>NW_026652302.1:3312175-3632894 GCF_009828535.3 Hylobates moloch | reverse complement strand
CCTTCAATCTTTAAAGTTGATGTCCTTTGGATGGGTTTTTTTTTCTTTTATCTTCTTTGATGCACTTGGGGTTTTGATTGTGGTATAAGCCTTCAATCTTTAAAGTTGATGTCCTTTGGATGGGTTTTTTTTCTTTTATCTTCTTTGATGCCCTTGGGGTTTTGATTGTGGTATAAGGTGGGTTCAGTCAACTGGCTTCAATTCTGGAAGATTTCAGGAGTTCATGGCTCAGCTCAGCACTCCTGTGCTGTGTTTTTCTAACTCTGGAGAGCTGGTAGTGGGTTCCTGGCTTTGTTCTCTGCCCCCTCCAGGTTAGAAACCGGTTGCACTGAAGGAGCTAAATTGTTCCTGGTCCACTAGCCCCAACATTCCAATGGCGGGTGGGGTGGGGTGTGCCAGCCAAAGCACTTTGTAGGAGGAGTGAAAGGGGATCCATGCTTGCTCACATGTGACAGCAGTCATGGTGGCAAAATGGGTTGCATACAAGTCAGTTGGCCCAATGCACTGTCAGGAATGGGACAGAAGCATCCATGCATGCATTCACAGTGTTGATGGGATGGCAGAGTGCCCACATGTCAGCAGAGCTGCAACAGGGATGCCTGTATCTGTGCACACACTTGTACCAGTGGCAGTGGTAGCACAGCAGGGGTGGGACATTAGTGTGGGCAGGAGCACTGGCATCCATGCACATACTCGCCCTGGTGGTGGCAGTGCTGGTGCAGTGCAGGCAGGGTGGTGCGGGGGGGGTGAGGTTCAGTGTCTGTGCATGTACTTGTGCCAGCAGAGGCAGCAACTGTGTGGCTTGCTAGCAGGAGTGGGTGGGGCAGCATAGTGTGTTTGTGTTCCTTTCAGCAGTGGTACCATGGGCTATCTGCACACATGTCCTATCGGGGAAGAAGCGGGGAGGTTCACCCATGTGCATGCATCAGCAAAGCAATGGGGGATGGCTGTAGGAGAGTGCATTAAGCAGTGTCAGGGGGAGGTTGAAGTTGGGTGGGGGAGGCTGCAGGTGAGCTTGCTGTGTCAGTAGGGTCCAGTGTGCTGGTGCTCTCTGACGGTTAGGTGTGGTCTGCCAGCAAAGGAGGTATGATGAAGGCCCCTGCGAACCACGCTGACTGGGCATCTAAGGCTGTACTGCAACTGGATGTGGCCAGGCTGGGGCCCTGGAAGAGGTTGGCAGACAGAGGTGAGCTCAAATGGAACCGGCCCGATCCCACAGTCAAGATTGCCCTGCTCTGTACAGTCTTCTAAAGGTAATGCCACATAAAGGAGTTTGGCCAGCCTTGGGGATGGGCATCGCTGGCCATGCTCCACTGTAGCCATTCTTATGCCAAAACCTCTGGGCTCCACACAGGCTGGAATCCTGCTCCTACCACCTTTCTAAGAAGTTGTCTCTGCCAGCTCATATGTCCCTGGGGGTCATGGATTCTCCTGCAGCTAGGATTCCATAGGTCTGTGGCAAGAGTGAACCACTCTTCGTCTGATCAACTTAACTCTTCCCCATGAGTCATTCAGGATCAGGAGCAGGTCCTGGTGTTCAGTAGCCCCGCACAGGGTTCCCAGCTTCCTCCCCATTCGGTCCAATGTCTGCATCCTCCCTGCATCCATTCTCAATGCCTTCCCTCTGAAGATCTGCTAGGAGTGTGCCAGTCTTCCCAATGTCCTGGTCCTTCCATGGGAGATGTCCCTCCAGGCTGCATTTAATTAGCCATCTTGGCTCTCTCTCCTTCAGATTTTCTATATCAAAAATATCTTTATTTTGCCTTTATTTTAAGGATACTTTATAGGATAAATATTTTCTTGGTTGATTATTTCCTTTCAGTACACTAAATATATTGCTCTACTGTCTTCTTAATTATATAGCTGATGAAATATATTCCAACATTCTTTTCATTCTCTAACTATAATGTACCGTTCTTCTCTGAGTGCTTTTAAGATTTTTTTCTTTATCACTGATTTCTTATTATCACTGATTTCTTAAGACTTTCTCTTCATCATAAGTATGATGTACCTTGGTATTGTTTTGTTTATGTTCATTTTGTTTAGAGTTGATTTTCTTGGATCTGTAGACTTATAGTTTTCATCACCTTTGGAAAAAGTTTGGTCATTATTTCCTCAACTAATTTTTTTTTTACTCTCCTAAGGGACAGAAATTACCAGTATATTATGCTTCTTCAAGTTTTCTCACAGCTCAGTAATGTTCATTTTTTTCCAGTTTCTTTTTTCTGTCTGAGTTTCATTTTAGAAAGTTTCTATTGTTGTATGATCAAGTTCACTAGTCTTTTCTTCTGCAATGTCGAATACCATTCATTGTATTTTTCATTTCACTTTCTAATTTTCATTTCTAGATGTCTATCTAGATTCTTTCTTACGTCTTCCTTCTCTCAACTTTTCTAATACCCTTGTCTACTGAATCTAACATTATGAAGTCTTATTTATGGGTTATATTTTCCTGTTTCTTTGTATATCTGATAGATTTTAATTATATATCAGATATTGTAAATTTTATCTCTTTGGGTGCTAGATATTTTTGTGCATTTATAAATATTTTTGAGTTTTTGTTTTGGTATACAATTAAGTTACTTGGAAACAGTTTGATCTTTTGGGCTATTGTGTTTAAAATACATTAAGCAAAATTGCAGCAGTCTTTAATTTATGGCTAATTTTGCCTTATTCCTGATGCAAAACCCTTCTACATATTTATCCAATTTTTCATGAATTATTAGGTTTTCCAGTTTGGCTCCTAGAAACAGGAACTATTCCCAGTCTTGTGACTGGGAATTTTCCCATCTAGTTTTATCTCTCACTGTAGTCTCACCTTTCTAGTCCACTGTCCCACAAACTCTAGCTGTTTTGGACCTGGACCCTCAGCTTCATCTCTTCAACTCAAGGAGTCTCCTAGGCTTCACCTGGGTGCTACCTTCCCAGGTTACAGCCTAGGAACTCTCTTAAATTGGTAAACTGCAGTAGTCAATGGGCTCAAGTCACTTGTTTCTCATCCCTTAGGGGATTATTACTTGATGTAGTATCTTGAAAATCACTTTTCCATATATTTTGTCTAGTGTTTTGCTTGTTTAATGTGAGATGGTATTTTTCCTGTTAATACCATCTTCACAGCTCTTTTGTAAAAAAGAATTTAACGTCTTTTTTATCATTATGACTTTAGAGATCGTATTCTTTCAAATATTTGAGATAAACTCTGGTGCTTAGAATAGGGGCTTGCCCATATGGAATAAGTAAGCAACACACAGGTTTAATAGCAGGATACTGTCAATATCAAAATATCTTTTTAGAACTGTTTATCCTTTTAAACTGTATTAATTTTCTGTATTATTGAGTCTATAGCCAAGGCATCTATTTTTTTCAGCACCATTAAAATGAAAGAAAAGAGCAGTGAATGCCACTATATTTGAAGGTAAAGTGATATGGGTAAGTTATGCACAAACTCAAAGATGCATGCCTTCATTTATATCTTTAGGGTGTTCCTCAAAATGATCCTTCCTATTTAGTTAATAGTACTTTCCAAGCATCCTCCACAACCCTAACCTAACTTGCAAACAGATAATTTTAGAAATTAAAAAAGGGATAATTGTAGATATATCTTCAACCCAAAAAATGCATTCTGCTTACTCTACTTAAAACGAAACCTCACATGATTTCTGATGGTCCTTATTGCCAATCTCCTTAAAAGAGTAACTGATAATCAATTTTTATTCCTCATATTATAGCTCCCAACCTGATGGCAATGTTACCCAAATCTACTAACTGCCAAATTCAATGACTGTTGTTAGATTTTTCCCATTTCCTTTTAAGTATGACCTCATTGAAATGTTTGAAACCCTTGAAAACTCTTATCCTCTTGAATATTTTTATTCCATTCACTGCTCCTCAGGGTTCACTCATATCTCACCTAGACAGTTACAATAGCCATGTATTTATAGAAGGCATTCAGTAATTGGTAATAACATAATATAACAACATAAAAACAGGCAAATTGGAGATGCCTCATTTGAAAGAAGCATTGTCGTCCTAACACGTTGTGTTTTTTAATTAATTAGAAAAGTAAACCAAAAACATGTTCTATTTTGTACTCATTTTATTCAATAAAGAACTCTGTTGCAAATGGTTCAGAATATATGAATTACTAATATGCCTTGAAGTGTTATTCCTCATGCAGGAAGAGGAAGAGTGATTGCCTGATGTTTACTCTCACATACACACTTTATAATCCACAACAGAGGACAAAATATTGAGAAACAAGTTGCACAAGAGTGAAAAATATTCTCTGCCCAGACTGCTGTGTTTATTCTCCTGCTGTGATCCATTAGCAAACAGCTGTTCCTTGACTTCTGGAGATAAGATTTCTCTCAGTACAGCAAGTTGAGGAGAGAAGGGACTCATTTTTTCAAACAGGTGAAGGAAGGGCCAGAACATGATTTATAATTCCTTGCAATGTATTACACAAATTACATAACCAATTCATATATTCCAATTTTCATTACTGAGCAGAATTTTCACTTAATCCAATTTGTCTATCTTTTCCAAAAGGGAAAAAAACAAGAATTTAGATTAAAGGAATTTTTAGTGCTTTATGAAACATAACAAAATACCTAAAACCTTGAAAGGCACGCCATTTTTCTAAATTTATACTATTCTCAATAACTCAACTGATGAGATTTGGAAATGAAGATTTTATGTTGGTGAAACCTTATAAACAAAACTTCTGAATATTATGCATGTACAAATCAGACAGTAGAGTGGGAAAGCACTTACAGATTCAATTATCTTTCATTCTTTTGCAAAATATATAAAGGACACACTTGTCAATTGCTGACAATAAACACCGAAATCCTCAGACTATATGTCTCTGATGAACCAGAATGAATTACACAGATGCCTGGAATGTCCCAATAATGTGCCTTTATTTCCAAATACAGAATTTTGTAAACCTCATTGAATATGGTATTGATATGTTTATCATCTGGGAAAAATATAATATTGTGGTTTAACATTCTTTAATATTGGAAAGAACCTAATGAAAACCACGAGTGCTGTAGGGAAATGAATTAGTTTTACTTTAGAGGCCTATTTATTCTTCATTTAACAAGAATGGACAAATCATACAATTCATGGATTAATTCATTAGAGAAGAGAATTGAAATTCTTCATTTGGAACATGTTTAATTTGGGAGAATTAAGTCATTTTTGAGAAATGTCCTTCAGAAAACCTGACTCCAATTTTCATTACTAATTCAAAAATTAATTCAAAGGTAATTGAAATTTGGGAAAAGTGTTAAGAAAAATGTTAAAGTATGAAAGTTTAGAAAAAATCACATTAATTAGTACTCATTGTTCTATGTTGTTTTTTCCTTTGAGCCATACATGCACTGTATAAAAATACTCCCATTTTGTCAATATAAAATAATTAGCATTATTCATTCATTCATTCAAACTATTTTTGAGCACTTATTACATGCCAAGAACAGTGCAAGATGTTAAAGAGTTTAAAATGATTAAAGTATAGTTTGTGACTTATGTTTTATAGTCTATAAACTTAAAATTTCACTATAAAAGGGAAACAGGTGAAGATTTAAGAACAATATGTTGTGCCAAACAAATCAAGCCCGTCGGGATGGAGAGAACACATGGTTATTTGAGCAGGGGAACTTTAAGGAGTTTTTAACTAGTAGAAGGTAGAACTATGAAAAGTTATGGAAGAGGATTCTAAGAGGTCCAGGCATGGCACAAGCAAAAGAGAAGCTACTACCCCCAGGCTGAGGAAAAGTGGAAAATAAAGGAACTGATAACTAGAAGGCCCTGCCCCAATCCCGGCTGTGATCTAGATCTTTTCCAAAATATTTGTCTATGACAGGAACAAAGCTTGCTGGTGACAAATAATCTTGCCAGAAAGAAAGGGACAGTGCTGTTCTCTAGAAGCAGCCCAAGTTGCTGGAGTGTCTGAGCCATCTGGAGCTGATTTACAGAAGCAGTCCACCATTGCCAAAGGGTGTGAATGGATTAGAGCTACTTGGAAGAGGCTGTTCATGAGGAAAGTATGGCCTGGTTACTTTACTTATAAAGTATTTTATTTTTAATAAAAATAAAAATGTTTCCATTTTTATTGAAAAGGGCTGAGTATCATTGCTGGGGAATGTGCACAAGGTATATTGGGGATGGTAAAGAAGTAGATTATCTGAGGTAGCAATCAGACAGAGGGATTTTGTGAAAGACGTGTTTAATGAGAATTTGTCAGAAGACATGGTGTGCAATGTGTCACTGTCATCTTTCCAATGCCTCTGTAAATCTTAAGTAGAGACTACAAAACTAAGAAAAAGAAAAGAATAATAAAATGGTGAGTTGAATTAGATTTCATTTAAAAACTAGTGAAGGGTCTGAGTTTTACCAATTGTTTAATGTTAAGCCAAAAGAGGATCAAGTGTATGAATGAAAAGATTAATAATATCTGGAAGATGGCGAGGACCTCAATCTTGGTGATGCCCTGTACAGCAGCCACTCCATGCAAACCATCCAAAAGACCACCAGCAGCCGGAGAGTTGATAGCAAAGTGGTATCTGAGACCAACGACACCAAAGTTCTGAAGCATTAAGCCAGCAGAAGCAGGGTACCCTTTGGGGAGCAGGAGGCCAACGAAAAGTTCAGAGGTTAAAAAAAAGAAAAAAGAAAAAAAGAATACTCCCATCCTTAAGATAAGAATTTTTAAAACTAAATAATCTGAAAATCAACAATCTCATCAGAGAATCGAGGTCATAGGGTAAACCACCACACAAATTCTAGAAAGACAGCAGAATACAGAGAAATATCGCCAAGCTCTATTTACCCAGAGCAGGAGTTTCTGGAGCTATAAATTATAGAAATACTTAAACGCTAATTTTGACAACTTGCTGTAGGCTAAGTGTAGACTAACATGAGAATGAGAAACTCCTACAGGCCACAGTCCTGGGAAAATCTTCACACTTTTGTGGGTTTTACCTCTAGGAATCTCAACAGGTTCTCATGGTCAAGAGCCAAGAGAAAACTCCCCTCACAATTCTGTCAGGGGAAGAGGGGAGTAGCCGTTTTTAAATATACCAACTATTCTACATAACAAGCAAAAGATTTTACCAGAGCCTAATACACCTGGGGAAAGGGCACTTATTTTCCTCCAGCACCCTCTAGCCTTCGTATCTCACTTAAGTGGAGGGCAAAAACTGAAAAATAAAAAAAGAAAATTGTGGCACTCACAAGCCAATAATACAGGGCTACAGGCCCACTAAAAGACTGAAATGTAACCATAAGATTATAGATTACTTCCCCTTCCTCATACCTAACCACCACATCTACAGGATCCCTATATAATAATAATAGATTGCACATTGAAGAGCTGCAAGGCACTGACTGAAGGTGAACTTCTTAGGGAATTCTGAAGATAACAGGAGAGACCACAACAAGGACATTAGAGGAATTTGAAGTCTCTGGCACATACAGCAAACATGAAACACATCCTACCTCCTGGTCAGATTAATATAAAACCTCACACTAAAGGCCCATTTACCACAGTTCCTTTTACCCAATACATCATGCTCAGCTTCAAAAAATCATAATAATAACAGGCATACTAAAAGACAAAAAAGAAAAAACAGTATAAAAAGTTCAACCTAGCATCGAAGCCAGACTCAGATATGGCACAGATTTTGAAATATCAAACAGAAAATTTCAAGTATTTATGATTAAAATGTTAAGAAATCTAATGGAAAAAGTTAATAACTTGCAAGAATAAGTGAATAACATAAGCAGAGAGATAAGAACTCTATGAAAGGATCAAAAAGAAACGCTGGAAGTAAAAAACACTAACAGAAATGAAGAATGTTTTTGGTGGGTCCATCAGTAGATTGGGCACAGCCAAGGAATGAATCAGTGAGCTGAACTGAAATGCAAAGATTAAAAGAATAAAAAAAGAATAAGATTTCCAAGAACTGTAGCAAATTTCAAAAGGTATAACATAGACACATTTGGAATACAGGAAGGAAAAGAAAGGCAAAATAAATTTTAAAAACTATTGGAAGTAACAATGGTTGAGAAAATTTCTGGAATTAATGACAGACACCAAATCATACATCAAGGATGGTCAGAGATCACAAAACAGGGCTAAATAGCAAAATGCCTGCATGTAGACAGATCATCTTCAACTCTAGAAACCCAAAGACAAAGAGAAATTACTAAAAGAAGCCAGGGGGAGGAAATAACTTTACCTATAGAAAAACAAAAATAAGAATTGCAGGAAACTCTCATCACAAACCAACAAAAAGAGTGAAGTAAAGTATTTAAAGTGTTGAAAGAACAAATCACCAACTTAGAACTCTACATTCAACAAAATTATCTTTAAAAAGTGAAAGAGAAACACTTTATCAGGCAAAAAGTGAGGTAATTCAGCAGCAGCCGACCTGCACTGTAAGAAACGTTAAAAGAAGCTCTTCAGAAAGAAAGAAAATGATGTAAGTCAGAAATTCAGATCTATATAAAGAAAGCAAGAGATACATTTGTTAAGGTAAAAGAAAATATTTTATGTTATACATTTTTAGTTGTTTTAAAAGATAACTATTTTTATTTTATTAATAATAGTAACAATATGCTAGATGAGTAAAGCAAATGAAAAAGGTAAAATTAATATTACAAGGATGGAGAAAAGAAACTGGGAATATTCTGTTATAAAATACCTATACTACACCTGAGACTGTATAATGTTATTCGAAGGTAAGTTTATATTCATTAGAAATGCACATTTTATTTTTTTAAATTATACTTTAAGTTCTAAGGTACATGTGCACAACGTGCAGGTTTGTTACATATGTATACATGTGCCATGTTGGTGTGCTGCACCCATTAACTCATCATTTACATTAGGTATAACTCCTAATGCTATCCCTCCCCCCTTCCCCCACCCCATGACAGGCCCTGGTGTGTGATGTTCCCCACCCTGTGCCCAAGTGTTCTCATTGTTCAATTCCCATCTAAGAGTGAGAACATGCGGTGTTTGGTTTTCTGTCCTTGCGATAGTCTGCTCAGAATGATGGTTTCTGGCTTCATCCATGTCCCTAAAAAGGACATGAACTCACCCTTTTTTATGGCTGCAAAGTATTCCATGGTGTATATGTGACACATTTTCTTAATCCAGTCTATCATTGTTGGACGTCTGGGTTGGTTCCAAGTCTTTGCTATTGTGAATAGTGCCACAATAAACATACTTGTGCATGTGTCTTTATAGCAGCATGATTTATAATCCTTTGGGTATATACCCAGTAATGGGATGGCTGGGTCAAATGGTATCTCCAGTTCTACAATGGTTGAACTTATTTACACTCCCACCAACAGTGTAAAAGTGTTCCTATTTCTCCATATCCTCTCCAGCACCTGTTGTTTCCTGACTTTTTAATGATAGCCATTCTAACTGGTGTGAGATGGTATCTCATTGTGGTTTTGATTTGCATTTCTCTGATGGCCAGTGATGATGGGCAAGAAATGCATATTTTAAACCCTAGGACAATCACCAAAAAAGCTTTTTGAAAGAAGCATAATGATGTATTAGGAGAGGAGATAACAATGGAATAATAATAATAATAAAGCCTCAAATAAAAAGAAGGAAAGCATAAAAAGAAGGTAAAAGACATAAATAACAAGCTGTAATAAATAGAAAACAAAAACGAATATAGCAGATACTAATTCAACCATAACAATAATCACTTTAAATATAAATAATCTAAACACACCAATTAAAAGACAGAGATTGTCAATATAGATAAAAACAAGACCCAACTATACACTGTATTCAAGAAACTCACTTTAAAAAGTCAGTTAGGTCAAAGCAAGGGGATGAAAAAGATTTACCATACTAACAATAAATAAAAGAAAGCTAAAGAGTATACATCAATTTCAAACAAAGCAAACTTCACAACAAGAAAAATTTTTAAGGATAAAGAAGGACATTACATAATAATAAAGGCCTATTCTCCAAGAAGACATAACAATTTAATTTGTATGAACATAACAACACAGCATCAAGATAATGAGACTAAAACTGGTAAACTGCAAGAAGAAATAGGCAAATCTGCTTCAACACACCTTTTCAGTAATTGATAAATCAAGCAGGCAGAACATCAGTAAGGATTTTTTTGATCTGAACAACACTGAATCAACTCATTCTAGTTGATATTTACAGAGTTCTTCATTCAATAGCCACATTGTACAAATTCTTCTCATATTACATAGAATATTCACCATGACAGATCATGTTCCAGGCCATAAAACACACCTTAACAAATTTTTTGAACATAAAAATTTTATAAAGTATGTTTTCAGAACAAAATGGATGCAACTAGAATTTAGCAACAAAAACAGAGCTTCGAATTCTCAAATATTGAAAGACTAAACAACTCACTGCTAAATAACATATGGGTCAAAGAAAAAATTCTCAAGAGAAATTAAAAGTTACTTTACTCTAAATCTTATCAAAATCTACAGGAAGTATCAAAAGTAGTGCTTAGATGAGTATTTTTAGCATCATTAAATGCATATTATTAGAACAAAGACCTAAGATAAGTAATCTAAACTTTCACCTTAGCAAACTAGAGAAAGAAGAATGATTTAAGCCTGAAGTCGTCAGAAGAATGGAAATAATACAAATTAAAGCAAAAATCAAAGAAATTAAAATATAAAACAATAGAAAAAAACACAAAAGCTGGTTCTTTGAAAATATAAATAAAATAATAAACCTCTAGCCAGGATAGCTTAGAGGGAGAGTGAAAAAGAGAACACAAATTACCAATATAAGTTTTTTAAATATGTTGTTATTACTGATCCATGGCTATTAAAAGTATAAGAAAGGAATTTTGAAAAAACAACTCCAGGCCCACAGATTTGATAACTTAGATGAAATGGGCCAGTACCTTAAAAGACATAAAATATCAAAGCTCACACAAGAAAAAATAGATATTCTGAATATACTTAATATGTAGCTATTAAAAATCTATTTTAAAAATTAAATCAATAATAAACCCTCAAGAAAAAAAAGCAATAAGGTTCATTTCTTACTGAAAGAATTGGTAGAATTTAAACTTGTTCACTGGTAAATTATCCTAAGTATTACAGTAAGAAATAATACTAATTTCCCATAATGTCTTCCAGAAAATAGAAGCAGGGAGAATACTTCCTAACTCATTCTAAGATGCCACATTAGCTTAATACTGAAACTTGATAGATATTACAAGAAAAAAAAATCATAGGCCAACATCTCTCATGCACAGACATTAAAAAAACCTATAGTAAAATATTAGCAAATTTAACGCAATAATATACAAAAAATTCTACACCATAACAAAGTTGAATCAACATCTTTGTATATAAATTTTAAAAATATTTTTATTCAATTATTTTTAAAGAAATATTCCTAGAATTAGAATTGCCGGATAAAAAGGTATGTACACTTTGAAGAATTTCAATGAATATTTTAAAAATTATTTACAGGACAGCAAATTTAATTTTTATTTCCATCACAAGAATTTAGGACAGGTATTTAAGCCATTATACATCTTCTCTAGTGAATTATCATTTTTAATTTCCCTATTAGGTTTTTTTAATGGTTTACATAGTGAGAATTTATAAAGATTTTATTATTTTATAACTGAATTTTCTTCTGTAACTTTTGTCTTTTCATCCTTTTTTGATGTTTTCGTCACAGTCTTTTTTCTTAACTTTTAGTAGTTAGAAATCTAAATATGTAATTCATGGTATCAGACCTTAGGCCATACTTTTTAAAATGTTTTTCTTCTAGTCCTTTGTAATCTGGAATTCATTCTAAGATTAGCAGAGGTCTGTCTCTTTTTTTAATCATTTGTTATCTTGGAACTATAATTTGTCTATCTCCCCACTGGCTTTAGTTTTCAAGTGTATTGTTAATTAACAATTCTGGGGTCTATTTTGTATTCTCTATTTTATTCTTTTGATATGACCTTCTGCTCTGAAATCAGAACCATCTTGCTTTAAATATAAAAAGCCATGCAAACTTCAGAACAATGAAAATTATCATGGCTAAAGAGGGGAATTACATAATGATGATAGAGGCCTATTCTCCAAGAAGACATACTATGGGAATAGATATTTCTATTATGTGCTATATTTTTACATAAAAAAACTTATAGCAACTCAGATTTCTTTATCCTTTTAGATTAAATGTGGATTAATTTAGTCAAGTTCTCAGAAAAAAATTTATGTTGATTTATTTTAAATTTAATTGCAGTTTAGACAGAATTAACATCTTTATACATTCTTTTCATAGATTTTTGTTTGTATTTTTGCTCAAATATACAAGGATATATCCATTTTATTTTTTTATTTCATGGTTTCATTGCTCTTTTAAATTATATATATGGGAGGGTTTAGCCAATTATGATTCTCAAAAGAGAGCAAAGCTATTGTTTTTTGCATATTGATTTTGAAATAAGACACCTTTCAGCTCATTATTTTCCAGAGAATTTTTTTTTTGAAATAGATAGTGATATTATAGCAAATAATAATAACATGCCTTCTTTTACAAAGGATTTTATACTTTCTTTTTTTCTCATTTTCTTATCTTTAATGTCTTGGCTAGCATTTCGAGAACAATGTGCAATAATGACAACAATAGCGTGCATCCTTGTCAGCATTCTGATGTCAATGGAAACACTCCAGTGATGAATAATGCTGGCTGCTGATTTCTGGCCTCCAGAACACAGAGCAATAAAAATAGATGCTAGTAACAAAATGTTAACCCAAAGCAGTAAAATCATTGGAAATTTAAAAGTCCTAAACAACTAACAATATTCTTTAAAAGTCAAGGAAGTATGTTTGTATCTTTATGTTCCAAGACTATGTATTATCATATCAGTAATACTTGTGATTAATCAAATATGTTTATTAGTGTTTATTGTGATTGACAACTAATTTTTACCCTTTGCTAAACTACATTATTAGATTTCCTAATGAAATATGTTTGTATGATAGGTAATTGTGCAATTCGTAATTTTGTAGTGCTTTTATATGTTGCTGAATAAAATTTGCTAACTTCCCAGAAGCAACCACCTTCTACTTCTTCCACTATTGTTTTGGAGAGTTCCCTCCACATCTCTAAACAATATGCATCTAATGCATATTGTCAATAATATTAGTTTCTGCTGATTATTCTGTTAGATGAAAATCTCTTATGTTTCCTTTACCCATTTTCCCAGTATTAGTATACCGTAAGTTTTATAACATATATGTAAACAGAATATTTCATTATAACTCTGTACTCTTGAGCATATTATAATTTAATTCTTCTTCTTTTGGTTCTTCCTGGAGTCATATAGCTCTTTTTTAGTTCATTTACTTTATTTTCCTTAATGGCTTCCTGCACCTTTATTTTCTATTAATGGCTTCCAACACCTCCCACATTTTGTAAAAACATCTCTCCACATAATTTTCTACTCTGTCACACTGATAGTTCATTAGTTCAGTTTTTGAACTGGATATATCCACACCCTTCCTGGAACTCTCTCACATTTCACTATCATTTAGACTAGATTCTCTCTAAGACTTCAACACACTCATCCTAGGCCTGCCTGCTCTTTACTTTCTTCTATGTTGTATATGATCTCTCCGAGATCTTATATCTTCTTCATTCTGGTTTATTCACTTGTTTTGATGGAAGTACATTCTTTACCATGTTCCCAAGAGATGCTGCAAAGGAGATAAATTTTGAGAGACTTTATGATTCTGAAAATATCTTCTTCTACACTTACATTGCTGGTCAATTTGGCTAAGCCTATAATTATTTTCCCAATAGAAGATTCCTTTATTGATTTCTAGTTTCAAATCACGATTTTGAGATGCTATTATTATTTCAGATCCTTTGTATGTGACCTGTTTTTTTCTTTTTGGTAAGTTTTAGAGTATCTAAAATCATGATTAAAGGTTGTGATATGGCTCTTTCCTAATTTTTTTGTGCTGTATAATCAGTGGGTTTCTTTTTTTTTAACTTTTCTTTTAGGTTTAGGGGTACATGTGAAGGTTTGTTACATAGATAAACACATGTCATGGGGATGTGTTGTACAGATTATTTCATCATTCAGGTACTAAGACTAGTACCCAACAGTTACTTTTTCTACTCCTCTTTTTCCTTTCACCCTCAAGAAGGCCCCAGTGTCTGTTGTTCCCTTCTTTGTGTTCCTTAATTCTCATCATTTAGCTCCCACTTATAAATGAGAACATGCAGTATTTATTTTCTTTTCCTGCATTAGTTTGTTAAGGATAATTGCCTCCAACTCCATGCATGTTTCTGCAAGAGACATAATCTCATTCTTTTTTATGACTGCATAGTATTCCTTGGTATGTATGTACCACATTTTCTTCATCCAGTCTGTCACTGATGGGCAGTTAGGTTGATTCCATGTCTTTGCTATTGCAAATAGTGCTGCAATGAACATTCACATGCATGTGTCTTTATGGTAGAATGATTTGTATTCCTCTGTATATATACAAGTAATGGGATGGCTGGGTCTAACGGTAGTTTTGTTTTTAGCTCTTTGAGAAATCATCATACTGATTTCCATAATGGCTGAACTAATTTATACTCCCACTAACAATGTATAAGTGTTCCCTTTTCTCTACAACCTCACCAGCATCTGTTATTTTTTGACTTTTTATTAATAGCCATTCTGACTGGTGTGAGATGGTATCTCATTGTGGTTTTGATATGCATTTCCCTAATGATCAGTGACGTTGAGCTTTATTTCATATGTTTGTTGGCCCTATGTATGTCTTCTTTTGAAAAGTGTCTGTTCATGTCATTTGCTACTTTTTAATGGGGTAGGTTGTTTTTCTCTTGTAAATTTGCTTAAGTTCTTCATAGATAATATCTGTAAGATAATAAGATAATATCTTATGGATATTAGACCTTTGTTAGATGCATAGTTTGCAAATATTTTCTCTCATTCTCTAGGTTGTCTGTTTACTCTGTTGATAGTTGCTTTTGCTGTGCAGAAACTCTTAAGTTTAATTAGATCCCAGTTGTCAATTTTTCCCTTTCTTGCAATAGCTTTTGGTGGCTTTGTCATAAAATCTTTGCCTGTTCCTATGTCCAGGGTGGTATTGCCTAGGTTGTTGTACAGGATTTTATAATTTTGGCTTTTACAATTAAGTCTTTACTCCATCTTGAGTTGATTTTTGTATATGGTGTAGGGAAGGGGTCTGGTTTCAAACTTCTGCGTATGGCTAACAAGTTACCCCAGAACAATTTATTGAATAGTAAATCCTTTCCCCATTACTTATTTTTATCAGCTTTGCTCAAGATCAGAAAGTTGTAGGTGTGCAGCCTTACTTCTGGGATCTCTATTCTGTTTCACTGGTCTACATTCCTGTTTTAATAGTAGTACAATGCTGTTTTGGTTACTGTAGCACTGTAATATAGTTTGAAGTTGGGTAACATGATGTCTCTAGTTTTGTTCATTTTGCTTAGGATTCCCTTGGCTATTTGGACTATTTTTCCAGTTTTACATGAATTTTAAGATAGTTTTGTTCTAGTTCTGTGAAGTATGTCATTGGTAGTTTGAGAGGAATAGCATTGAATCTATAAATTGCTTTAGGCAGTATAATCATGTTAATGATATTGATTCAGTGGGCTTTTATAATCTGAAAATGTATGTCTCTCAGTTTTGAATAATTTTCTTTTACTATGTCTTTCATAATTTCTTCCTCAATGTTTATTCTGTGCTCTCTTTAGGTCATTTCTACTAATTAGTTACTGTACTTCTTTTATTAATACTCTAAAGTTTTTTTTTCCTTTTCTTTATTATTGTCCTTTTTTATTCTCTTTGTTCTTCTTAGTGGAAGACTTCTTTAACTTTTATCTTGCAAGCCCATCATTGAATTTTTAATTTCATCTGTCATATCTTTAAGAGATCATTCTATTTTTTCTGATTAATTCTTCTTCATAGCATTCTCTTCTTTTTGGGTGGATACAATAATTTGATCTTTTAAAAATGTTAGTTATAATTCTGATTCTGTATGTTTTGGTCTTTTTCTTATATATTGGAAGCTTTCTTCTATATATGAACATCCTTAGTTATTTGCATATATTTAAGAATAAAAAACTAAAAATCTCATTAGATTCTGCTTTACGTATATAATTAGAGTCCTTTGAATGTGGATTTCATCTAGGAAATTGAGTGGGTAAATTTCTTTATAATGGATCACCTAAGTATTAAAAATAAACTATTATCTGTAAACATAGTATGTTTTTCCATTTACACAAATTTCCCCCTGTATTCTTTAACAAAAAATTGAACAGTGTTACATTTTTCTTCATAAATTACAAGCATATTTCTTTGGCAGATTAATTTCTAGGCAAATAATAGTTTATGTTATAAAGTTTTTTCTCCTTTGAAATTGTATTTTCTAATATGTTATTTCTGGATATAAAAATGAGATTGAATTTTACCTGTTGATCTAATAATTGGCAACATCATTGAACTCTCAATTTTTCTAGGTTTCTTTATATTCTGTCTTATTTTTCATGTGGACAACCATATCATCTGAAAATAGTAACAATATTATTTTCTTATTTCTAATTTTTCCACTTGTTATTTCCATTTTTATCTTATTACATTCACTGTGATATCATCTTCTCTGTATTTATTGTTTTAGGTGGGTGTGGCTAGATCTCAGTCCACTGCACGGTTTCTAACAGAGTTCTTTGTACCATCCCTACCTAGTTCTCTCTTATTTCCAACATCAGAAAACTAGTATTCCCTACATACAATGATAGCAGAGTTTTTCACTGGTCATCTCCCAGTCCATCCTTCCACCTCCTCACACCACTGTTAATCCGCCCAAAGTGCTGTCCTTTCAAAGAACACTAAGCCATTGTTTTCCTAACTTTTCAGTTATTTTCTCCTGAGTTTTGCAATACCTGCCTGATTTGTGGGTTACTGGCAATGGTAGTTGCTTAGGAGTGTGTGCCAGTTATCAACTTATTGCTTCTCAGTTCCAATCAACCCTTCTTTCTTTCAAAGCACTCATTTCAGTTTTATTGCACATTTTTATGTGATTAATTGACATCTGTTTTCCAAAACATTAAGAATCCTGAGATCAGGGACTATGTCTACTTTAGTTACTGGTACTTATCTCCTGACATGTAGCAGGTGTTCAATAAATGTTAACTGAAAGAAAATGAAAGTGCTTATTAAATGAATCCACTTTCCTCTTTTATATTTGTACCCTGCTCTTACCATTATTACCACATTTAACACATTCTATTGAAATTATCTGTTTATGCATCTGCACACTCTATGAGATTATAAGCTCTTAGAAGGCCATTATTATTTCCCAACTATCTAAAAATCTCCAGTTAAGTACTCAACACGTTTATTGAACTGATCTATGCCATCAACTGGAAATTAGTATCTCTGCCATGAATCCCAAATGGCTTACTTGAGAGTCCACGTTTTCTTATTTGTAAAGAAGCTATTCTAGAGATGATCTCTTAGAATACTTACCAGTAACATGTAAAAGTTATATGATTCTAAATACAAAATACATTCTCATATCTCAAAATGCTAACAATATCTTAAACAATTTAAATGAAAACAAAAGGCCTTTGGGGTACAATTGAAGATGTGGGAAGAAATTTCATTAAAATACATAAGATGAAAATGTGTTTATTATTTGATTTTTACTCAACAGATTTATAGACAATAAAATGTTTTTTCAGTGAAGCCAACCTGAATAGCCATTAAAAAGTTTATGCTCTTTTGGGACCATGTGGAAAAATTCCAAAAATGTAAGTGTATTATTTTAGAAAATAAAGTAGTTTGTCCTTCTTGGGAATTTTAGAAATATTATTATGCCTGTTGGATAATATTACCATATACAAAGATCTGAAGGTTTCTTTCAGGAATTTAATATCATATTCAAAAAATAGCATATTAGATGTTTGGACATCTTGACTATTTAGTACATCTCACTTTTAACAAATTTGATTTCTAGTAAAGAATAAAACATATGTATATTTGAATGACGCAGTTGTAGCTTTCACTGACTCTTATAAATGCAAATTTTATATTGAATCTGCAAAAAACAACCACTGGAAAATCCAACCCAGACACAGAAAAGTATCCTAAAATAGTCTATTCACATGAAATAATGTTTTCCCCATAAATGAAGGCTTTCTCCCATTTAGTTTTATTGCAATCTCCAAATTAAATAATTAATGAGCAATAATTTACTGAAAACTGTACAGTAGTTAGTGGCACTTACTCCAGAGCCTGAGAATAATTTTCATAAATCAAATAGTTTATCAGAATCTTTCAAAGAAGTAGAAGAGAAAACGAAGGCAATTTGAGGAGTACAGGTAAATAAGAGTAGCTGCTGTATTTTCTTCTCACACCAACATGCAGAAAATGTCCCTTAGTCAACAATATAAAAATAGAATAAAGCATATTACCTCTAGCTATTTCCAATTTCCATTTTCAAACAATTATGAGAGTGAAAAATATAACATATGTGGATGGTTTGCTAAAAAGATCTAACTTTGAAAAACACTAACAGGGACCATGAAGCTTTAAAGATCACCCCGCCTAGACTGCCATCATATCTAATGGAGAGGGGTAATCATTGTTTAATGGAAAAGCAAGAGAAAAGCAATTTTAAATTAAAATTTTGCTAGGGAAAGGTTGTATATTCTTTGGCCTACTTATTTCAGAAAACTTATACCTAAAAGTCAGACAGTGCCTTTAAATGCCAACTTGTATTTTATTTTCGAGAGTCAGCTTAGAATTTCCAACAGCAACAACAATTATTCAGCAATTCAAATTCCAACAACAATTTCCATAAGAGTTACAACAACATGCCATACTTGGTAAGTAAAGCATCCTTTGGCTTAGCATGTTCTTACCTGACTATTTAAAGGATTTTTTTCTGTTCCTGTCTTTTATAGAAACAGTAAAAAATATACTCATGGGCACTGCCCTAACTTTCAATGCCATTCTTGTACCTGATGCTATAACACAACAGTGTACTTCCAAGCTTAGGCTGTTCCATTACCCTTCTCTCTTGTCTGAAACAGAGCTACACTGGAATTCTTGATTCTGACATTCAATCACAGGAAAATGTAGGAGTATGATTGTGCTGACTGTAAATTTCAAAAAGGAATGTAAATGGCTCAGAGGTAGAACAACCTCACTGTAATGTAGGAAAGCTAACAATCAAAAGAGAATATTCTTAAGCAGATAAAGATGCATTTCACAGCACTGCTTTCCAGATACAAAAAAAAGGAGTGGTGTTCCTTGGTATCAAATTTTATATCATATTTTAACATTTATGCCAATTAAATTTTAAAAGATTAAAAATTAAAAATAATTCATGGTTAAGATGAAATTAAAAGTCTGCTTTCAGACTCAGAAGAAATAATTCAAAAAATGATACATCAAATCATGGCACATTTAACAAGATTAGGAAGAAACTGTAGGGAAAAAAACTACAGGAAATGTTCATTGCATCTTGGATTCATTGTTAAAGAAATAATATATAATTCTAGCTATTCAACTCCTAGCCTTTTATCCTATAGGATATTTCTCCAATCAGGTGGCTGGCTATGGAAATTTATTTACACCAATTGGTAATTCCCTTAGCAAAAGTTTAAATTATTATGCAATTTCACATTTCAGCAAAGAGAAAAACAATGAAAATGAAATTTATAAACAAAACCAGAAAAGTTTTACTCCACATGAAGGAAAAAAAACACAATTACTATGGTTCTTGTATTCTCTATTCAGCTACTTCAGTGCTGTGCATAAACTTTTGTAGTCAGCACACATGTAGAATTTAATATGACATTTCTTAACTGTTTATTTTTCTAGACATCTTCATTCTTTTTCCCAACTAGCATTTCTTAACATATAGGAAAATTAATACTCAGTCCCCTGGTATAAATAAAAAAATTATGCTTTTAAAAGCATATATTTACATTTTATATTAAATTTTTATATTTAAATATTAAATATTTACATTTGTTTATATTTTTTACGTTTAAATATTAAATACTGTATTAAACTTTTAAATCGGAAATATTTCTAAGTTGCTAACTAGAATCCATTTGAGCTATGCTAAAACATGAATATTTGCTTTATAGTTTTTTATTGAATATTTTAAATGTTCTTTTTCTATTTAAAAAGCTATGCATGTAGTTTGAGTTGTCGTCAAGATACATAATTATGGGAGTCACCAGGAATCCTGTACTCTGTAAGGGAAAATGTGGTCCCCTCTGGTTAGTCTAGAAATGTTTCATGGAAGAGCAGAAATTTGGTGTCAGCTTAACAACAGGAGAGACATACTTTGGCAGATTTGTTTTGTTAAAGTAAATTAAAATGGACACTGGGCCTGGAGAATCTCTGAGCAGACAAAGCCACTTAGACCTCATAAGTAACCTTAGTCTTGCTTGATTTGCAAACATAAGTGAAACTTAACTTGAGCTATTTCTTGTAAATGCCTATATTAAAGAAAAATTAAACTTAAGGATAACCAATCAGAAGCTGACAAGTAATTTATATAATTAGGGGCTTTTCAGTAGAATAGACAAATAAGGCAACTGTATAACTATAACCAATCAAATATTTTCTTGACTTTACTTCCATGTTCACCCTATAAAATCCTCTCCTTGTGCTACCTCAGTTGAGCCTGCAAACCACTCCTGGTTTAAAGCTGCCTAATTCATGAATCACTGCTTACTCAAATAACCTCCTTAAAGTTTTAAACCTCAGTTTACCTTTTTACAGTTTGAAAGAGAAAAAATATATAATTAAGGCTCATGAGGCTGTTTTCCTAAAGGTTTGGCATTTGGACTCAAATGACCGTATCATGGGAGCTTGGGACAAATTTGTCTAACATGGTCAAAGACTCATGAATCAAAGAATAGAAACCAAGAAAATTTAGTTCTAGGCTTGCTCCATCAGGCTCTGCTGTACAGTATGTGACTCTTTGCATTCTGGAGAACATAATCAGCAACAAGTCACTGCAAAGCTTTGAGGGCAGATGAGAAAAAGCATTTTAGGAAGAACTTTAAGGGGCAAAAGGATAGGTGAAGAAAACAATGCCAACCACAGGATGACAGTGGAAATTGGAAGGCAGGTGAAGTCAAGGAGTCTGGGGAAAGTGGGAGAGGTATGAGGGGAAAAGATGAAACAAAAATGAAATTTGGTTTCACAATAAAGTGCATGTACAGAATAAAGAAGTAATGCAGAAGAGGTAAAAATAACACTAGCCTGTGGCTTGAAACAGGAGACTGATGATGATACCACTGCTCTGATCAACAGTGGGGAAGAGCAGAGGACATGGAAAAGAGATATGTTACTGTTCTTTGCATCTCCCACTGCCATGGAATTGCCATCCTCATCTGTCCTGTATTCAGGGTACTAAAAATCCAGAGAGTGAGCAGGTAAAAGGAAAATTACATTTATACTTCAAAGTTCTTGTTACCATGTGAGGCCAACGCTTACCATGTTAGTGCCTTGCTGTTTCTCTCCTGTCCTTAACACTGTCACTGACAATTGCCCCTCAGGCTGTTGTTTCTGAATACAGCAGTAGTTCTTTAGCTGTGATGTCTCCTTCTGTTGTTTTAATCATCTATGGTCCCAAAATACTACATACAATTTCCCATACAAAAAGAGATTTTGAGAGAGAGAGACCACATTCACATAACTTTTATTACAGTATACTGTTATAATTGTTCTATTTTATTATTAGTTATTGTTAATTTCTCCTTGTGGTTATCGTTAATCTCTTGCTGTGCCTAACTTAGAAATTAAACTTTATCATAAGTATGTATAGGATGTATAGGAAAAAAGTGTAGTGTTTATAGGGGTCATTACGATCTGCAGTTTCAGGCACAAGCATGCATGCACAGACACATACACCTTCCAAAACCAGAAAACAGTATCAGAATTAAACGTTAAAAACTATTTCATTAATTCCCCCTTAATGTTATTTTGTGGAATGACTTTTGCTCTCTGTACTTCATCATATGAAAAATTTCTTTGTAATCCCTTTCATTTGTTTCACCCATACCACCTCATAAACAGTTCAAGATCTCGGTAAATGAGAAGAAATGTTCCTATTTCATCCTTAGTCAATATTCTCTTTTCTGTGGTACTAAAGAAAAAAATCACAGTCAGTTCAACCCATTTTTAAACAACAGACATTGCAAAAGAAGAGCTGTTTGGGAGTCCTGGATTAAGATTGCTGTATTTGCAAAGAGCCATACACTGTGCTGAAGGAACAGCAATGCAAGCATGCCATGGAGAAAAAGGCAAAATAAAAAGAGCTACTCTCAGAGTGAGCATCTAAGAGCCAGCTCCCATAATAAGCTAAGTACCTCTACTTCAGGACAGACAACAGATATCTAAGTAACCCAAATATTGAATTGCCTTAACCAAATAGGCAACAAATTATATCAAAGAGAAGAAGTTAAACAGCAGGGAAAATAGAAAACTAGTCAGGAAATTGTTTACTTGAGAAACGTGATCATAGTCACAAGAATGCTTGTCTTTAATGTATTTGGCTAAGACATCATCTTAGCAAGCAGTTGTTGTCCTTTGAAACAGTAAAAAGAAGGAAGTTCTTCCAGTGGGAGGGGAGGTGATGGTATTTTAGTCAGAAGAGTAAGGAAATAGTAAAATCCTGGCATGTCTAATACACTTGCCTTACATAGTGCTCTAAGTCAATTAATTTGATCGGACTCTATGCTGAGCTCAAAGTTAAAATAAATAGGACAGCAGAACTTGACCAGTGAATATACCTAATCTAACATAGCCAATAGAATTAAGTCAGCCGCCAATAAACTTGGAACTGGGTCCAGGAATGAACAAAACTTTAAAAATTTAACAAAATTTAAATTTGTTTTACTACCATCAGATAAGATTTTTGTCAGGCTTGTTTTAAACTTTAACGTGTTCACAAAGAATTGTGAGTAAAAATTTCACATGGAAGGTACATGGGAAGATCACAATTTATACCTAATCAAGACAGTTACATAAACTCTAATTATTTTAGGAGCTGATTCTTGTGGGAAAGATGGCTTATTCTCTCCTGCAAGCTATGGCTGCCTTTCTCTTCTGAAGTTCTTATTAGAGAAGCTATCCATGGCTCATTCCATTTGACTTCAGACAAGTTATTCCAGTGTTTTCTACACACATAATGTGAATCCCTGAATAGCTACAGAAGGGTTACAGCTTGTTCAGCTTTACATTTTTTAACTCTGTCTTTTCTTAGGAAAGTGCAAAAGCCAACTGAACATTCAATTTTCTCTTTGAGTGTGGTAGGACTTTTGGACTCTCCTCTTGTTCTTTGGCGTCCTTTAAGGAAAAATAGGAAACTGGGAATTGACATAAATCAACAATTGGAAACTGATAGTTACTTTGGAAGGGACCTTGGAATTTATATGATGAAATCTTTCATCCATTTATCAATCCTTTTAAAAACATTTTTGGGGCCGGGCGCGGTGGCTCACGCTTGTAATCCCAGCACTTTGGGAGGCCGAGGCGGGCGGATCACGAGATCAGGAGATCAAGACCACGGTGAAACCCCGTCTCTACTAAAAATACAAAAAAAAAAAAAAATTAGCCGGGCGTGGTGGCGTGCGCCTGTAGTCCCAGCTACTCGGAGAGGCTGAGGCAGGAGAATGGCGTGAACCCAAAAAAAAAAAAAAAAAAAACAAACATTTTTGGGCCGGGTGCAGTGGCTCACGCCTATAATCCCAGCACTTTGGGAGGCCGAGGCAGTTGGATCATGAGGTCAGGAGTTCAAGACCAGCCTGGCCAAGATGGTGAAACCCTGTCTCTACTAAAAATACAAAAATTAGTGGGGCCTGGTGGCACATGCCTGTAATCCCTGCTACTTAGGAGGCTGAGGCATAGTATTGCTTAAAACCGGGAGGCAGAGGTTGCAGTGAGCCGAGATCGTGCCACTGCACTCCAGCCTGTGCGACAGAGCAAGACTCCGTCTCAAAAAAAAAAAAAGAAAATTTGGAAAGAGTTTTCAATTTCGGCTTTGAAATCCTTTAGTGGCAGGAAGCTCCTTATCTCACAAGGCAATCTATTTAACAATTTTCCAACTCTGTTTAGAAAGTTCCTTCTTAAAAGAAGTCAAAAGCTACCGCTCTAAAACTCCTAACCATGAATCTTACTTCTGCCCTCTAAAGCAAAAAGTGCAAAGTAATTGCCTTATTTATATAGCAGTCCTTCAAATATTGAAAGACTCTCATTTCCTTGCATAGCCTTCTCTTCTCCATGCTAGTCATCCTAAGCTACTTTCTATATATTTCCACAATTACATCCACTTAACAAAGTCGTTGTGAGTACTCAGTGAGTGAAAGTTCTGCACAAAAGCTGGAAGGTAGTAAGCATTTCTACAATTGTTCAAAATGTGAAATTACTAGTACAAAAAGATTTCTAGGTCTTGTTTTCTCCATCTACATTTCTGAAGAAATCAGAAATCCTTTTTGGAACACTGTCTAATTTGTAAATATTGATATCCTTCTTCAGACTTGTTGAGTAGAACTTAATGTAATCTTTCAATTGAATAGTGGTCAGAGCAAAAGTCTTGCACTTTACTTTTGATGATCAGGACCTGAGCACTCACTGTATCCTTTTGTGTGTAAGGAATCAACCCATCATTTTGTTAGCCTTTCTGGAAGCAACAGAAAATGGCTAGCTCATTTAAATGTCCTAAATTATTTTCATTTGAACTACTACTAAACCAGTTTGCTTCCTTTTTTAATTTTGCAACATTTGATAACAGTTCTATAATGAGCCACAGGAAAATTAACTCATGACTAAAATTTAGATTTAATTTATGTATCCTCTTTCTGTCATTAAAATCAATAATTAAAGTGTATATGAAAAAATAGACCACCAAGAGATAAAATATATTCTGTACTGACAAGTATCTTTATGAAAGTAATTCCTAGAAAAAAAATTGGCAAATGTTTCAAATTAAGATGTTTGCTTATGGACACTTTAAAATCACCTTGCAAAGAGATTTAGTCTGTTTTATATCACTTATTATTTTGCATGAATATTCAGAACTATTTACATATCTAGATAATAAAACATTTTATTTAGACAACTTCGATTCCTGCTAGCCAGTAATTATATACAAGACTCCTTTGCCTAGTTGGTTTCATATATAATGATCAAATACCTTCCGAAGAGAGCCATCTCCATTTTCCAATCATCAGCTTAATAGATTAATAATATTCAAAAATTTCCTGTGTTTATAGGAATAGAAATATTTTAAGTAATGGGCCAACAAATTTTATTACCTTTGGAGAAAGTGATATACTATAAATAGAAAAAAATTAACAGTTGTTAACTTCCAAAGGAAATATTGTCAATGTAATAACAATACATTGTCTACAATTTTCTCTGGAAGAGAGAAACCCACTATTTAGACAAATGTAACAGGTCACTAAGTTTGCTTAATCTTTTAGTTGTAAGTTTTATTTATTACTTCTGAGAACTGCAGCTGTTTATATGTTCAACAGAATATAGGAAGAAGAACAGGTGGTCACATCTGGTTATTTACTCCATTGATACTAAATTATAAAGACAGTATAATTAGCCAAGTTGTTGAATTACTAAGAAGAAGAAGAAAAAATACTTCTCCATCTGTAAAGTTTTAGATGCAGGGAAACCATGTTGATGGCTTGAACTCTATTCTTGTTTAATGATGAAAAGGATCTACCAATCAAGTCAACATATAGGCATGGGGACATTTTACAGATGTGAGACAATCCTCCAATATTTGTGCATATTTGGTGAAGAATAAAAGGCAATTCTATTTTTAGAGTATCTTTAATTTCCAAAGGATAGAATTTTACCCTGCAACATGTATATTTCATGACATTTCATCATTTTTTGACATTTACATTACTAGTATTCATGAATGTCAGCTTCTATATTAAGCAAGTGCTATAACATGAGAACTATTTTATTTGCGTATTTATTTGTATCTCTGTTTTTAAAGATATGGCATTTTATAATGGATCAAACAGTATTTCAGGATGAAAATTTAATTTAAAATAAGTAAGACAGATAAAATAAATGGGTAAAATGGGTAGAAATAGAAAGCAGAGAAAGGAGTAAAGTTTGTTCAAAAAACATGCACTCATAATCTTAGTTGCTGGTGAGAAGAAGAAAATAATTACTTGTAAGCCTCATGGTAACACAAATTATCTTTTCTATTGCTCAAGAATAACAATTATGCTTTATTCTTTGGCCAGAAAACAATTTCTTTCATGAGGTCATTCACTGGGAGAATACTGTGAAATGTAATACAATCAACAACACAGGCAAACCTCAGAGATATTGCAGATTTGGTTCCAGACCACTGCAATAAAGTCAGTAGCACAATAAAACAAGTCACATAATTTTTTTCATTTCCCAATGCTTATAAAAGCTACGTTTATATTCTATTGCTGTCTATTAAGAGTACAATATTATACATATATATACCTTAATTAAAAATACTTTATTGCTAAAATGCTAATAACCATCTGAGCTTCAGCAAGTCATAATCTTTTGCTGGAGGAGGATCTTGCCTCAATGTTGATGGCACCGACTGATCAGGGTAGCACCTGCTGACTGATCAGGATGGTAGCTGCTGAATGTTGGGCTGACTGTGGCAATTTCATAAAATAAGACAACAATGAAGTTTGCCATATCCATTGACTCTTCCTATCATGAAAGATTTCTTTGTAGCACGTGATGCTGTTTGATCACATTTTACCCACAGCAGAACTTAACTCAAAATTGGAGTTAATCCTCTCAAACCCTGCCATTATTTATGAATTAAGGTTATTCAGTATTCTAAATCATGTGTTGTCATTTCCACAATGTTCACAGCATCTCCACTAGTTGTTAACATCGCAGGAACCACTTTATTTGCTCATTCATAAAAAGCAACTTCTCGTCTGTTGAAGTTTTATCATGATATCGCAGCAATTCAGTCACATCTTCAGGCTCCACTACTGATTCCAGTTCTCTCGCCGTTATCTAGCACATCTGCAGTTACTTCCTTTACTGAAGTCTTGAATCCCTCAGAGTCATTCATAATGGTTGAAATCAGCTTCTACCAAACTCCTTTTGCTGACATTTTTACCTCCACCCATGAATCATAAATGTTCTTAATGGCATCTAGGATGATGAATCCTTTCAAGAAGATTTTCAATTTTCTTTGCCTAGATCCATCAAGAGGAGTCACTATGGAAGTTACAGCTTTTTGAAATATTCCCTAAATAGTAAGACTTAAAAGTCAAAATTACTCATTAATCCATGGATTAAAGAATGAATGTTGTGTTGGCAGGCATAAAAACAACATAAATCTCCCTGGACATAGTTATCAAAACCTTTGAGTGAGCAGGTACCTTGTCAATAAGCATTCGTATTTGGAAAGAGACCTTTTTTCTGAGCAGTAGGTCTCAACACTGGTTTTAATATATTCAGTAAACCATATTGTAAAGAGATGTACTGTCCTCCAAGCTTTGTTGTTTTATTTATAGAGCACAGGCAGATGAGATTTAGCATAATTCTTAAGGGCCTTAGGGTCTTCATAATGGTTAACGAGCATCTGGCTTCAACTTAAAGTCACCAGCGACAGTAGCACCTGACAAGAGAGGCAAACTGTCCTTTAAAGATTTGAAGCCAGGCATTGACATCTCCTCTTTAGCTATGAAAGTCTTAGATGGCATCTTCTTCTAATAGAAGCCTGTTTTGTTTACATTGAAAATCTGTTGTTTAGTGTACCTGCCTTCACCAATGATCTTAGCTAGGTTGTCTGGATAACTTGCTGCAGCTGCTGTATCAGCACTTGCTGCTTCACCTTGTACTTTTATTTTATTGAGACAACTTATTTCTTTAAACCTCATCAACCAACCTCTGCTAGCTTCAAACTTCTTCTCCAACCTCCTCGCCTTTCTCAGCCATCATAAAATTGAAGAGAGTTAGGGCTTTGCTCTGGATTAGGCTTTGGCTTAAGAGAAAGTGTTGTGGCTGGTTTGATCCATCTAGACCACTAAAACTTTCCCCATGTTAGTAGTAAGACTGTTTTGCTTTCTTACTATATTTGTGTATTTGCTGGAGTAGCACTTTTAATTTCCTTCAAGAACTTTTTCTTTGCACTTCCAACTTGGCTGTTTAGCACAAAAGGCCTAGTTTTCAGCTGACCTCGGCTTTCAAAATGTCTTCCTCACTAAGCTTAATCATTTCTAGCTTTTGATTTAAAGTAAGAGACGTGCAACTCTTCATTTCACTTGAGCACTTAGAGGGTATTGCAGAGTTATTAACCAGCTTAATTTCAAGATTGTTGTGTCTTAAGGAATAGGGAGGTCTAAGGAGTGGGAGATGAGGGAATGGCAAGTCAGTGGGGCAGTCACAACTGCACAACATCTATCAGTTAAGTTTTCTGTCTTATACGGGCACAGTTCATGGCACCCCAAAGCAATTACAATACCAACATCAAACATCACAGATCACAAATCACCACAGTAGACAGAATAATAATGAAATTTGAAATATTGTGAGAATTCCAAAAGTGTAGAGACACAAAGTGAGTACATGCTGTTAGAAAAATGTCTCCAGTGGATTTTATTGAGGCATGGTTGCCACAAACCTTTAGTTTATAGAAAAACACAGTATCTGTGAAGCACAATAAAGGGAAGCACAGTCAAACAAGGCATCCCTGTGTACTTAGTACACGCAGCAAGCAATGTCTTTCATAGGGCTATTATTTTTTATGGCCATCGGTATTAGCCCATGATGGTAAGCCAAAACAGGGTTGAACACATGCAATTTTCAGCAAGCATGATATGGTTTGGCTGTGTCCCCACCCAAATATCATCTTGAATTCCTACGTGCTGTGGGAGGAACCTGGTGGGAGGTAACTGAATCATGGGGGCAGATCTTTCCTGTGCTGTTCTCATGATAGTGAATAAGTCTCACAAGATCTGATGGTTTTAAAAAGGGGATTTTCCCTCCATAAACCCTCTTCTCTTGTCTGCTGTCATGTGAGACATGCCCTTCACCTTCCACCATGATTGTGAGGCCTTCCCAGCCACATGGAACTGTAAGTCCATTAAAACCCTTTTTCCTGTATAAATTACTCAGTCTCGGGTATGTCTTTATTAACAGCATGAAAACAGACTAATACAGTAAATTGGTACCAGTAGAGTGGGGTGCTGCTGTAAATACCCGAAAATGAGGAAGCAACTTTGGAACTGGGTAACAGGCACGGGTTGGAAGAGTTTGGAGGGCTCAGAAGAAGACAGGAAAATGTAGGAAGTTTGGAACTTCGTAGAGACTTGTTGAATGGCTTTGATCAAAATTCTGATAGTGATACCAACAATGAAATCCAAGCTGAGGTGGTCTCACATGGAGATGAGGAACTTGTTGGGATCTGGAGTAAAGGTGACTCTTGCTATGTTTTAGCAAAGAGATTGGTAGCATTTGCCCCTCCCCAGAGATTTATGGAACTTTGAACTTGACAGAGATGATTTAGGGTATCTGCCAGAAGAAATTTCTAAGAAGCAAAGCATTCAAGATATGACTAGGGTGCTGTTAAAGGCATTCAGTTTTAAAAGGGAAACAAAGCATAAAAGTTTGGAAAATTTGCAGCCTGACAAAGCAATATAAAAGAAAACCCCATTTTCTAAGGAGAAATTTAGGCCGGCTGCAGAAATTTGCATAAGTAATGAGGAACCAAATGTGAATCCCCAAGACAATGGGGAAAATGTCTTCTGGGCATGTCAGGTCTTCACTGCAGCCCCTCCCATCACAGGCCCAGAGGCCTAGGACGAAAGAGTGGTTTCATGGGCCAGGCCCAGGATCCCCATTCTGTGTGCAGCCTAGAAACGTGGTGTCCTGCATCCCAGCTGTCCCAGCCATGGCTGAAAGGGGCCAACATAGAGCTCAGGCCATGGCTTCAGAGGGAGCAAGCCTCAAGCCTTGGCAGCTTCCACATGGTGTTGAGCCTGCCAATGCACAGAAGTCAAGAATAGGGGTTTGGGAACCTCTGCCTAGACTTAAGAAGATGCATGGAAATGCCTGGATGTCCAGGCAGAGGTGTGCAGCAGGGTCAGGGCTCTCATGGAGAACCTCTGCTACGGCAGCGAGGAAGGGAAATGTAGGGTCAGAGCACCTACTCAGAGTCCCTACTGGGGCACCGCCTAGTGGAGCTGTGAGAAGAGGGCCACCATCCTCCGGATCCCAGAATGGTAGATCCACTGACAGCTTGCACTGTGTGCCTGGAAAAGCTACAGACACTCAATGTCAGCCCATGAAAGCAGCCAGCAGGGGGGCTATACCCTGCAAAGCCACAGGGATGGAGCTGCCCAAGGCCATGGGAACCCACCTCTTGCATCAGCGTGACCTGGACATGAGACATGGAGTCAAAGGAGATCATTTTGGAATTCTAAGATTTGACTGTCCCACTGGATATCGAACTTGCATGGGGCCTGTAGCCCCTTTGATTTGGCCAATGTCTCCTATTTGGAATGACTGTATTTACCCAATGCCTGTACCCCCATTGTATCTAGGAAGTAACTTGCTTTTGATTTTACAGGCTCATAGGTGGAAGGAACTTGCCTGGTGTCAGATGAGACTTCAGACTGTGGACTTTTGACTTAATGCTGAAATGAGTTGAGACTTTGGGGGACTGCTGGGAGGGCATGATTGGTTTTGAAATATAAGGATGTGAGATTTGGGAGGGGTCAGGGTGGAATGATATGGTTTGGCTGTGTCCCTACCCAAATCTCATCTTGAATTGCCACATGTTGTAGAAGGAACCCAATAGGAGGTAACTGAATCATGGGGGCAGGTCTTTTCTGTGCTGTCCTCATGATAGTGAATAAGTCTCACAAGATCTGATGGTTTTAAAAAGGGGAGTTTCCCTGCACAAGTTTTCTTCTTCTCTTGTCTGCTACTATATGAGATGTGCCATTCACCTTCCAGCATGATTGTGTGGCCTTCCCAGCCACATGGAACTGTAAGTCCATTAAATCCCTTCTTCCTGTGTAAATAACTGAGTCTCGATTATGTCTTTATCAGCAGCATGAAAACAGACTAATACAAAGAGGATAGGCTAAAAACACAATATTTTATAGGATGTTACTCTGCCTTAATATAACTAAATACTAGTATTATATAGAAAGAGAAATCATTATTAAAATGCTTAAAACAAAATAAGGCACAAAATGAAGATATTGATAGTACTTTCATTGAATAAATTACCCCATTCATTAACTTACATGAAACAAGTTCTCATTTAATATTTTCTTCACATTTCTCTTAGATTGAAATATACATTAGATCTGGCCTGGTGCTGTGGCTCATGCCTGTAATGCCAACGCTTTGGGAGGCCAAGGCAGGAGTGTCGCTTAATCCAGGAGTTTGAGACCAGCCTGGGTGACACAGTGAGACCCCCATCTTTAGAACAAACTTTAAAAAATTAGCCTAGTATGATGGCAAACACCTGTAGTCCCAGATACTCAGGAAGCTGAGGTGGGAGGCTCACTTGAGCCCAGGAAGGTGGAGGCTCACTTGAGCCCAGGGTAGAGGCTGCAATGAGCTGTTATCACACCACTGTACTCCAGCCTGGGTGACAAAGCAAGATCCTGTCTCAAAAAAAATTTTTTAATTAAAAACATAATAAAATACACATTAGATCTGAACACAGAATCCAAAGAGTACTTGGCTTAACTGTCATAGAATGTGCCAAAGCCTGTTTGCCAAGCACCGTTTACAGTTCCTACCTAATGATGTTACAGCTCATGTTATAGTACAGCACGTTAAGAAGGGTTCTATGAAAATGCCTGGAAGAAGCACCCTTGAGGACTCATGAAGATGCCTCAGAGAGGGTGTCTTCAAAGACCCAAAGGATGAGTTGATGCTCGCCAGATATAGATAGGAGGGAAGAGGATTCCAGGCAGAGGAAAAAATATGTGCAAAACCCCAAGGGTGCAAAAGATCGTTGAACCTTTAAGCAATTCACTGTGGCTAACAAGCACTTTTGGGAGATGGTTATAAGAATGACAACAGAGATTGGAGAGAAAGACACAGTACAAGTCATAAAGATCCTCATATGTTTGATACGGTTTGGTTGTGTTCCCACCCACATCTCATCTTGAATTGTAGTTCCCATAATCCCCACGTGTCATGGGACAAACCCATTGGGAGGTAATTTAATCATGGCAGTGGTCATCCTCATGTTGTTCTCATGATAGTGAGTTCTCATGAGATCTGATGGTTTGATACGAGGCTTTTCCCCCTTTTTCTCAGCACTTCTCCTTCCTGCTGCTATGTGAAGAAGGTCGTGTTTGCTTCTCCTTCTGCGACGATCGTAAGTTTTCTTAGGCCTCCCAGGCCATGCTAAACTGTGAGTCAATTAAACCTCTTTCCTTTATAAATTACCCAGTCTTAGGTATGTCTTCATTAGCAGCATGAGAAAAGACTAATACAATGTCACATTAAGGATGTTTTACTTTTTTCTGAGAACAATGAGGAGCCATTGAGGAATACTGAGCAAGAAAGAGACAGTAGTATATTTGAAGTAGAAAGGTCTCTCAGGCAGCAGTGTCAAGAATGATCTTTAAATGGGTAAGGACTACAAGAGGAAGATAAGCCAGGAAGCTTTAACAATCCAGGTCAGAGTGGACAGAGGGGAGTAGTTATATTTAAGAGATACTTAGGAAGCATAATGAAAGTAATTTGTCAAATGGTAAATGGAGGAGAGATGGCAAAGATGGCATTCAAGTTTCTAACTTGGGAAATTAGGGGAAGATGTTGCCAGTGTCTGCTCAACAGAGAAAGTATGAGAGGTCTGGCAAAAAAAAATTGGAGAATATTGAGTTTGGGAAGTATTCTGAAAGATGTTTTGAAACAAATTGATATATAAGCCTTGTACTCAGAAGGAAGCAGTGGAATGGGGATTGAGATTTGGATGTCATTACTATAGACGATGATTGAGAAAATTCTGGTTTAAACTGGCAAACACACTACTCCTCCTGACATTTGAATGGAAATTACAATATAAAATCTGAAGACAGAAATTCACCTGCAACAATGAAGAGGCAGTTAAGAAGGATTACTAGCAGATAAGATAGCTCAGCATGATAGAATGATTTTGGAAGTGAGCTGATGGAAAGCAAAGGAAGATGTGACTCAGAATACCTTATGAGGGGATGCAGTACTGCAGGAGAGCTGGGCACTCATAAGCTCACCAGAACCTTGAGAGTAACTGGGCTTAAATTCTCAGTAGTGATGGAATCTAGGATAGTTAAGAAAGCTAGAAATGGGGTGAAGTGGTAATCATAGGTCTGTCTGGCAATAAAGATTATGTCCGCACCAACATTTCTTTTTTGCCTTCCTCACAATTTAAAAAAAAAAAATTTAAGAACACAAAAAGAAAAAGAGGAAGTATATCTAAAACAACTCATAATTATAGTTGTAATCATGTCAACATGAAGGAAGTATAAATACCAGTGAACATAAGTCAGTGTTAAAGTTCTTTGTTGTAAGGTGGAAGATATAATTATAAAAAATAAAAAGCAAGAAAAGACACATAGAAAATGTAAAAACATTTTTGAAATTAAAAGAATGAACAAATGCAAACAGGTTCAAATATTATCAGAAATCATAATATATAAACATGGCTTAAGCCCCTGAAACATGTGAGGTGCTGAGCAGTAATTGGCATCGTTCAAACACCAGTCTATAAAGAATGAGGGATACTCATTTTGTTTATCCACTATGGGTGTAAAATCTCTGAAGTTGTTTAGACCAGTGGTCCCCAACCTTTTTGGAACCAGGGATCAGTTTTGTGAAAGACATTTTTTCCATGCACAGGGAGGCAAGGGGAGTATGGTTTTGGGATGACACTGTTCCACCTCAGATCATCGTGCATTAGATAGATTCTCATAAGGAACGTGCAACCTAGACCCTCGCATGTGCAGTTCACAATACAGTTCACAATCCACTGACAATCTGATGCCACTGCTGATCTGACAAGAGGCAGAGCTCAGGCAGTAAAGCTCACTGACCTGCCACTCGCTTCTTGCTGTGTGGCCCAGTTCCAAACAGGCCATGGACCACTACTGTGGCCTGTTAGGAACTGAGCCACAGGGGTTGCAGACCACTGGTTTAGACCTTATTTCCATCTTTAGATTAGTCATTTAATATTAAGAAGGCAGCGATAAGTATTTCTATCAAATAAAAATATATAATTCCACTTTTAACCATTTATATACAGCAAACAGTAAATTCTATTCAGTGAATTCTGAGTTTTCTCTCACTAGGAATTGATAAAGTCTTGACAGGTATGGTAACGACAATGACCTGTTCTGTTCAAGGTCCAGCTCTCCATTCTTTCACTGTCTAGTTTCTGCTAATTTTCTCCTTTATAATCCACACCATTCTGGTGCCATACTAGTTCATTTAATAGTAATTGTATATTGTTCAGTTTTTAAATAACAGCAATTTTTTTCAGCCTTATTGAGGTACAACTGTTAAACAAAGATTGTATTATTTAGGGTGTACAATTATACATACATTGGGAAATGATTACCACAATCAGGCTAATTAACATATCCATTATCTCATATAACTCCCTTTTTTATGGTGAGGACACTTGTGATCTACTGTGTTCTTAGCAAATTTCAAGTATACAATACATTATTATTAATTGTCATCATCATGTTGTAATTAATTAGGTCTCCAGGACTTATTCATCTTAAAACTAAAGGTTTGTACCATTTGACCAACATCTCCTCTTTCCTCCAACTTCTCAGCCCCTGGTAACTACCATTTTATTCACTGTTACATGAATTTAGCTTTTTTTTTAAGATTCCACATATAAATGAGATTATGAAGTATTTGTCTTTCTGTGCCTGGCTTATTTTACTTAGCATAACGTCCTCAAGTTTTAACACTGTTGTTGCAAATGATGAGATTTCCTTCTGTTTAAGGCTGAATAATATTCCACTGTTTATATATCCACCACATCTTCTTTATTCATTCATCTGTCATTGGACACTTAGTTACCATACTTGACTATCACATATAATGCTGCAATGAACATGGAAGTGCAGAAATTTCTTCAAGATACTGATTTTATTTACTTTGGATATATACCCAGAAGTGAGACTGCTGAATTAAATGGAAGTTATAGGTTTAATTTTTTACAAAACTCCATATTGTTTTCCATAACGGCTGTACTGATTCACATTCTCACCAAGACTGTGCAAGGATTCCCTTTTCTCCACACACCCTTGCCAACAATTACTATCTCTTGCTTTTTTTTTTTTTTTTTTTTTTTACATCCTAACAGGTGTGAGGTTGATACCTCATTGTGGTTTTAAACAGCATTTCCCTAATGATTAATGATGCTGAGCACCTTTTCATACACCTCTTAGCCATTTGTATGTCTTCTCTGGAGAAATGTCTTTTCAGGTCCTGTGCCCATTTTTAGATTGAGTTATTTGTTCTTTTGCTTGTGAGGTGTTTGGGTTCCTTATGGATTTGGATATTAACTCCTTATCAGACATATTATGGTTTGCAAATATTCCATTGTGTAGGTTGCCTTTTCATTTTTCTTGTCTCTGTTACTGTGCAGAAACCTTTTAGTTTGATGCACTTCCACTTGCTTATTTTTGCTTTTGTTGCCTGTGCTTTCAGTGTCAAATCTAAAAAAATCATAGCTGAGACCAATGTCAAGAAGTTTTTCCACTATGTTTTCTTCTAGGAGTTCTACTGTTTCAGGTCTCATGCTTAAGTCTTAACCTATTTTGGAGTGATTTTTGAGGACAGCAATCATTTTCATTTTTATATTATTTAAATATGTCCTTTAGTAATATTACTATAATGCCTGATATAATAACAGTACAGGAATTCATCCTGTCTTTTATTTGAATGGCCCCAATTTTCTGTCTGTCTCTGACTACTCTTTCAGTAGTTCTCTTTTACAAGCTAAGCCTGTAAATGGGAAACTCAACCCAATCTGGTCCCTTTTTTCACATTTCCACTCCCCTCCAATCTGCCTGGTTTCTTTCACTCCCTATAGTCTTCAGGTAGTTGTTTCCTGTAGTGTTGTCCATTGATTTGTGCTTCTCGCAAATTCAAATGTTGAAGTGATAACCTCCATTACTTCAGAATGTGACCTTATTCAGAAATCAGGTGATCACAGATGTAATTAGTCAAGAAGAGGCCATATTAGAGTCGGGTGGGCCCAATTCAACGTGGCTGCCATCCTTGCAGAAATGGGAAATTTAGACACAGACTCCCATACAGGGAGAACACCATGTGAAGATGAAGGCAGAGAACAAGGTGATGCTTCTACAAACCAAGAAACGTCAAAGGTTGCTGGCAAACCACCAGAAGCTAGAACAGTGGCATGGAACAGATACTCCCTTGCAGCCCTCAGGAGGAACCGGCGCTGCTCACCCTTTCATCTCCAACTTCTACAGTCCAGATCCATGCCACGTAAAAAATTTCTGTTCCTTAAGCCTCCTAGTCTGTGGTACATTATTATGGCTGCCCTAGCAAACAGATGTAATGTGAACAGAGATTATAATGGGTGGTTCATTAAGAGCTTATTCCACCAAATCAGAAGTAAAACTATCTTTACTTGCCTCAGAATAAGTTCACCTTCTCTCTATCCTTTAGTTTCCTTACCTGTAAAATAGGGATAATATCCCCTAGCATTTTTGGAATGATAAGGTAGGCTGATAGATGTGAAGCACTTAGACAATATCTATAACATTGTATGCTCTCAATGGTTATTAGCTATTCTTGTCCTTCACTCATTTAACTATGTCAGGCTCTGTTATAGGCACTCTAGGTACATCACCAAGCAAAACAGATATAAATTTCTGCCTTTATAATGCAGTGAAGCTTACATTGCAGTGACAGCATACAGAAAATAAAATAAGTAACTTATGTAATGTGTAGGCCATTAATAAGTTTTATGAAGAAAAATAAAGCAGAGACTGTGGATTGGGAAGGCTGAGATTGGATCAGGCCATCTTTTATAGAGTAGTCCAGGGAGGTATCACTGAAGGAGGGAGAAGAGTGAGTCATGTGCATACCTGGAGTAGCAGCATTCCAGGTAAGGAGAACAGCAGGAGCAAGTGCCCTGAGGCCAGAGCCTGCCTGGAATAGTCAAAGAACAGCAAGAGGGCCAGTATGGCTAGAGCAGAGTGAGAGAGGTGGAAGGCAGTAAGTAGGAGATGTGGTCAGGACGTAACAGGTGACCAGATTGTACAGGACCTCAAAGGGCTTTGACTTTTACCTTGAGTGACGTGAGAAGTCATTGGAGCTTTTAAACACAGGAGTGACATGACCTGAGTTACATTTTTATCAAAGCACCCTGATCACTATGTGAGAGTAGGTTTGATAGAGGAAGGGGCTGGAAGGGAAGGCCAGGAACAGGGAGACCAGGTAGAAGACCATTTCTGAAATCTAGTCTTGGGATCACATTGGCTCTGACCAGGGTTGTTCAGCAAAGGAGGAAAAACACAGATGCTATAGATGCTTTAACAGAATTTCTGGATGATTTGAATGTGACATTTGAAATAAAGAGAGGAGTCAAGGATAACGCTGAGGTTTGGGTCCTGAGCAGCTGCAAGCGTATTTCCATTAATGGAATCAGGGAAGACTTTCAGAACAACGACTTAGAGAAGCAAAGAACAGAGTTGTTGTTACGGTTGTTCTTCCTCTTTCTTATTATTGTCATTATTGCTATAATGAGGGTAGTGTCATCAATCCTTTCCCCTTTATTCTCAGTCTCATATTCTATCAATTTTCTTCTTTTTCTAGCAGGTACTCAGTGACGGCACACCTATGCCAGCACGTTACATCTAGCTGCTCCCTTTTCCTACTGCGATCTAGTCCCACAGACAAATAAGTGGACACAGCACATCTCTTTCCCAGGCACATAACCTTGAATCTCCCCCTCTGCTTCTATAGTCACACCTTCTCACTCTCACCCCCACAGAAAACACCTGCCTTTTCTTCTTTTGGAAAAGACACTGGTCTTTGCTTTTCTCATTTTAGCCATTTTTCTTCCTCTTACTCCAATTTTTATTAATCCTTGCACCACTTCTTACCCACTAACAATACTGTCTGCTCTCATTCCCATTAATTCTCCTATGACATCTCAATATCACAACAAATCTCTGAACCTTTCTTCCTGACTTATCCTTTACCTTTGGTCCCAGTTACAACTCTTTGCAATAGGAAAAAGTCATTTGATGTCTCTAGGTCTGTTTGCTCCTCTGTAAAATAAAAGCATTAAATGAGATTATTTCTAAAGATACTTTCAGCTTTAACTTCTGATCCAACTGATTCTGCGTTTAGCTCTTCAGTGATTTTTCATGTGTGGCAAGTTCCATTTCATTTCCTGTTTCCTAACTCACTTTCAAATCTCTCCTTTCATTACTTTCTTATCATTTCCAAAGTCTTAACCACATTTTTCATCATTATTTCTTACACCAAGCCAAGTGGTTTTTACCACACCTTAATGATGGTCAAAAGAGAGTGTTTTGTGTTGTGTTTTACATTTTTCCTAATGCTGGCAAGCAGAATGATAGAGGGATAATGTTTCAAGTCTGAAAGAAAACAACCTCATTCGGACTTTCCTTCACCATGAATGAGATCTTATGATTGCCTTTGAGAAACCCGTGATTGAAAAGTTTTATTAAACACCGGTGACAAGCAGCTAATGGCATAATATCTGCTTTGATTTTCTCAGACACACTCTAAGTTTTCATCCTCACTTCTCTGTGGTCCCTCACCTTTGACTTCCTGTATCATGTAACTGCCAGTTTTGATCGGTTAATTGAAAGAGGAAGGATGACAAGAAAAAAAAAATTTAGCTCAGTGGATTGCCCCCTTTACAAATAAGGAAACACAATTTGTCCTTCTAGATTTCAGACTAAGCTGATAACATTTTAAAAATCCTGTACAGAAAGGTCTTTTTAAATGCTTTTATTTACCAAAAGTTTTGGGTGATTTTGAAATACATTAGACATCCCATTCATTGAGGAAAAGACAGTTTATTCCAAAACATTCTTTAATAGTCCTAAACTGATTTTGTCTATCAGAGCAAAAGGAACAAAGGTAAAAATCCACCTGAAAAAAGATCTTTGTATCATGGAAATTATGAAGCTGGATTTCTTAGACATTAAAGAAATTCACAGACCCACATAGTTTAAAAATTAAATTTTTAAGATTAAATTTTCACAACACATTATGACTGTAAATGAGTTACCTGAATACCAATTATTACCTCTAGTTATTTTTAGCAAGGGAGCTGGACTTCACTTTACTTAATGCTAGCTTATAAATTTAACTTTGTAAAATTATAGGGGAAATGTGTCCTGGCCAGCTGCCTCTGCCCAAAGCAAATGTCATCTCCCCTAAGTGCCACAGTTATATCTTCCCGTCCTCTGAGCTCCACTGAAACTTAGCTTGTATCCTTCTTGTCCCCCACGCCTTCTAAATAAGAGTCTCTTGCGTCTATCAATATGTGTTTGTGGAAGAAAGGAAGGTGCAGAAAAATAAATACGCATCATAGTTTAATTAGGAAAGTAAGGGCTTTGAATCAAACCTAGCTTTGTATCTCACTTCATCTATTTATTCATCATGTGACAACAGACAGTTGATTTAACCCCTCTGACCTTAGTTTCCCCATCTTTATCATGGAGATAATGAGACCTTCTTCATTGGATATTGTGAAGATTAAACTGGATATGATTATAAGTCACCTTGGATATAGAGGCTCTCAATTAAAAAAACACTTCTCTTTCCTCTATTTTAGCATATCACTCATGGTCCAATCCTGCATTACGGTTGGTTGAATGCAGGTCTGTTTCTAGGCAGCACATTTTTGAAGGCAAAGTTGTTCATCTCCGTATTTCCTGTAGAATCTAGGGTGATGAGCTGCATAGTCTGGAGGCACAGGAACTGCATATTATACTAAATTGAGGGCTGAGCCAGGATGGCCAAGGCTGTGAAGCAATTATCCATGGATTTGGTCGTTTGGGCTCTTTTGGTAGTAGAGTTCCTCTCATGAATTTCCACTCTGGTCTAAAACAGCCCATCATGTTTTTAAATTAGCTTGCACAAAACACAACTATTTTCCTAGATTCTTTGGCAACTGATCAGAACACTATTCTCTGTCTCGCTACAGAAACTCCTGCAGGCATATTGACCATACCCTCAGAAAAACAAAACTGAATGCACTACATGATGCTGGGAAAACAAGTTGTGAGGAAAACAGCGCTGAGTCAAATAAATATAGATTATTAACTCCAGCTTGCCCTTGACTGGTCATGAGACCTTGGGCAGGCTACCTATGCTCATTAAGCCTCAATTTAACTTCTTGACGTCTCAACTATAAAAAACAAGGGTATTTTTTGCTTTGTTTGGCAGTTTTGAGGAAGAACAACAACAAATGAGAGATAATTCTACTTTAGTTGTTACACAGGGTTGTTGGGTAGAGAAGGTGATGCCTTGGAACAAACTTTAACAACTGTGAGGCAGGATAAAAAACAAGTCCTAAAAGCCATCATTTTTTGACCACAGTGAGCCCTTCTTTTGTAACGGTTCAGGCTTCTAACCTTATTTCCTCCTTTGGAAACTGACCAGCTCACGCACACACACTAGTGATGAAATCTACATAGCTCCATATCTTTTCCTCTGCATGGCCAAGAGTTTCAGTGCAACAGGAAAGTGCTGTCATGGATCCATCGTGCAACACATGTAGTGCTGTAAAGCAAAGGCCTCGTCCGCCTGTAGGCAGCAGGATCTGCAGGCATTACCCTTCTGTCTGATGTGCAGCCTAACTGCTTCGTGCTTCTTCTCATGTGTGAGTCACAGCCATCTTGTACAGTATTTCAAAAATACAGCCCCAAAACAAAGCATAGCCGAAAGTCATCCCAGGTGAAAGTGGTTGGCTTGGGGGAGGTCACACAGTCCTTTCAGTTCAGGTAGAATCCTTGTTTCTAGGTCATTTGACCAACATCATCCCAGGCTCCTTAAGGAAATCAGGAGGGGGCAGAAGCCGGCTGACCAGCTACAGGCTACACACAGAAGAACGAACCTTCCCAAATTTCTGGAAAAAATCTTCTTGTGCCCGGGCCAAGGCCTCTTCATCAATGTAGACAGCCGGCCTCTTGGCCATGAGGAAATACTGCACCTTCCTCAGGTTCCAGCCCATCACATACTGGAGCCAGCCGCAGACAGCCGCGGTGGAGCGGCCCACCCCAGCGTTGCAGTGCACGTACACGATGTGTCCCTTCTCCAGCAGCGCATGCAGCAGGCACACCGCCTGGGGCAGCATCTGCACTCGGCCTGCGGTGGGGAAAGCACAGCACACATGTGAATAACTAAACCACCAGATACCGCCACTGAGATCTCCTCCAGCACAGCCTGAAATCACAGGGCTGCACAGGGCCAGGCAGGGATGAGAGTTTGCTTTCTTCCTCCTGCATTGTGAAGGAAAACGTGAGATCATTTCACAACCTGATAATAGTAAAGTGGCAAGAGCATTCCAGAGGCCAGAGGCTCTCTCTAATCCTTCCCTGGGTATTGCTGCTCCTTTGGGTGACTTCGCCATCCATGCAAATATCCCTCCAAAGAAAAGTGACCTATCGCCTGTCATCAGAATGCACTTTCACATGAAAAGTTTTTGCAGAGACTGGTCAGAATTTTAGAGCATTCAAAAAAAAAAATAGTTGTCAGGTCTGGCCACCTGAATTTCAGTAAATCCAAAAGTATCTTCCAGCTAAATGTAAAACGCAGAAGTGGCCCATAATAGTTAAAGGAATCAATCTGTTCATTCAACATATGCTCATTTTCATTTGTTCAATGGAATGGCTAACATTATTCGATACAGATGGGATAACCAATTGTTCATTTATTCCCTCGAGATACAATGAATACTAAAACTGATTTAATTTTTATGTTTTCAGGAAATTATATAATTATATAATTTGGGGTTTATTTCAAGGTCACCATTTTGATGATTAGATTATTCAAATATCTTCTCATCACGCCAGGAGAGGACACGCTATGCCCTGCTGAGGCCTGGTAGACTCTGTTCCGCTCTCTCATCCTGTGGGACAGAGAAGCGCCCCACAGTCACTTTTTTGAGCTCCTTGGATGGCTGAAGTTTCTCCTGCTCACAGGTTCCCAGTATAGAGATATTTTGTAAGTTGGGTTTTTTGTTCGTTTTCAGGGGGTGATCAATATAAATTATTTCAAAGGGAAAGGAAGAGGGAAATGAGAAAGCCCTGGGTTACAGCTCCATACTCATGACTTGGCATTCTCTAGCTACACGAACACAGTGGCCCCAAAGGATCCTCCGATGGTCACACACAAGAGCCCTGTGTGGCCTTCACGTTGCCATCCTTATTGGATGACCAAAGAGATGGGAACACCCCTCCCTCAAAAGATTTCACCTGGGGATCTGCCATGAGGCCCAGAATTCTCCCATGACAGCCACTCCCATAAGTTTAGACTTCCCTCTTTAGATGTCCTTTGGTGAAATACAAGTGCCCCTGAAGGAGCCAACACAACACACTGAGATGAGGCATCAGCACCTGAGAACGACAGAGTTTACCAAGGACCACAATGTGGCTTGAAGGCCTCTCACTGGCCATTCCACCAAGTCAGGCATCATCCTCAGCTTCAGGCTCATCAAGCTCTGAGAAGGAGCAGAGGATAATATTCTAATCTTGTTGCTGGAGCTCTGTTAACCCCCTAGTGAAGAGATCTAAGAGTGCACACTCCACACAGCAGTTTAGAATGTTTGTACCTGGAATGCCTTCAGGCAGGGAGGACATGGTTTCAGTTCCTTGAGCTCCATCCCTGTCTGGCCTGTTGCCATACACTGTTGTTCCCTGCCTGGTCCCCAAGGGCATTTGTATTAGAGTTACCAGCTTCTGTGTATATCTGATTCCTCACAGTCCAAACTGAACCATGAACTTTAACCCATCTAAACCTCCACATCTGATTCCAGGGCACTCTGAGATTACAGCGAGGTGGGCCTGCCACTCAGTTACTCATGGTGCCCTCCTAGAGGCACTAAAATATCACTGGAGATGCAACAGGATGGTGAGAGCATCATGTGTGACAGCAAGATGTCTCAGCGTGTCTCAGGGAGAGCACTGCATGGCCAATCCACCATTTGCACTGGGGGATCAGAGGAGCAAAACCTCCAACGTATGATGGATCAGCCCTGCTGAGAAGGGAGAGGCCTGCTCCACTGCAGGGCTTCTGTTCTGCTGAGGGTATGAGAGGTTCACTCCAGGGAAAGCTGGGTGGGAGGAGAACTCTGCTGCTCGAGCTGGAAGCGTAGGTTCTTCCTGCTCCTGCCACAGCTAGCATCACATGACAAGCTCCCTGCTGTGCCTGTCTCTCCAGATACTATGTGCCTTGGCAGGAAACAAAAAAGAATCATTTAACGTAGGTTCAGGCTTTCCTCAGATGCCCAGTATGTGAATAGCCCACAGCGGTCATTTGCAGTAGGAGCTGCTGGACTCAGAATCCCAGCCCCTGGCACTGGGTGCATACAGCATCAGTGTGTCCAGCCTGCAAACAAGATCTTCCCTGGTCCCAGTCAAGATCCCTTCCCCAGACCTGTTCTCTGGCCAGAGGTTCTCCTAGGATGGGTCTGCACCAAACGGCACAAATGATGCAATACATTTCCCTTTTCATTTTATGTGTAAAACATTCTTCAAGAGGTATGTACACAGTTTAGAAGTTAAAAAGGGGCAAGTGTTAGTTTGAGGTTCTGTGATCTCAGGCACACACTCCTGAAAGGTACATGTCGGCTAACATGCAGAAGCTCCCAAGGCTCCCAGCTTCACACAGATTTCAGCATTGGGCACAGCCATCAGTGATCTTCTCCCAGAATCACTCAACCAATGCACTGAAGAATGAGGAAATGTTTAACCAACATAAAGAATAAATAAATACTTAAGAAGGGTATCAGAGGCCGAGCGCAGTGGCTTATGCCTGTAATCCCAGTACTTTGGGAGGCCGAGGCGGGTGGATTACCTGAGGTCAGGAGTTCGAGACCAGTCTGGCCAACATGGTAAAACTCCGTTTCTACTAAAATTAAAAAAAAAAAAAAAGCCAGGCGTGGTGGTATACGCCTGTAATCCCAGCTACTCAGGAGGCTGAGGCAGGGGAATTGCTTGAACCAGGGAGGTGGAGGTTGCAGTGAGCCGAGATCATGCCACTGCACACCAGCCTCAGGGAGAGAGCGAGACTCCATCTAAAAAAGAAGGGTACCGGAGAAGTAGCCGGTCCAGGGTGCCCACTCATCTAAGTCTGGCCACAGCTGAAGGCCTGGTTTATTTTGATCTCTTGTGACTACAAATCACCCTCTTTGGTTGATGGCAGATAACATTTATTGAGCCCTTTCTACCTTCCCAGCACTGTCATAAGCATTTTACGCACTAGCTCATTTACAACCACTTCTTAACAACTATGAGGTCAGCACTATTGTGATCTTCAATTTATATATGAATAAATTGAGCACAGACATTTGCCCAAGGTTATTCCCTAAGTGGCCACTCAAACTCAGCCAGTGTGACTCTGAAGCCTCAGGTCTTAACCACTATACTGTGGTCCTTCCCTAATCCACCTGGTTAATGGTATTTGTTGGCCCCCATCTTGTCAATCTGGATTCTCAGTCAGTCCCTCTGCACTCACTTACCGGCCCATGCTGCTGCTCTTACCCTGGGTGAGAATAATGTCCTCCTTGGGGATTAACACCTCTGCTCCACCCTAGAGGAGCCCTCTCAAGAAGACCATCTCTCTATGCTTGAAACCCATTCTAGGAAGACTAACCTAATATGTGACCCACCAAGGAATAAAAAGAGGGTCCCCAGGAAGGTTCATCTTGATGTACCCAATTCAACAGAGCCAGTGTCAACCAGAGCAGCTATAGATAGGCTCCACATAGAATTTATTTTGATAAGACATTTCCATTCTTAAAAACAATAAAACCTCAAGAAAAGACAGAAATCCAGATCTTTTAACGTAAAGTATTCCAAACTTTAAATGCTGACAACTAAGTTGAAAAACTGTAAACCCTCTGCAGGTCAAACAAGACATTCTACCCTCTGAGTTTCTGACTCTGTAATTTAATACAAGCCCTAGTTCTCAGTAGATGCTCCATACACACTCATTAAGTCCATGAATAAACACAAGACTAGAAAAACAGCAATAAAAGCCTGTTTGATCTGAGACACTACTAAGCACTTCTAGCCTAACTTGTAGTTCACACCTGCTCCAGGCTAATCTGACTCTGGACCAACCAAAAGCTTCCTGAAAGCACTATTGAGCCAGCCAAGGTTGTGAGGAGAGGGAGAGGTAGAGCATTTGGGCAGGTAAGTCAAGTAGACTGAGGTATTAGGGTCTGAGATAAAAGAGAGGGGTAAAAATGCCCTAAAGATATGCTTTATCCATGTGTGAACACGTACCCTAAAACTCAAAGTATAACAATAATAAAATTTTTTAAAAAATAAAAATAAATGCGAAAAAAAAGATACGCTTTATCCAAGGTTGATCCTGAAAGAAATCTGCAGCTTTCAGCCTTTCCCTCCCTCTCTCTCTCTCTCTCTCTCTCTCACACACACACACACACACACACACACACACACTTTCCTTTCTTACTCCAGGAGCAGATATATGATGAATATATTATTTGGGGGGCATATCTTTTTTCCATCTTTGAAGTGTAATATAGATAGGATCCACGTTATCTATAACATCCTTTGGTAGAAACTTAAAGACTTGGAACTAATCCTACAATTCCAACTTTGCGATTTTCAAAGCACTTTTATATCAATTATCTTATTCTACTGTTACAGTCCTATAAGGTGGAAATTACTATCCTCATTTTCTTAATGCAGGAACTAGCCTGCCGATACCCTCCCAGCTACCTAGTGGTGACAACGCTTACACCCAGGTGTCTTGGCTCCAAGGTCAGCATTTCCGTGCGATGGGAGAGCTGAATTCAGTGTGTTGAGCGAGGGAAAGGAAGTCAGACTTTGACAACAGAAAGGTAGCTGAGGACTTCATGAAGCCTATGAACTCATTTGGGAGGCAAGGGTAGACATTTGTTATAAATAGCACTGCAGTGACAGAGGTCAAAACACAACCTGAATACCTTCTGTACAAAGAAAATTTTAATGAGCAGATTTGTTTCATTTTGTTTTGTTCAGGTGAGTGTTAGATTTGGCAGATTTTCATTCCCTAGGTGAAAGACACAAACAAAAATGTTTATAAAAGATTAAAAAAAAATCTACACCACCCTTCCACATACGACAAAGCATACGAGAGTAAGGATCGATCGCACGATTGATTGTAACAGATCTGTGACAACTAGCGGTGACAGTCAAGCCTAACAAACTGTCTTCTTTCTCAGACTTCAACTGAGAGCATTATGCTGCAGCTCGAAACACTTCCAAGTGGGTTTTTCTCTAGAGTTCTAAAAATATTTAGCTGATTAATCTATGTGTTCATTGGGCTAATACCGTGAGCCACAGACATTGGTCTATTGGTAAAAAGTTCCCCTGCCACTCAGAAGTGGTTATTAACCCTTAGATTACACCCCCAGGTTAGGCCAAGCCAAAGAAATCCATTAGTCGGTCTTACAGCTGGGCCTTTATCAAGTGGAAGCTTGCATTTTGCAGCTCAAATGCTGCCGCACTGTCTCAGCCTGAAAGAAGCTATGCTGCTGCACTAACAGTTACCACTGTGATCTGGTGACCCACTGACCGCAAAAAAGGTGTGAATACAACTACAATGGGTCCTTGGGGATACAGTTTTCCCTCAGGCTTCTGCAGAGTCCCAAACTATCAAGCAAATTACCTATCTGTCAGCAGAGCCTTCAGGTAATCAGTGTGTGGGTTAGGATGGGATGGCGGGGGATGCATGGCACAGTTGGCAGCCTAACTTCTCCCAGCCTCGTCTCACATCATTCTCCAACAGGATAACAATGCTGTCAAATCAGATTCAGAGATGCTGACATCAAAATGCTCTCTGGAAGCTACAGTCCTTCAAATCCTAACTATCTTCTCTGTTTTGAAACCAGGAAAACCAGCTGGACAAGGTGAATGTCACCTAGATTCAACCAATGTGCATCTTTGCAAATGAATTTTTTCTTTTTTTCTTCCCTGAAGAAGGGCAGAGCTCTTACAGCTAAATCATGCTTCCTTAGAAAAGGTTACCAAGAGGAATAATCAGACTGTCAGCAGCTCTCTCCAACTTCAGGAACAAACATTATACCCCATCCCCAGTGATAATTCAGCTCAGACACAGATCAACAAAGGGGCCTGGCCTGGCCAGGAGGACCACCTGAGATCCATAAAGGGCTGAGGTGGGCAAGGCCCAGAAACGTAGGTTTCCTGTGGTCCTCATGGCCTTCTGTCTTGCAGACCATTCACTCTTGGGGAGACAAGCTACTTCCCTTACAATTTGTAGGCTCTGCCTAACTCCAGATGATCATGAACATAAGGGGCTGAAATTGCATGGATCTGAAGAACCTGCCTGAAGCGTCTGCGTAAGAATGCAGGGAGAAGCTTCATAGCTGGTAAAGCTGCTGTCTGGAGCAATGTTCTGGGTCCGACTGCCAGCCTTGAAATTCAGAATGGGCCTCTTTTTAGTTATACGACATGGACAATAACTTTTTCATGCCTCAGCCTCTTCGTCTGCAAAATAGAGACAGCTACAATATCTGCCTGGAGTCTTATTACGATAATTAAATAAGCTAATTTTTGTAAATTGCTTAGGAGAGTGTTTTGTACATAATATACATTTGAGGGAAGAGAGCGAAAGATAGAAACGTCTCTGAGCTGGATATCACTGTCCTTTCCCCAGCAGAGGAGGTCATCAAACTCCTTAGCCGCTCCTATTTCCGAAGCTCTCTGCCGCCCCCTGCTGACAGCTGCTTGATACTATCGGTGTAACTTGGTTCACTCCTCTACAGACTGTAGTTATCTCCATTCCTTTTCGACAAGTACCCTATTCTACAACCGGGCTAAAAATCTCTCATTCCTCTAAAATTCCATGCTTCTGCGCCAACGCCTGTGCTGCTGCTTCCCCCTAGCATGCCCTTTCTCCCTCCACATCTACCTATCAAAGCCATGCCCACCTCAAGTGCCATGGCATTCATGCAGCCTTCCTTTGTCGCTCCCCAGAATGTGCTCTTCCCATGCATAACCTTCCTCCAGCACGGTCCTCACTCCTCTCTTACCCATTCCTCTCTGTGCTGTAATTAGTGTTGAACTCGTCTTACTGCACAACTGCTTCTTCCTGCTATAGGATAGCGTCTAAAGTCCTTTTTGTCGCTCAAATCCTGCAGGATCATCTTTCCTCATTCTCTGATCCAAGCCACATTGGTCTTTCAGTTTTTGCAACACTCTGTGCTCTCTCCTGCCACAAGGATTCTTCTAAGCTGGTGCTTCTGTCTGGGACACTCTCTCCACTCACTCTTCCTCCAGCCCACCCTCAGACCTTAGCCCAAACACTATTTTCCAAGAAAACCCTCTTTGACCCCCCTTCCTTGGCCTGATTACCTGTACATAATCTCATAGCAATATCTGCCTATTTTTCTAACAAAAAATTCACCATAGTTTTAAACTTCTATTTTTAATCATTTGATTAACCTTTGCCATCCCTATAGGACAATGCGCTCTGTGGGGGCAGAAGTTGTGCCTATCTTTCTTTACTGCTGTGTTCCTAGCTACCAGCATAATGCCGCATACCCAGTACATACACAATAAATATGTGTTGAATGAATAAACAAAGAAGCCACATTAAACAGAATCTTAGCCACAGTGTCAAAACATATGTATTATATATATTAAATATGAAATCATATTTATTCCATTTCTACCATTCATTTTTAAGATATTAAATTATAGATAGATAGACAGCAAGCAAGAGTTTCTCTGAAACACAGCAAGGAGGCAGAATAGTTCTGATCCTTACCTTCGGTGCTCATATCTGGTGTTGGCATCCAGATGTAGGCCAAGCCTTCTTCCCTATATAGTTTAATCATAGTGTCTGGAGTCATGGGCTCTGGGTAGCGGTTACAGCCTGAGGAATTCTGTACAATATCCCATTCAGTCTGGAAATTCATTACAGCTGTAATCCCCAATTCATGCTTCAGTTTGATGGTTACATGTTCCACTTGACGAGGGCAGCTACCCAGCCAGATATTTGGTAGAATTCTAATGAGAACATATGGAGTCAACTATTACTAGTGTTGTTCTGATTTGAGGTTTAAGGAGCTGCATAAAACATGTAGTATTAAAATATAACTAACCTTTAAGTCTGGCACAGGAAAGCTAGATATTTTAGAATATGAGCACCAATGTTATTATTGAAAGAAAAAGTACTGGTGTTGCTGCTTTGGGGAAAGCAAGTATTTCAATTAACTAGAATGCTAGGAAATGGACATTTGCAAACCAAATCAAGCAATATATTAAAATAAGTCTACCAAGTTGTACTTATTCAATGAATGCATATATGGTTCCACATGATAAAAATCCATCAACAGACTTCAAATGCTAACAAATTAGAGGTGAAAATTCGTGTAATTATACAAATAAATTCTGAAAAACAAATTTCAGCAGGCATTCCGGTTTAAAAGTCTATGTAAATATTTCAAATAGTATGAGACTTTAAAATATGCTAAAGAGTAGAAGCTAACAAACAGCAGACTTCTTTTAAATAAAATCAGATTCAACATTAATTCCATTAGTACCTAGCAGTGTTCTATAAGTTTCATCTAATGCTGCAAGGTAAGAAGGAGAAATAGCAATATAGTTTCCTTTTGGAAATTATCATTGAGGTTTATTATAGAAAAAATAATGAAATGAAAAAGTTAAAAACTCAGAAAAATTTTAATAACCCTTTAGACAAGAACCCAAGGAGAAAAAAAATAAAACACGCCTATCTGGCCGGATGCAGTGGTTCACATCTGTAATCCCAGGACTTTGGGAGGCCAAGGCGGGTGGGTCACCTGAGGTTAGAAGTTTGAGACAAGCCTGGCCGATTCTACTAAAAATACAAAAATTAGCCGGGCGTGGTGGTGGACACCTGTAATCCCAGCTACTCAGGAGGCTGAGGCAGAAGAATTGCTTGAACCCAGGAGGCAGAGGTTGCAGTGAGCCGAGACTGCACCACTGCACTCCAGCCTGAGTGACAGAGTGAGACTCCATCTCTTAAAAAAAAAAAGTTTATTCTCTCCTGTAGGGTAAGCAGAACTGAAGTGTTAGAAAGACAGTGGTGGATCTTCATTAGAGAATTGGGCAATTGGCTTCTCATGTTAACAATGTTGACAACAACAGCCAAAAGGAAAAATGTAAAAAAACAAAAAACAAGCTGGGGCGCAGTGGCTCACGCCTGTAGTCTGGCACTTTGGATGGCTGAGGCAGGGATTGCTTGAGGCCAGAAGTTCCAGCCAGCCCAGCCAACATGGCAGAAACCTCGTCTCTAGTAAAATTACAAAAATTAGCCGGGCGTGGTGGCACACACCTGTAATCCCAGATACCTTGAAAGGCTGAGGCCTGAGAATTGCTTGAATCCAGGAGGCAGAGGTTGCAACGAGCCAAGATCACACCACTGCACTCCAGCCTGGGCAATGGAGCAAGACTGTGTCTCAAAAAAAAATAGTAATAAATAAAAAATAAAATAAAATAAAAAATAAAAAGATTTCGTATAACATTTAGTAATAATTGTCTGATGTTAGGCCAAGTTATTTATCAACTCTAACCTGTTGGTGTACTCATCTTTAGAATGGGTCTAAAAATAACTCATAAAAATCTTGTAAGGAATAAATACAATTAAATAATGTATCTGAATTGGACTGAAACCAGTGGATGCACAGTAAGTGCAAGTGGATTTTATGTGTAGCTATAGTGATTTACTTATTTTTGTAATTTACTTTGCATTGCACTGTAAAGATTATTCAGTTAATTCTTCATTGTTTCCTATATTCTTCATTTGAATGCTACAGAGTAGAAAATACCCTATTTCTTTGTATGAAAGCTAGCTTTTTTTGTTTTTTGCTTTTTTCCTTTTGGTGGTGGTTGGCATTGTTGATGTTAACAGGAGAAGCCAATTAACTAATCCTCTAATGTGGTCATGACCCATAATCGATGAAAATTATCTCATACGATCTGGCACTATCTGTCTAAAGCCTGAGCCCTGCTTCCCCTACAGGAGGAGAACAACTTATTTTTCTACTTGTGTTCTTGTCTAAAGGGTTATTAGGAATTTCCTTGTGGAAATCCTTACTGAGGATTATTATGGGAAAAAAATGATAAAAGAAAACTTAGAAATGGCAAAAGACTTAATGGTGATGGAAAGAGGGGCATGAAATCCAAGGCCTTCATCTTATCCCTGGCCCCAGATAATTCTTAGATATTCCACTGGACCCAGTGTACTGAGAGAAAGACCTTGAGCAAGGACACTCACAGGGTGCCCAAGAGCTGAGCTTCACCAGGACCTGGATAGCTGAGTATTCAGGGGAAAATTCACACTAACTTGCTGATTGCCCCTTCCCTCTGGCTGTTGAGTGAGACCTGCCTCTAACTAGATGTCCCATCCCTCTTTCCAGATCTTTCAAAGATCCCTTGCCCAGGGACCTGCTGGATGCCTAGCAAGGTGATAGTGCTGGGCTCCCACATGTATACTTTGAGGTTGAACTGAGCACACTAAAGCTCCTAAGCTGGAAAAGAGGGAAGTGGACACTTCTGTTATATAACTAAGAAACAGAAACTACTATAAGACAGTAATGTTTTTGTTTTTTTAATTGGCAAAATTTTAAGAGGACTGGTAAAATATTAAAGAGAATTTCATGACAGGCAAGCTAAAATCCAAATACCACTCAGCATTTTCTAGAATATTGCACTCTTTGAGTGGGTACTAGTTAGTAATTAGCTAGTCGGTAAATGCCAAAATAAAATGGCTGGCTAATTTTTCACACAGGATTACATAAAAACTCAAGAATAGTTCATAGAGATATACAAAGGGTAAATTAGGACATTTGAGCCTGCAATATAAGAAATCAGAGTCAGCATATCCCAAACCAGAGTCAGTCTATAGAGTCACATGTTGTTGCTAAAAAAGGTGTTATTCTATCATCTCCTTCAGCCCTGGCCTTCAAATGTTTTTAAGATGATAGGGAAACTCAGAACAAGTCAAAGATAAACAGGCCCAAAGCTGGTAGCTTAACACAAATATCTCACACATAACATTTCTGATGGAAATAAGCACTTAAAATATACATCCAGACATGGTGGAAGTCAGAGTCCATATTTAAGAAATTGAGTATGAACTAATTTCTGCTATTTTAAAACAAGACGTTCTAAACCTAGAGACAGATAACTAAAGATAAACTCTGAAAACAAACACTATATTGAAAGATAGAAAAGTAAGGTTATAAAGTGATTTGTACTGAATCATGACATGGGATGCAGAGACAAAGACTGGGCCTGCTGGAAACGAACACATCAATGGATTCTGCTTAATCAGACAGCTAAAAGTGCCCTTCATGTGCATCCTATTTCAGTTTGTTTTCCAAAAGTAGGTGATATATTTCTAGTTACAGGATTCACTGGGGGTAACAAGATGCATGATATGCTTTCTAAAAAGTAATTAAACTTTTACTTATCCATTCAAAAGAGGATAATTTGATACCATTAAAAATTCATTTTTACTCATCTCATCTCAGTTTTAGTCTTCTTTTGGTATCAGTGTTATTTTAAACAATTTTTAACATCAGGATTTTTAGGGTGAAAAGAAGCCTGTTGAAATATGAGATTAGAGAACAAAAATTCTCTGTAAGAGTAGTTTTAATGCAAGGCATACCAAGATTCACAGATATAATGGAATACAAGTTATAGCTTAAAATTATAAGTTATATCATAAAACTTCCAGAGACTTGTTTCATAAATAATCCACTATCAATCAGGAACTCAGGAGATTTCTGGCAGTTCCACTATAGACTATTTGTAAAGGTAAAGAGACTCCAATTGAACCAAAAGGGTATTGACACTCAGCCAGCTCAGGACAGAAGTTTTGAAATCTGGCTATGCATTCAAGTCACATGAGGTACTTTTATAAAAACATCTATTACCAGGATCCACCTCAGAGATACTTATAGAGAGGCTTGGGAGTTAGGCCTATAATTCTGTAGGTTCTTTGATTTTTGGTCTGTTTAGAAATTAACTAGATTACATATGCAGCAGATTCCAGAACCACCACCTTGGACCACCAGTCCAAGATCTCCATATGCATATAAGAGAAGCTTAATATATAGAGCCCAATATCTTTTTTAAATATCAGTAAAAAATACGGAGATGAGAAAAAATGGTCTTCCTCAGTCTGACATATCTACAAATTAAGGTAAGTTCTTATCTTTGTCCAAAAAATAGTGTCAAGACTACAAATAATTCCTAGATAGTGAGGAGTGAGAAATTATTTGTTATGAGAGACAATGTATATCCCATGTGTTTAATGCACAGTACCTTCTAACTGGTCAAAACTAAATCTACTTCTGAGCCACGACAAATATTTAATATAGTCCTATGCATAAGAATGTACTTTTGTAGAAAAAAATTATTAACCAGGGTTTTGACTATTTCTGTTGTGCTATAATCAGATTATATATAAATAAAATCTACCCTAGTAATATTACAACTTAGCTAAAGACCAGGGGAAAGAATAGATGGCTGACATTCTGGAACCTTATTTTCTTGGACTGCAAATCAAAATCAATTTAATTCATTTGAGTGAATCTGGAATTGTGGTTCCAGGTAATCATATCATAATACTACAATATTTGTTTCACCCATCAGGCTTGGGCCTGTGGTCCAACAGCTACTGAAGCATATGAATCAGAGGCTCAGCTGTCAGTCAAAGGAAGCCTCACTGGCACATCAGACAGAATGAGCATCCAAGCACTTTGTAAAAATCATCACAGGGTATCGACAGGAGAAGTGGGTGTCTAAAAGACAAAAGGTATTGGGAGATAAGTTCATTCTATGGACTTCACATTAGAGCTTCCATCACTAATGGCCATGAGAAATGGCAGAATAACCTTTTCCTAAAGGTGAAAATTAGCATTATTTTGTGTCCATCAAAAGAAAAAAAGATGAGGAAAACCACAGGAATAATGGAACCAACTTTTGTTTATTTATTACACCTAAAGACCCCAACTGTTGAACTGCAGTGCCCTCTTCCTAGCCATACAAATGGAGCACCATTTCAAAAAATAGAAAAAATCGATTTTGCTGAAACTCTTAACAAAACCCAGCTAAGAATTTAAAAGGAATGAAAAAAAAAGCACATTTCCTAAGTTGGATAATTGTGCTGCATTTATCTTATTTAATATTTTATGGGCAATTCAGTGAGAAATTAAAATGTGATCTGGCTTTTAAATAATGAGTAAAGGGAAAAAAAGTCTATCAGTCCTATAATTTAGATCTCATTAGTGGGAAAGCAAGAGAAACATTAAAATCAACCTCTAGTAAGCTCCAGGCTTCAGTAGCACATACAGCTCCTTCTGCTGAAAATTTGTCCTCTAGCATCCAGTGTTAAGTTATTAATGCCAAACTTCTACCCCAAAAGAGTGCTTATAACAGGCTCTGGTTAACTCTGAATAACTACTCAAAGACAAATTCCAATTTAGAAAGTGATACTAATTAGCTTCTTTATTAAAACATAGTTTTATTATGGTTTTCTTATGAGTCATAGACTACGTATATAGAGCAAAAGTGAATTTCTGTAAGTCCAGTTCATTTCTTACATTTTGGGGATGTACTACGTAGTTTACAGCCATATGAAAGCAAATAATTTTTGACAAAATGCTCTTTTATTTTCCATATTATGAAATGCCATATCATTAATTATAAAAGCCTACTATGGATTGACTTGTGTCCCCCTCCCCAAACTCCTATGTTAAAGTTCTAACCCTTAGGAACTCAGAATGTGACTGTATTTGGAGACAGGGTCTCTACAGAGGTGATCAAGTTAAACTGAGGTCATTAGAGTAAGCACTGACCCAAAATGACTAGTGTCCTTATAAGAGGGGGGTTTGAATACAGACACAGAGGGAAGACAATGTGAAGATACAGGGAGAAGATGGCTTCAAACAGATGCTGCCACTCAGCCTTCAGAAGGAGTCAACCCTGTGGACACCTTGATCTCAGACTTTCAGCCTCCAGAACTGTGAAATAATAAGCTTCTATTGTTTAAGCCACACTGTCTGTGGCACTTTGTTAAAGTAGCCTTAGCCACCCAATAAAAGTCTAAACATTCAGGCTTAAAATAGAGTCATTCAATCATCCAGACTCTCTTCAAATATCCATACACCAGACGTCCTTAAAGCATTGTAATAGATCTTTTTTCACCATTCATCCTGATGTTTGGAATTCTTGCAAATACAACTAGCATTTGACGGTAGTTCCCAAATGCTCTCTTCACAACAATACTACCCTTCTTCCTTCCTTCACTGATGTCCTTCCATCTATCACCTGCGCATCTCCCACATGGGGGAAAAGATCACCAGACCCCCAACTAAAATGACTGAAATATGTGGGCCCCTTCTTGATCTAATGATTTGGTACTGAAGTTCTGGGGTGTCTAGTTTTAATAAATGTGGTATAGTCCTGGGTCCTCTTACATGACTCTCAGAGAATGAACCTCAGTGGAGAGTCCCTTGATGTGAGAGCACAGTCTCTCAGACTCACAACTTCTTAAGACTGAGTCCAAGAGAGTTTGGCCTTCTTGTTTTTGAGCATATATAGCCCTGAAATTTGATTTATATGCCGTATCAACAGATTATAATTGTAAATAAGGCAACTAGCACACTTTGCTTCCTTAAAGTCAATCATGAGGCAGCACAAAGATTGAGGCAAATAACCAGGCTACGACTTGGTTACCTTGATACAGATTTAAACAAAATCTGCCTTGAAAATAGGCTATTGGCTTGTTAATGTTGTTTCCAATGCTGAGCATTCTTTGAAAAGTTAAAATGCCATATTTAATTTTTTTTTTACTTAGTGAACTTGAAAAGACTTGTTTAAAATCAATCCCTTGCATACTGAATTAGGAAGCACAAAAGACCAAGGAATAAAAAATTAAATATGTGACTTTTTTTGTATTTGTTTTAAAGAATCTGTCGATTCAACAAATATGAAATGATGGCTACTTTTTGCCAGTAATTCAACAACCAATAGTGAGCAACAGTAAGCAAGACAAAGTATGCCCTCATTTGAGCCTGCATTCTTTGAGGAAGACAGGCAACAAACAAATACATTTACCAAATGTATACATTAGATAGAATTAATTTGTAATGTGCTTTTAAGGACATAAACATGGAATTAAAATAGAGAATTACAGGGGAATGAGATTTTAGATAAGACAGGAAGGTGCTCTCTGAAAAGGTGACATTAAAATAGATCTGACATCAGAAGAGGCAGATACCCGAAGTCCTTAAAGCTAGAGTCAGGTATAGTTTAGGAACTGTGAGAAACCTAGGGACATGGAGTGTGGTGAACAAGGAAGAATATGGAATGAGATAAATATAAAATGACCAGGCAATGCCTTATTGATATGCTAGGGAATTTATATACTAATATAAAAGCAATGAAAAACCAATGAAGGGTTTTTAAGTAGAAGAGTGACATGGACTTAGAGCTTTTAAATGGTGACTCTGGCTGTGATATGAAAATTTGATTGGGTAGCGGGTATAGCAGAGACTAGAGAGGAAGAGGGAAGACTTTTCGGATGGTGATGGCTCAGAATACAGTTAGTGGTACAGATAGAGAGAAGTGGATAAGTTCAAGATGTACTTTAGCAGTAGAACCAACAGAACTTGCACATTAATTGGATGCAATAGTTGAGGAAAACAGAAGATTTAAACATGACCCCAAGGTTACTAAAGCAATATGATAATCTAAATTTTCTTAATCAGGTCTACTCTCAATAAAACTAATATCTACAAGTTTCTTTACTATATATTTTTACAAGACTCAGAGTTCATCGACATTTTATTTATTAGGCATCATGTTAATGGCCTGCATATGGCCCAAAACTTGATAATATCAAGCTATTCAATTCCTTTTGTTTTCCCTCAAATCTTTATTTTTATTATGGAAATGTTAATAAAGTAGGGTTTAATGGAAGTAAAAACTTTATACACTGGATATGTAGCCCATCAAATTTAAGGGTTAAATTTAACTTATAATTTATGAGTTACATTTAATTCATGTTATAATTGATGGTTTAAATTTAACTCATATAGAAATATCCACTGTAGACAAAGTGGTACACAATGAAACAGATTTATTTATGTAATCAAGTCACTAAACAGATTTTTAAAGTTATTCCTTGGATTTGTGGGTCTTTATTTCAGCTCCAAAACAAAAATGAATTTAGAAAACAAGATAGCTGGAAAATGAAAAGATCATGATTTTCTTCCTTTTTTAATGTTAATGTCTTCTTTACTGCCAACCATTTAATTTGTTGAAACACAAGGAATTCCTGGGACAAAAAGGGATTCCATTAAGTACTTTGAGCAACAACATTATAATTTTCTGAAGAAAAAAATAGTTTTGGATAGGTGTATGATTATTATTCATCTAGACCAGTGCACCTCCAACATTAACGTGGAGATGAGTCATCTGGAGATCATGCTAACATGTAGATAGTGACGTAGGACATGTGAGCTGGAGCCTGAGAGTCTGCATGTTCATGAGCTCCCATGTAACACCCATGCTGCTGGCCCTTGGACCACAGCTTATCAACAAATACTCTAATAATTTAATTTAAATACTATTATCATATTATTATACATTGCAATGGTGCAGTACAATTCATAATGTTCAGCTATACTGGGATGTTAACTAAGTAAGATCCTCCTGCTAAAGCAAACAGAAAGACAAGCATTGTATCTCTATTGTTGATGCTAATATTAAGCAGGCTGATTATTGTAAAAAATTCTACTAACTATAGATAATTTTAAAATCTCTTTTGCACTTTTTCTTGAATTCCCAGTGAGCAAGCTGCAGGAAACCAAATGGCTGTGTTTACAGAATGACCTTCCTTGGTTCTAAATCATTCCCCTTTTCTCCTATTTACAGTGCTCATGGACCTCTTGATAGAAGCCTAAAATTTCCTTTTGTGTTATATTTTGAAAAGCTGCATAAGATTTTTTTATATACAGATGCTGAAAATTTAAGAAAATACACATAAGACTTAAAATTTATGTGGCATCAAATAATTTAAATGGTTGAAAACTGACACAATTAGCAGTGCTGCAGTCAGGGATGTCAAAAATTAGATAAGGTTCTAGAAAGACAAACAAGAAACACCTCCGCTTCCCTATGAGTTGTGAGTAATTAGGATGGTAGGAACAGAGGAGAAATGCATAATTAAAAATATTATAATATTGATGCTTCCCACATCCCTGGGAAGTTTTGCTTCTTTCATTCATCCTGAAGTCAGAGTACAAAGAGTATACTTCATGACATGAGAGAGAAATCATGATAGTTACTACCTACCAAGGATGTGAAAATCAGAAAGGCCTCTGTCCTCCTTAAGTTACCCAAGGATCCTGAGGATCCACAGATACGGGAAAACAGATACTTGTCAGTAATACTTGATTTATTTACTTGATTACTAACTACAAAAGATTGTAAATTAGCAATTAGACAAGTAGCCTAATACAATTAACAAGGAGAATTAAGTACCAATCCCACCCAAACTGAAACTGTCATATTTAAGTTGGTATATCTCAAACAACTCTAATTGTCATGAGTGCATTTGGTTACACATGTTCCTGTTTGCAGTTAATTCATCCTGGCAAGACCTTCAGAATACAGTTTTATTTAAGATCATCTCTTCTAATAAGCATACCTAGCTTCTATTGAGTGAAGTGCTTAATTGGTAAAAATTGATCTTAAATTTTTGTCAACTAAAATTGCCTCTTCCACATTTCATAGCCCAGGACATTGACATTTCCATCTTATGTTATGCGAATGTTTCAATATTTTCAAAAGTGTTGTTGCTGTTGTTATGAGACAGGGTCTCCCTTTATTGCTTAGGCTGGAGTACAGTGGCACAATCATGGCTCACTGTAGCCTCGAATTCCTGGGCTCAAGTGATCCTCCCACCTCATCCTCCTGAGTAGGACTACAGGCATGTGCCACAATGCCTAGGTAATTTCTTTTCTACTTTTTTGGAAACGAGGTCTTGCTATGTTGCCCATGCTAATCTCGAACTCCCCACCTTAAGTAACCCTTCTGCTTCAGCCTCCCAGGTCACTGGGATTACAGGGATAAGCCACCATCCTGGCAAAATTTTTTTTTTTTTTTTTTTTTTTTTGAGACAAGTTCTGGTTCTATCACCCAGGCTAGAATGCAGTGGCGTGATCTTAGCTCAGTGCGACCTCTGCCTCCCAGGCTCAAGCATTCCTCCTGCCTCATCCTCTCAAGTAGCTGGGACTACAAGCATGCACCACCACTAATTTTTGTATATTTTGCAGAGACAGGGTTTCGCCATGTTGCCCAGGCTGGTCTCGAACTCATGAGCTCAAGTGATCCACCCGCCTCGGCCTCTCAAAGTGCTAGGAATTATAATAGGCGTGAGCCACTGTGCCCAGCCCTGGCAAAACTTAAGGGCATTTATTCTGCATTCACAACTGTGCTTAATTGTGTGGAAACCTCATCTAAGCTTGGAGTTCTCATCTAACGAGAAGAGTCTGGATCTCAAATTTTCTGTTATCTAATTCATTTGTCCCTTAAACAATATAAATTATCCATAGACTCTTATTAAGAGCATTCACTCGGGCCGGGCGCGGTGGCTCACGCTTGTAATCCCAGCACTTTGGGAAGCCGAGGCGGGCGGATCACGAGGTCAGGAGATCGAGACCACGGTGAAACCCCGTCTCTACTAAAAAATACAAAAAATTAGCCGGGCGCGGTGGCGGGCGCCTGTAGTCCCAGCTACTCGGAGGCTGAGGCAGGAGAATGGCGTGAACCCGGGAGGCGGAGCTTGCAGTGAGCCGAGATTGCGCCACTGCACTCCAGCCTGGGCGACAGAGCGAGACTCTGTCTCAAAAAAAAAAAAAGAGCATTCACTCCAGCAGCCAGAGACCCAGCACCTACTGACTCCCACCTGGCACAATTGTTGTTTCACTGACAATTTAACGTACACTTTCTTTTTTCTTTTTTTGAGATGGAGTCTTGCTCTGTCACCCAGAGTGCAGTGCAGTGGCGCAATCTTGGCTCACTGCAACCTCCACCTCCTGAATTTAAACAATTCTCCTGCCTCAGCCTCTGGAGTAGCTGGGATTACAGGCACATGCCACCACACTCGGCTAATTTATTTTAATTTTTTTTTTTTGTATTTTTAGTAGAGATGGGTTTTCACCATGTTGGCCAGGCTGGTCTCGAATTCGTAACCTCGTGTTCTGCCCACCTCGGCCTCCCAAAGTGCTGGGATTACAGGCATGAGCCACTGCACTTGTCCACATACACTTTCTTTCATTCTCTACTGAAAATTCCACCACTAGGTGATTGCATGTATCCTACTGATCACCCTATTACCCTAGACACATTTATTCTTACCATGCTTCCGTCCCCTTCATAAACTGTGTCCCTCACATGCCTTTTAAGTGTGAGTGTTTCTTAGAGTTCCAAACTCTGGTCTCCCTTCGATGTATACACTACTAGATATCTCACTGACATACATCACTTTTACTGTCATCTATATGCTGGTAAACTCCAAATCCATTATCTCCAGCTCAGACTTCAACCCTCTATTGGAATTCTCTCCTGCCTATCCCATTAGAGTCAAATGAACTCATCTTCATTCTCCCCTACTCTTTGCTCCCCACCTACAAACGTGCACAATTCTTCTCTATGGTTCCCAGTCTCCAGGAATTGTGCCACAGCCACCCAGTCATGTAAGCCAGGAAACATTGCTTGCCTTCTCCCTATCCCTTCCCCCAGAGTCATTAGCCCACCATAAAAGTCAATTTCCTAAAGACTTGTAGAATGTTATTTCTTTCCTTGAGATCCACAACACTTAAGAAGTGAATTATATCAACAGCCTCCAAAGTGACCTCCCAGTCTGTCTCCCTTACACACTGTCACTAGAGTGATTGTTTTAAAGCATAAAGCATGTGAAACCCACCCCGTATCCTAAAATACTGTGCTGAATACCCATCGCTTTTATATGAAGTTCAATCTTTTGGCCTGACTCTTTGGAATCTGACCCCTACGTGTGTCACTAATCCCATGTCCCCATATGAACCTCAATTTAGGGCAGATATTTGTAATTTTCCTGAAGAGCCATGCACTCTCCTTTCCTTTCCCCTTATTCTGCTATCATTCCTCTTGGAACACATCTTCCATTGCATTCCCCTGCTCATCTGTTCAACCAAGCCTACCCGATCTTCCTTGATCTCCAATAGGCTCACTTTGCTCTTTGCTTCTTTGTGTTCCCATGGCATCTTATACATACCTTTGTAAAGATATGTGCAAACAATAACACATCTTTGTTTCAGGCTCTGGCCTCTCTTGCTCTGAATTATGAGTTTTCTTAAGCATTTCATCGTCTGTATTGTGACCTCCTAGAGAACAAGGATGCTATCTTATTCCTCACAGTACCCACCGCACTTAACATTGTATCCCGCATATAGTTAAAAGCAAATACAAAGGAAGGAAGGAAGGAAGGAAGGAAGGAAGGAAGGAAGGAAGGAAGGAAGGAAGGAAGGAAGGAAGGAAGGAAGGAGGGGAAGGGGAGAAGGAAGGACTTTACTAACTCAAGATATTCTAGAGGGTTCATCCAGCTATCACCAATTGAAAAGTACTTCTTTGACTTTCACAAAACTGTGCTGAAGACATTTTCAACTGTTTTATCCCAAGGATGTATGTGTTAAATTATTTGTTGAATTTAGCTCAAAATAACAATTTTCTCTGCAGATAAATGTGGAAGCTGTTTTTAGCCAGCATATAAAACTATGTAACTCAACATGTTTCCTTTCTTGCTTTAACTGCCAGAAAAAAGACAAATTTAGTGTTCAATAGTAGTAATTAGACCGCCTCAAATCCCTGGTAATTTCTATTCTATTTGTTCTCATAGATGGTCTATTTCTATGCTAAATTCTTTTACTACACATTATTTCGTTTTTAAAGTCTTCTGTTAAAAATGATTATATACTTGTAAATAGGTGGTGGATGGTGGCAAAACCTAATCCCCCAAAACACTTATTTCTTCAACCTTAAGTCTCTTGCATTATGACAGCCACATAAAAGGTAGAGACCAGCCTCTATTTGAACCAGAGAGATTTGTAGCAACCTAACAGAATCCCAAGTCCTTGGTCAGTCTAGTTCTGCAGCTGTGTTTGTCAATCCAAAGGTCTCACTCACTTAAAATGTATTGAATATTACACCCACCCATATAATTCATCTGCAATAAAGTTTCATTCATGCTTGAAGTGTACTCACATTTTTATTAATTATAACCCATGGACCCTAACCATAAGTTCCATTTCATGCCACGTAGTATTTTAAATGTTAGCTGTTAATGCAGGTGGACAAGTTGAGCAGTAATGACAAATGTGATTCTAGAGCAGTGGTTCACAGCCCTGGCTACATGCTAGAATCTCTTGGAGGTCTCCTTCAAAATATCTCTGCTGAATCCTCAGTTAAGTTCAGAATATCTGAGGCAGTGGGGTGGCACCCAGAATCATTTTGTCTAGGCACTCCCAAATGATTCTAATGTACATTAAGGTTTAGGAATCACTGATTCAGAGCCTGGGAGAGAGATCAGAGATGCAGATAAAGATGTGTCGTCTTCCCCTTGTTGGGTGATCGCCTATCAGAATTTTAAAAGCGAAAAAAAATTCTACCTTTAAATATCAAACTTTGTATTTATTTACCTCATTGAAATAAAACTGGTTATAAAAATCTGAATTAAAAAGGGAAGTTAGAGGTGATTATTCATTTTCAGAGGATTTTCTTTCTTGATAAAGGATTCATTTAAGCATTTCTTCAAGTACCAAGTAGTGATTTAATTGATCTGTAGACTTATCTCAGTTATTAATTATGCTTGTGACCTTTGCAAAGTCATTTGAATCTCTCGTGGCCTCTCTTTTCTAATGTGTACACTGAGAGAACTGGATTCAATAAGCAGTTTCCCAGCTTTCACAGTAATTCTCATAGATTTCAAGATGTGACATGGAGGTGGGAAGGTGGCTCAGAGCTCGAGCCCTGGAGCCAGGCTGCCTACATTTGAATCCTGGCTGCACTAAGTATGTCACCTTGGACAGGTATTTTACCTCTCAGTGCTTCAGCTTCATCAACTGTTAAATGGGATTAATGCATATCTCACAGCATTGTGAGAATAAATGAACTCATATAGGTAAAAGCATTTAGAATGGTTCTGAGCACTTAGCAAGCAGTATTAAAGCATTAGCTACTATCCTATTATGAATATTACACCCTAAAAAAGTCAGGGACTTGAGAATACTAATGTGTTTGGTAAGCCTATATGATGGGGGCAAATTGTGTAACATTTCAAAAATATGTTTGACCAGTTAGCTTTTGGTTGTGTGAAGACAGCTCTCTATGGGAACATTCTTTGGTGAAACCTGGACCACATGACTAGTATGCCCCTTTAAACTCTAGCATCATTTAATTCATTTCTGTGTCTTAGAGAGACCAGAAAACTATAGATCATGGGCCAAATTCAGTCTTCCACCTATCTTTGTAAATAAAGTTTTATTGGCACACAGCCATGCTCATTTGTTTACATATTGTCACAGCTACTTTCCCACTGCAAAGAGTTGAGTAGTTGAAACAGAAATCATTTAGCCCAGAAAGCCTAAAATATATACTGCCCAACTCTTTATAGAAAAAGTTTGCTGATCCCTGCCTTAGATGTATAATGTGTTGGGAAACCTATAGCTCTACCCCATAGTAAATTAATCATCATGGCAAATTTTAAGTTATGAATGGGCATTTCTATTCCATCTACCCAGTTGCCTGTAGGGAGAAAAGAAACATTCATCAAATACAGGGTACAAAGAGCAAGTATCTATGGGGGTGGAGGATCTCGATGATAAGGATAAGCATCTGCTGGAAAGGATAAAAGATGAGGATCACAGATAGAAGAGCTGCTGATGGGATGGAACAGAAAGCAATTAGGAAAACAGAAGGCAACTTGAAGGCTTTGGCCCTGGTTAAAGATGCTTTTGTATGATGAGCACTTTCTCCTCTCATTTCCCCAATAGTCTATATACCCTCTCAAAAATATTGATGTCCTTGGCCGGGTGCAGTGGCTCACACCTATAATCCCAGCACTTTGGGAGGCCGAGGTAGGCAGATCACCTGAGGTCAGGAGTTCAAGACCAGCATGGCCAAAATGGTGAAAGCCCTGTCTGCACTAAAAATACAAAAATTAGCTGGGTGTGGTGGCACACGGGGGTAATCCCAGCTACTCGAGAGGCTGAGGCACGAGGATCACCTGAACCCAGGAGGTGGAGGTTGCAGTGAGCAGAGATCATGCCACTGCACTCCAGCCTGGGTGACAGAGTGAGACTCTGTCTCAAAAAAAAAAAAAAAAAAAAAAAATTAGATGTCCTATATAATTACTACTATTAACCAAGTACAATCCTAGGAAATTGTTTTTGTTATGCTATTTGATTCTTAAAGGATAGGTATTATTATCCTAATTTTATAGATAAGCCAAATTCTGTAGAGCTTAAGCAACTTCTTCATATTTAATCAGTGGTTAACCTTGTAGTCAAACCTACTTTTATCACTCTCAGATTTTCTACTGTGCCTCAACTAAAATTTTTCAGTTCTAAAACGTCACTTAAAGGCAGATAAATGTTACCTAAAATTCTGATAACCAGAATTTCTTAGGCACTGTGCTAGACAATTGTTTATTGTTGAGCAAAGCTTTATAATTTCTACTCATGCTAATTATCTCTTGCTCTCCACAAATTTAGCTCTTGGGTAGGGCTGGGGGAAATGGGAAATGGAAAGACAAGGTGAAGTAAGGAATCTGCTGCATCCTGCATGGATAGCAACCCTGATGAAATTTATCTTAACATGAAAGAAAGGGATTTTATTCAATATGAATAGAAACACAGGAAGCAATTGAAGAATAGACAAAAATGAACTGTTTGAAAATGGCAGCTGCAAACCTTATCTCTTATATTCCATTGCTACAAAGACTAGTCAGCTTTTCTTAGCCAAATGTGAATTAGAGGAAATATAATTTAGTGTTTAGAAAATATGCCTAATTTACCACCAAAGCCATACAATTTGTCTTGAAGTAAGGAATTCTACATCAGCTTTTTAAAATGATGGTGATTAACTAGACTACAATATACTTCAAGTGTTCTTTTCCTTTCATTATTTGTGGCACCCTGATGAAAAGTAATTACGCTTTGGCGAATTTTCCTCTTAGATGTAATTTGGACCACTTATCTGAGATTCTCAGAAGGGAGCTGACTTGACAACTAAAAGAGAACACCTGTTTCTATCAACGTAAAGGAAGCTGGTCCTGAGAGTCTTTTCCTTTACTTAGCAATGCACAGCGTTTCTGCAACCAGAATTATTGAGTGAGGTACTAATGAAATGCCTTCTGTATCCAGCATTTTCATTCAAAGAAATCAGGAATTAAATGGTGTACTTTTTAGATTTACATGAGGAAAGAAAGGAGGATGCTCATGAATATAAAATAACTGAAAGAGAAGAAGGAGTGGGAAGTGTAGCAGTGATTAACAGTGCTAAGATATACAGATATCCAGCCCTAGAGACCAACACACCCTCAATAAGGATGACCCTCAGCTACTCAGGTGGTTAAGAAAAACATTTCGTAAGTTGGGATTCTGTTATTTTATTAAAAAGGTCAAAGGGAGGTCTGCAGAAAATGTTGTATGTTTTATTTCCAAGAATGTCTGTGTGTGAAAATTCTATCCACCCTCTTCTCATTGGTATTTAAAGGAGGCAACTGGCACGATATTTGTTGTTCATAAAAGAAGGATGGCTCCATCACATTACTGAAACACTAAATAATTCAATTTTCTGACTAGGAACTGTGGAGCTTCAAACTTACTTATTAGATTTTATTTATTCTTTTTATGACCTATAAAAAAGCCTGTACAGCTATTACCTAGTTTTTCCATCATGTTTTAACAAATACCAAAAAGCACTTTCACAAATACAAGCATTTGGTTTCACTGCATTCTTGAGATAAACTTCAACAAGTAAAATAAAGATAGTGCCAAAGACCTAACACATTAAATTTAGGTGGATCTACTGAAAATCAATTAATGGACTTCAAAAAAATTTTGCTTTTCTTTGCCTCTGTTTTGCCACCTCTTTTTGTTTGTTGTTAATGGGATTCTAATTTTCTGATGGAAACTGTTGAAAGGAAATGCTGCAACAAGTAATTCGGGTTATCCTTGTGACACATTAGAATTTTTGTATCCTGTCAATTTTCTGAAGGTGTTTACAAGACAGAACATATGAACTTTTAAAGACTTTGTACTAAAATGTAATATACATTAAAAATACATGAGTACCACTCAATTATTTTACAAACTAATATATCCATATAGCCAGCACCTAGATCTAGAAGCAGAACTTTCGCCAGCTCCTAGAACACTCCCCTCATATTCTTTGTAATTATCACAAGGATAACCACTATTCTGACTTAAAATAGCACAGATTAGTTTGGCCTATTTTCATGGGTACATGAACTTCTATTACCTTACTTAATCTACAAGCAGAAACACAGGCGTGGAGACATGAAGCAATTTCTACAATGTCTTGCAACTCTTGAAGAGTGAAATCTAGGCTTTTCATGTACTGTGCTTCTACAGAGCCGCCTGTGGCCTCCTAATAACCAATGAAGGGGGGAATCTATATGACCAGCCTACTTCTTTGCATATTAATTTCTGACTGCTTTAAATATAAGGATTAAAAGATATTCCCTTTCCAAGTCTTTATCTATATCAGAACTTGATACTGTGCCACTGAACTCTAGGAGCTCACCATCTAGGAAAGAAGACTAAACATGGGAAGAGAAAGTAAGACAAGAGATGTACAATAATCATCAAGCCTTTGGCTGATTTTTTTTCTGCTCAAGCCACATCACTTGATATGGTTAGGCTTTGTGTCCCCACCCAAATCTCATCTTGAATTATAATCCCCACCTGTTGAAGGAGGGACCTGTAATCCCCACGTATTGATGGAGGAAGGTGATTGGATAATGGGGATGGGTTTCCCCCATGCTGTTCTTGTGATAGGGGGTGATTTCTCACAGTATCTGATGGTTTTATAAGGCAGTTTTCCCTGCTCTTGCTCACTCTCTCTCACCTGCTGCCATGTAAGACGTGCCTGCTTTGCCTTCCACCATGATTGTAAGTTTCCTGAGACCTCCTCAGCCACGTGGAACTGTGAGTCAATTAAACCTCTTTGCTTTATAAATTAGCCAGTCTCAGGGAAGTTCTTTATAGCAGCGTGAGAATGGACTAATACAGCACTCAACTGTTCTTTTTCTGTCAATCAGTGTTCTCCAGAGAAAGAGAACAAATAGGACATGTGCATATGTATATTAGGAAAAGAAATTTATTTTCAGGAATTGACTCCCATGATTACAGAGTCTGGCAAGTCCAAAACCTGCAGGGTAGGCTGGCAGCTGGAGACCCAGGGAAGAGCTGCAGTTCAAGTCCAAAGGCAGTCTGCTGGCAGAATTCCCTCTTCTGGGGAAGTCAGTCTTTTCTTAAGGCCTTCAACTGATTGAGTGAAGCCCACTCACATTATGGAGTGTACTCTGATTTAATCAAAGTCTACTTATTTATATATTATTCTCATCTAAAAAACACCTTCACTAGAATAATGTTTGACTGGCTATCTGGGTATCATGGCTTAGCCAAGTTGACACATAAAATTAACCCTCACAGGTGCATATTACATGCGGCCTCCTAGGTGCTCTTCTGATCTTGTCTAGATTTATTTAATTTATATATTGCTGCTGAAATAGCCAGGCCTTAATGCCTTATCATTTTAAGTAAATAGTAAGCTCCCGTAGGGCAGCGAGCTTTTCTTGAACTTCTTTTATCTTCCACTGTCCTGATCTCAGAACTCACTGTATATCTGTTGATCAAGTGATATATATTATTAAGTGTAAATTTTAACATTTTCTACACAGACTATGCAATTTTTTTTTTGAGACAGAGTTTCACTCTTGTTGCCCAGACTAGAGCACAATCTTGGCTCACCACAACCTCTGCCTTCCAGGTTCAAGAAATTCTCCTGCCTCAGCCTCCCAAGTAGCTGGGATTATAGGCATGTGCCACCATACCTGGCTAATTTTGTATTTTTAATAGAGACAGGGTTTCTCCATGTTGGTCAGGCTGGTGTAATCACAATACTGTATTAAAGCACAGACAAGCAGAAAATCATTTCAGGACTAGGCAGCAGAAATAAAAACATACTAATTTCACTTTCTGTGTTATGGAAAATTTTCTTAATTGTAGGAAATACAAAAAAGTTTTGATCTGTCATACTCAAAGTCCAACTGAAATTCCCAGTTGCCTACAGAACTTTACAAAGTCTGTCAAGTTCATTATACCTGATCTAGATTCTAACTCCTTTATTTCCACAGAAATGGTAGGTATAAGTAATCTGTTCATTGATATCACTTCCTCATTATGTAAAAGGAAGTTTAAGAAGAAAATAAAATGGAGATTTTAGCTTATGGCTTGACAACTGTCTACTGAGTTGCTAATATTAACACAAAATTTGTTTCTGTTTAGTTTGAGTCCTGTATTTCAATACAATTGTTTTTCAAGGCTTCTGAAGTTTTAGTTAATATTTCTGTGTTTCCAGATTCTCTTACTTCACTTGTATAAAGTTGAACTTGTACAAATTTGGACTTTTTCCACCAATGATAGTATTTGTTCATAAGTCTGTTTCCTGCCCTAGGCTGTCAGCTTCTTGAGCGTACATTATTTACAACTGTGAGTGGCTTTTTCACTCCCCAAAATTGCATGCATCGTTTTGTTTGATTTGGTTTTGTTGAATTTGTGTGCGTGACCATGTGCAAGCACAAGCAAACACATATCACGCTTTGTTGACACTGTAGCAAATCTAGACTTTTCTAAGTTCCAGGTTCCTGGTATTTCAAACAGCGTGATTTTGCTGTGGAAAAAAAAAAAAAAAAAAAAAAAAGCAGGATTGGCTTTTCCAGTGGTTTATGACCATTATATGCTATAATATCTATTTAAGTGCCCAAACGTCTATTGTGGTACATGTTGGATACTGTCCAAAGGAGCTAGAGAAGTGCAGGGTAGCTATTAAGTATGTAAAAGTTACTTGTGTGTACCTTCTATGACCAAGAAAAAAATCCAAAGAACTGTTTAGTAATTTTGGAGGATCTACTCTGTACCCAGGCACTGAAATAGGTTGCAAGGACACAAAGGTAAATAAGATATAATTCTTAATGTCAAAAAGTTCACAAAAAAGTGAACTTTAAAATAATATTAAAATAATATTTGAAAGGTAGAAGTCATAATACGTTTTTATATTTACAAAACAAAATTATTTTTAAAAATAATAATTTAATATGAAAAGGGCCAAAATTTATGAGAAATATGGTACCTGAAGAGGATGTTGCTTGTCAGGTTTTAGACATTCCTAAAGCTTTAAATAAGAGTTTCTTCAGGGATTGCCATAGATAAAAATATTTTGTGTGTTTTTTTCTATTGAAATGGTCCCAAAAAAACCAAAGGATATAGTGGGGGGAAAAAAGGGAAAATAAAAGAGCACTGGCATTCACTAATTTGAACATTGTTTTTAAGGTAAGTTATAAATACATGAATGTGTGACCCTGGAATCAGCTATATCATAAAGCAGGAAATAAGCTTAGTTCTTAGTGTTTGGAAAGTATTTTGAGGCTGTATTACTTCTATTACTGGATATCTTCAGGGGTTTGATCCAAAAATGCAATCCAAATATTCATCTAAGACCTATTTTTTCTGCAAGATTTGAAACGGAAATGTTCAGAGCAAGTCAAGAAATCCACTAATATGCAAGAGTACAGAAGTATATCTTTAGTTTTCAAAAATCTATAATGATGATAAAAATGAAGCCACAGGAAGAGAAGCCTCAAGGGGGCTGACTAGAGACATCCAGCACTCACTTCCTCCACAAAGAAAAACTAAACTAGCAAGTAGCTAATCACATTTTGAATAAAGCATCTAAGAGAGAACACTCGAGTTCAACAGAGAAGTCACAGGAAATACTGGAGACATGGAAGGAGAGGGATGCCAGGAAGCCAGCCCAGGCCAGATGGGAGCCCAGAGAGCCACAGTGTGGAGAAAGGGTAAGTGAGAGACCTCCAGCAGTCCACATCCCCACCACCAACTCCTGCAAACCTCACCACAGGAGAGCACCTAGACCATAGTGGGCCCTGAAACTAACATATAGTCTTTCTATGGGAAAATTAACATGCATCATTAAGTAACTTTAATATCGAGTAAGCAAAGTGTGGACATTGAGATTTGGCATATAACAGTGAATGAAACAAACAAGATCTCTACCCTCATTACCAGGGAAGGATTCACAGAAGAGGTAGAATTAGAGAGAGGGCTTGATCAATATCAGGATCTGGCAACATGATGACATGATGTCAACATCATAGAAAACGGTTGACATGATTATAGTGCTATTGCCAAAGGAGTTGTATGAAGCTGAATGGGATCATTTTCTCACCCAGCATATCTATTTATGTTCTTATTCTCAGGATACCAAGTACAGTACTGGAAGTGGTGGAAAAATTCTTGATTTACAAGACTCTTTTAAATTCCTGTAATGGTCTGGCAGCATGGAATCTGTCCAGTCTTATAAATGAAAACGTACTACTAAAGATAAAATATTCTCTCGGCTTTTATGTTTATTTATTTTTAAAGAAAAGCTAGAAATTTTTTCAGTGTTCACTAACAAAATCAAGCAGAATTCGTTTTAGAGAATTTCAATGATAGATTTAGAATCAACAATGAAATGTGAAGAGCAAGAAATTACAATAAGGAAAAAAATAAGCCCGTCGTTTTTCCTTTTTTTTTTTTTTTGAGATGGAGTCCTGCTCTGTCACCCAGGCTGGAGTGCAGTGGCACGATCTCGGCTCACTGCAACCTCTGCCTCCTGGGTTCAAGTGATTCTTCTGCCTCAGCCTCCCGAGTAGCTGGGACTACAGGCGAGCACCACCACGCCTGACTAATTTTTGTATTTTTAGTAGAGATAGAGTTTCACCATATTGGCCAGACTGGTCTCAAACTCCTGACCTTCTGATCCACCCACCTCAGCCTACCAAAGTGCTGGGATCACCGCGCCCGGCCTTTCCCTATTTTTTATTTGAAAAATTTAATCCTTCTAATTATTTTTCCAGGCATGCATTTAAAAAATTTTTTACAAAGGTTCTTCTTCCTATTTAACTGATAGGATTTATTCTCACTATTAGATTCTATTTAATTTTTCTTTCTGATATTAGTCTTCTTTCATTTATAATCTTCTGTATTTCCTTTATTCAGTTTCCTCCTTCTTCTATGCTAGTCACTCTTAAGTATTTGTTCTGTAATAATAGATGTGCCTTTCAATACAAGTGGCCATTTTTCTAACAACCTCTTTGGTCAGTGGTGGTCAGAGACTGCCACTGGGCAGATTTTTATTAGAACTTTAGGAACACACAGCAGCCTACTGTTAAGATTTTCAAGTTCATTTTAAGGACCAATTTCAAGTTCTAATCAAAAGACTGTCATTTCACTTTTAAGACAGTAGAAGATTTACAATCTCTGTCCCCAGAGTCTGCTGAACTCAGACTTATGGGCACTCAGGTGATGTGTTTCTTTGGACTGCCCTTCAACTTTGTCCTAAAGTGATAATACCAACCTCCCATCAGCTTAGTATATCATAAGACTGTCTGCTTGCTCAAGTGTCTGGAATAAAACTTCATTACCTTCTTTTTTCTCAGTACACTAGCTACCTTTATGTGCACTCTATATTTACTATTTTAATTTCCCCCCTAAAAAGCTATCTGCATTGGCAAGAAAGCAGCCCAAGACAATACCTTTAAATAAGTTGAAGAAATTAGTCAGGTCAACAAGATAAAATACTTTAAGCCAAGTTAGAGAGTAAATACTGCCGCATCTGTCCACGCATGCAGTCATTCTTTAGCATCTATTTATTTTGCATTGTATTTATAGATATTTTCCATTCAATGACTGACCTGTTCTACACTCTATAGCATTTGTTAAATTCATGAGCTTCTTATTTTTAATGAGGATCTGTAGCTTGAATTCACCATTTACAGCACAATAGATGTGACTTTTGCTCCTAAACTCATTATTTCTGTCTCTCATTACTATTACTAGAACTCTGAGACATTTTCTATCAAAGATTTAGTTGTTTTTGTTAAAAGCAGAAATCCCAGTGGATGCTGTTCCTATTCTTTTCATTTAAAATACAACCAAAAGATCTTATTGCAGTCTTATTGTGTAATAGCATAGTTCACTGAACACCAGATGAAAGTTAGGTTATTTTCATTAAAATACAAATTAATAAGCAAGACAAAAATGTCTACTCTGGAATGACAAATGCCTTTTAAGGCTATTTCACAAACCAAAAATAAGTTAAAAAAATCTATCTTGCTTTTATAAGTTAAAGTAGTGAAAAGACACAGTAGTTTTCTAAATTTAAAATTCAAATCTCAAAAATGGTTTTGATTTTTAATTAAATTAATATTAACTCTTAGTCTTGTCAGTGGATTAGCTGCCGTTCTATAACTTTTTTTCCTATTGTGAAATCTCCATTTTCCTATGGTGTTTATAAATATTTGTTCCTTAGGCTTAGATACTTTTTCTTTTTCTTTTTCTTTTTTTTTTTTTTGAGACGGAGTCTCGCTCTGTCACCCAGGCACCCAGGCTGGAGTGCAGTGGTGCGATCTCGGCTCACTGCGAGCTCCGCCTCCCAGGGTCACGCCATTCTCCTGCCTCAGCCTCTCCAAGTAGCTGGGACTACAGGCGCCCGCCACCATGTCCGGCTAATTTTTTGTATTTTTAGTAGAGACGGGGTTTCACCGTGGTCTTGATCTCCTGACCTCGTGATCCACCTGCCTCGGCCTCCCAAAGTGCTGGGATTACAAGCGTGAGCCACCGCGCCTGGCCTAGGCTTAGATACTTTTTCATATTCCAATTCCAGAAAGATTTTTCAGGCTATAAAGTTGGATAAGCATGAAAATTAAATGATATAAAAAGCATTAGTTAACTCATTCAAACAGTTCCAAAGCAGATGTGAAGGAATACCAGCCACTTGACTTACAAACTAAAAATGATTAATATAGGTCATTTCCTAGAAGCTATTACTATGTCTTTGGTCAAAAAATTTACCATAAAATTTTCAAGTAAATGTTAATCCAAATATTATAATCCCCACTAACTTTCTGTGTGGTATCTAAAATTATTAACCAACCAATTTTCCCACAAGATGGGGTGGGATGGGGTGGGAGGATTCACATAAACTACTGCATGAATCATACACTCTGGAATTGTGCAAAGCAACAGTCCTATAGCCAATACTCTATGAAACTTTATTATTTAATAATGATAAAAATCTAAAGCACAATTTTAAGGCAGCATTGTACTTTACCCAGAACGCTTTTTCTGTACTTCAACAGCATAATTATTGAAAAGATTTTATTAGGATAAGAAAATCAGAATAGGAGGTAAATACAATTTTTGTTCATTTTCTTACTTCATAAAATTTTAAGTACCATCAACTCTCCCTTTATTAAAAAATAATTGTTCCTTAAAATTAAATATTAACTAAATTTGTGAAAGCAAATCACATACTAAATATAGCAAGATTTAAACTAGAGATCAATTAAAGAAAATAAGTTGAAAAATCACAAAAGAAGTAAAAAGTCACTTAATTTTGTTAAATTAAGTTTGGCCTAAAGCTGCCTCATTACATATTTTAAGTTTGTCCTAAAGGTTTCTCCATGCATAGTGAACTGTAACCTAACTGGATGTGTAAACAGACTGTAACCTACTCTTGTGCCAACCACAGAGTTCTAGCCAATCGCAGGCACCCAACTGTTCAAATTGTGTTCAGATAGGCTAAATGCTAAGCTGTAATCAATCCAGATGTTTCTGTACCTTACTTCCATTTTCTGTACTTCATTTTGCTTCTTTTTAAATCCATAAATATCATCCAACCATGTAGCAGAGTCGCTTTCAACCTATTCTGGTTGCAGGCTAGGGCAGGTGGGAGGTGGGGAGCTGATTTGTGAATCATGCTTTGCTCAGTTAAACTCTATTAAATTTAATTTTTCTGAAAAATTATCTTTTAACAATGATACTAAGATCCCCATAGTAATACATACTTTATTTGTCTCTAGCATGAGACTATTGTCTTCTGAAGAAGAGACTAGGTCTTGTTTAACTTTGTACCCCAATATCTAACCCAAAATCATTCCTCAGGTATTATTAATTCAGGCTGAAAAGAGATCCCCATAGCTCTATCCTGAGAATGTGGACTTGTCTAAATGTAAGGGAAAGCAAAGTGAAGAATACCTTTGTGATAAAAGCAAATACCATTTTATTTTATTATTATTAAAGTTGAAAAACTTTAAGAATACCTAATACAATACTGAGAACAATAATACATATTTTATTTGTCTCTACCATGAGACTATTAGCTTCTGAAGGAGACATTAAGCCTTGTTTAACTTTTTACTCCAGTATCTAACTCCTAGCAAAATGTAGGCACTCAAAAAACATTTGCTGGCTGGGTGCGGTAGCTCACACCTATAGTCCCAGCACTTTGACAGGCAGAGGCAGGTGGATCACCTGAGGTCAGGAATTCAAGACCAGCCTGGCCAACATGGTGAAACCCTGTTTCCACTAAAAATACAAAAATTAGCTGGCCATGGTGGCGCATGCCTGTAGTCCCAGCTACTTGGGAGACTGAAGCAGGAGAATCGCTTGAACCCAGGAGGCAGAGGTTGCCGTGAGCCAAGATCGCACCACTCCACTCCAGCCTGGGAGACAGCAAGACTCTGTCTCAAAATAACATAAAATAATAAATTTAAAAGAAATTGCTGAATGAAAAGAATGAAAGCAGATCAAAGTCACCTAATCACCATTTTTAGAATAGACAGTACAAAACGTTTTAAATATGTGTCTAGACTTGGACTTCAATCTCATATTGTGGCCAGTTAATAAAGTATCAAGAAGACAATAAAGAAAAGGTGAAAGGGCACTAAAATAGGAAGAGAGGACAGGAAAAGACAGAGAAGGTTAGAGAGGGAGACAGGGCACAGCAGCAGAGGCCCTGAAAAATAAAGTCGGGTGTGGGTCCAAGAAAGAAGCAGACTGGAAATCAAGACAGTGGTAGAGAAGAAAAGAAGAAAGGGGAACAGAAGGGGCAAAACCTGACAGATGAGGTGCATTCCTACGTAAAGTTTTATAAATGCCCTTTAACAATCTGCAGTTCACCAGGCCATTAATTTCAGCTTTTAAACTTCTCATTACTCATCTTTGAAGTGTGCATTAACTGGTACATTACTGTATAGAATCTTGAGTGTATATTTTTTCTACTTTTGAATTTTTCTAGTCATAGTGACCAGAACAAAATCATGCCTCAGCTATTATTAATTCAGGCTGAAGAGAAATTTCAACCCCACTGCTCTATCCTGAGAATGTGAAGTTGTTTAAATGCAAGGGAATCCTTTCTAAAAGTGAAGAACACCTTTGTGATTAAAAACAAACACCATCTAGTTTCACTTTATTTAAGCTGAAAAACTTTCACAGTACTTAATACAATACTGGGAAAATGGTATGTAATCAGAATGATACTTCTTAACTCAGCTTTTTACGTGTTCTTTTTTCAGTAGGAAATAGTGTTAAACAATCTCATGAAAAAGATTTTGAAACTAGGCATGTGAATGTTCAAATCTATTTTCCAACTTTTACTCTACTTGATTTATCCCTTTTATTCCTTCTTAATTCACAGTATCGGATTTGATTAGCCTAAGTTAAGGAATGGCTCTTGAAACCCCCTCAACTATAAATAACCATTATTCCAGCTGAGCACCTTTGATCAACACATGTGATCACTGATCTCTATCATAATGGTTCTTTCACATTCACTGCATCTCTGGGCTTTGCTTTCTTTGGAAAGATTTGAAGTGAAAAAAACTCATCATTACGGCTATAAGCAATAAGACACACAAAAAGCCCTATTTCCAAACCTCTGGTAACATCAGAAACAACAGACTATTCAGAATAAAATTTCAAGGGACAGAGCATGCTTGGAAAGGAAATGGGTTTTTGAAAAAAACCATTTCCCCACCTGCTGTCACAGAATAGCTGAATGAAAAGTGGCCAAGTCCAGATGAGAAGTCTGTGTTCCTCCCTTCTTCCCACTTCCTTCTCTGAGTTCACTTCTCTCTCTCTTTCTAATTTGTCTAAGAAATGATTAAGAACCAACTGTAAACATACAAGTAGCTATATAAATACGAATATACTACACTTGGCACCAAAAAAATCGTTCCTGATCATTTGTATAAACCTATTATTTTTATAACAAATTGATCATTTTTCTAATTAATTTATCATTTTTGATATGCTGAAATTTTCTTTCCTGATTGATCATTAATTTTAGCTTTAGGTTTCTCATTCTGCCTAAAACTAGACCAAGAAAAATTAGCCTAAAAATTGTTCAAAAAATCATTTAATGATACTTGTTAAAGCAAGATAAGGTAAACTTAGGATTGATTATGACTGATCATGATAGGTACAGAGACTAAAACAATGGGATTTTGTGGTGGAGGAGAGAGACTGGGTCACCTCCGAATACAGCATGAGCAAGTAGGAATTTATAGTCAAGGAGCAAGGTAGGGATCAGTGGATAGAAAATTACTAAGAGGATATATTGGGGTAAATGGGATTCTGGCTAAACCTACCCACAGGATTCTCACTAAAGTCCTGTCAGGGGGATCAGACATCACTTGGGGATAGTGGAAAATGAGGAACCTGATCAGATATCAAGGATGGGGTTCTTGCTAAATTGACTTAGCTAGGTTCTTTGCTAAAAATGGATTTTACAAGGAAAATGGGTTCTTTGCTAAAAATGGATTTTACAAGGAAAATGCTTATACAGGCCCTTTTACAGATGGTCTAGGAGGAGGTTCAGGGACCTGACTAAAGTTTGGCCAAGCGAAAAATTGCTGTCAAAATACAATCTTAAGACCTTGAAGAGGTCAACATTTAAATAAATTTCATTGGTGACTTCCTATTTAATGCAACTATGGGTCTGAGCTTCGAGATTTTACACATTAAGTTTCCATAAAACTTAGCATGAGGAGTCATACCTAATATAATTAGGTTGGAATAGCAGTAAAAAAAAAAAAATGTGACATACTCTATACTGTAAAATCCTCTCATAAAATGCCTTTCTCTAACATCAAGTGCCTATTCCTAATGGGGTATCCAGTAAACATGTCCAAGTAGGGGGTATAGCAATGGAAATGATAGCAAATAAATTAAGATTAATAATAATTGCCTCAGTAAAGCTAAACAGGCCAAAGAAGTCTTACAGAAGAAAGGGGTGTTGGGACAGGATCTGCAATCTAAGAAAAAAAGGATAATGAGACAAGCAATTAATATAATGGTCAAGATAATAAGATGGAGAAGGACAATGAGGTGAGTTAAACTACAAGGCAAATGACTGAATAAATATATCTTTTTAAAAAATGGCATGAAGGTGCTGGCAGAGAAAAAAAGGTTTCAGGTCCTTTTTAGAATTAATTCAATTTATCTAGACTTATATGGAATATATAAGCTTTAAAATTTGATTACTGAAAATAGGCATTTTTTTTGGCATTCATTTGTATCCATATTTATGTTTTGGTCAGAAACTGATGATAGACTACTCTGGGGCAAGAAAGTAGAGACCCTGTCTTGTGAAGATACAATAATTAAGAGGCAGATGGAGGAGAATCTGGGAATGGCAGCTCTGCTACTTATTGGCTGCTATGATCCCAGAGCAGTACCTCCATGGCTTTCGTTCCCACTTTGTTCATCTATAGCACAAGGGGACACTGTGTAAGATGTCTTTTCCCTCGTAGTCAGAAGTGGCTAAGGGTTATAAAGCATTATTTGGTTTTACTTGCCCAGTATATTATTTGTAAAATATCTAAAATCTACTTCCTATTTTGATCAGTGTGGATCCCAGAGTCCTGCTACAGGACCATCAAACACACCGTATGGTCTGTGGATAGAAAATAATTCTTTCATTATGCAAGGGAGAGCCTGTACAAGTAGATGTTATCAGTGTGTACATGTGTGTACATGCATGTGTGTACATATGAGTGAGTGTGTGAGTAGGTCTGTGTGTTGATACACCCAGTATTTTTTTAGTGTAATGTTTATACCTACTAATGAATTAAGCTGATATTTTCATCACTATTGATTCATTTATCAGGAACAATTAGTCTTCATGACATCCAAAGAGAAAAATTAAAAGGACTTAGAAAAAGGAAGACAGGAAAGGCATTTTACGACTTATCAAAACAAGATAATAAAGAGTTCATGTTTCAAAAAAAGTCTGTGAACAGAAAAGTTATAATAGGGCCTTTATGATACAGAAATAGGCAACAGAAACATTAATTCTAATACATAGTAAGTAATATGTGCATTTTGACTACTGGTTTTTAACTGAACCCTCCTCCAAGGGTTTGATAATCCTTCCTGTCTGTTCCGCAAAAGAGGAGACTATGATCTAAGAAACAAATCATTTGAAGCCAATTTAAATAATCATAATCAATGAATGGCAAAGTGACCATAATACACCTTCTGAAAACAAGATATAAATATTCCCTGATGTGTTCACTGACCCTAATATAATCAGCTGGGCTTCCTGAAGTGGACCTTCCATAATGGTTCGCATAATAGATTTAATTCTAGCACTGAAAAACATCATATAAAATTTCCAGTCTGCCAAGCTTCCACTTTAGCATGTTACTTAGACTTCTTTCTGATCTGGCTAGCATCACATAGAAAACCCTGGAAAAAGGCTAGCCGAGCTTGTCAAAAATATTCTGTCTTCTGTATTTGTTATAAGAAAGAATAACTCTTCTTTGGTTGTCATGGCCACTGTCATATTGGAATTGGGAGAGTTTTATAAAAATTAAAATTCATGAGTCAGTACATTTATATTCCATTAGTCACCCAGTCCATGTATCTCATTCAAACCTAAATCTTCTCTCTCTTCTCATTATCGTCTGATGACCTTGCTTCCTATTTCACTGAGAAAAGAGCCATCAAAAACCAAACTTCCACATGCTCTCACTGCTGCTTCAACCTACTGGATCCATGCTCAAGTTCTCTGCCTTCCTCCCAGGACCAGAGATGAATCGTTTATTCTCCCGATTCAGTTCACTCTTGCTTACACACAGATTTTGCTCCTACAGTTCTCTCCTTTATCTTCTTAATCATTAATTTTTCTCTACTCTCTGGGATAACGTTTATTAACATGAAAATATTCTGCTATGGCTCCCACCTTATAAATTTCCTTCCCCTTTCTAACCTTCCCTCATTGCTCTGCTCTCTTTTGTAGTAAAATTCTATATTTTATAGTAAAACCACCATATCTTACCCACATCATTCATGACTTATAATAAATCCAGTTTGCTTAATTTATATGATAAAATCATTATCTTTCTTACCACCATTCCTATGATACAACCTGAGATCTAGCAGTCAAGCTTTCTCTTTTCCAATCTTCCTTTTATTCACCACTGGTCAAGACATTTCCATCACCATTTAAACAACAATGCTGCTGATAATACATGAGGGAGCACAAAAATCCAGCTGCTTCCTTTACAACTGTACTGATTCCAGAACAGCATGATCTCCCAAAACTGATGTATTTCTTCATACACTTTAGCTGATAGGTTCTAAATGACTCTTAAGAAACAAGAATTAAGGGGCTATGCTTACACTAGGCCCTACTACCATTAAGAAGCTACTGTCTAACACTAATATTCTTTGATATGGTGTTGAAAATAAATCATCCTAATATAATGACATATATGAGATAAAATATATATTTTGCTTAATATATTTAAATATATTTCTCATATATAAAAATATATTTTGAAAACATAAGAAAAAGAGGATATCTGACAATTAATTTGACCATATGAACAGCATTATTCACAGAGAAAAAAGGTACTCTTAGAGAACTCTCACACACCCAGTTGATACTCAATAAAAATCATTCCCCAGTCAGAAGAATTCAACAAGAAGGAGAAGCTTGTTGTTTTCCTTTCCTACTGACATGAACAATTGTAATCTTGGTCTTAAGATTTAAAAGAATCTCAAATCATTGAATCAGATGGAAATGCCAATTGAAATGATTTTCTATCTTTGCCCAGTAATGTCTTGACTGTGAACTACAGAATTAGGTCCCATTGCACACCAAATTCTGTGGCTATTCTCTGCTTACTCCAAAAGAGATTCTTGTCGAAGTTTGATTTATAAATGTGAGCAAAGTAAAAAAAAATCTTATCATTATACAAGAAGCATATACATACTTATTAAAAATCATTTATATACTGGCTATAAAATATGTGTATTTCGAAATATAGCTGCTGTAGAGTTGGACTCTTGAGTTGAATGTACGTCTTGAGCTACGAAAATGAGGGAAAGCACCACCTTGAGGCAGAACTGGAATTCAAGCCTTTGGTCCCTGGATCTGAAAGCAGAGAAGCTGATATGGAGTATAGTCATTGTGAGTCAATATTACATGTTGGCAAAATGTGATATAGGCCTTAGCTTTTGAAATTAACATTGACATTAATCAGGTGTTAACCTTGATTATTTCCAGAACTATACTTTTAATAGTCATCTAGTTCAACCAGCTCACTTTGCAAATTAAGAAATTAAAATTTCTAGAACTGTTACAGGATTGTTCCAAGGTTACCCATGAGTAAATGAGAGAGCTGGGGCTAGAACCCTAGCTCCTTACTCTGTCTCCAAAGTAATTAATTTCATTCATTAAAAAGAATGCCAGATAAAATAGTATTTTTAAATGTGCAAAATTATTGTTCTACAGTGTGTAAAACAATTTTGAGTTTCAAAAATTACTGTATAGAATTTCTTTCTGAGCCAAAGAAGGTGAAAGTATAAACATGCTTTTACAATACATTTTCTAAACTGTAACATTTTTGAAAGAGTGTGAAGTGTGATGTTCATAAAATCTAATTTATGCCTCTTGAAGTGTATTTAATTGGCAATAAGCCTTTTCAAGGAACAGAAATTACAGTCCTTAACCACTAACATCTCATTAAGTTAGTTATATGTGTCCTTTAATGCAAATATCCATTCTTTTGCATGAAAAATAATTCTATTGAAGAGGGTGGTGTAGTTTGGTCCTAACTATAGCCTGAATATAAAAATGCACATTGATTTTTAAAATCTCATTCTAGCATGAAAGAATCTTACCTGGGCCAAAGAAACAGGGTACAAGCTAAATGTGGATTTAATATTTATTGAGCTACTTACCAAGCTTTATATTTTATTTCCGTTTATTTTATTGCACACAAATTGATTCCATACATCTAGAATCTTTCACCAAATTCTTGACTCTTTCCCCAAATCCCTTTAAAACACAGGACCCTAAGGTCACAGAAATGAAAAGACGGTAACAAAATTATGGAAGTTGGAAAGCAATTGGTTAATTGTTGAAAAATTTAACAGAGCTACAACAAACAACAAAGTCCTAATGCCAGCAGTAGGGAATGGTGAGAACCAACTAGAATGATACTACAGAATCTCCAACAGGCTCAGAAATGGATACCACCAGATACTTTTAGATACGAGAAAAAGAAATAAGAACTAGTTGAAAGCCTGTTTAAGAAGCAGCCAGATGACAGATTCACTTTTACACTCTCCTCAGCTGGGAAACTTTCCCTCCCCAGTCCTGGCAACAGACGAGGTTTATTCTCTTGAAAAGGTTAAAGAAGTCTCTGGACTGGGGGAACCCCGGCACAAGGAAGAAACACCACAATAAAAACAGAGGAATTAAGTGTATTACGTACATTGGAAGCAGAGATCCCCTCAGTCAGCCTCCTACTCTCAGGTCCCAGTACAGACCTTCACCCTCCAGGCAGGAGTTTGGCAAAGCCTTGTCTAGGAAAAAAAAGTAGTACAGAAGGAAAGATCTAAAGACCTCATATCAGAGGTTTCCCATCTAAATAGGGCAGTCAGATCATGTAGTCACACACCCATCCATATACTCAGAGTCTCTAATCTGTGCTTTTGTCTCCCACACTTAAAGAGAAGCAAAGAACTAAGAATGTCCAGGTACCAGAGGAAACCCTTTAATGTGAGCTATTGAGACAAACTGAAGAGAAAAAAATACATTAAAACAATTTGGAACACACAAAAACAATGTCAGGGAAAGAAATTTGCTTTTAAAATAAAAAAAAAATTGTTTGCTGTCTCCCTAGAAATAATCTAACCATGATAAAAACAGAATAATATTTTTAAAACACTCAAACTTATTTTCCTTGAAAAGAAATAATAGCAGAAATACAAAACTAAATAGGAGTGTGGGATGATAAACTTAAGAAAAATATCTTTAGGAATCCATTCAAAGATGGCCGAATAGGAAACACTCCGGTCTGCAGCTCCCAGCGTGATCGACACAGAAGATGGGTGATTTCTGCATTTCCAACTGAAGTACCTGGTTCATCTCACTGGGACTGGTTGGACAGTGGGTGCAGCCCACGGAGGGTGAGCCAAAGCAGAGCGGTGCATCACCTCACTCGGGAAGTGCAAGGGGTAGGGGGATTTCCCTTTCCTAGCCAAGGGAAGCTATGACAGACTGTACCTGGAAAAATGGGACACTTTCACCCAAATACTGCACTTTTCCCATGGTCTTAACAACCAGCAGACAATGAGATTCTCTCCCGTGCCTGGCTCGGCGGGTCCCACGCCCACGGAGCCTTGTTGACTGATGGTGTAGCAGTCTGAGATCAACCTGAGAGGCTGCAGCCTGGTGGCGGGAGGGGGGCATCTGCTATTGCTGAGGCTTCAGTAGGTAAACAAAGCGGCCAGGAAGCTCGAACTGGACGGAGCCCACTGCAGCTCAGCAAGGCCTACTGCCTCTATAGACTCCACCTCTGTGGGCAGGACATAGCTGAAAAAAAGGCAGCAGAAACTTTGCAGACTTAAACATCCCTGTCTGACAGCTCTGAAGACAGCAGTGCTTCTCCCAGCAGTGGTTCTCCCAGTGTTTGAGCACTGAGAATGAACAGACTGCCTCCTCAAGTGGGTCCCCGACCCCCGTGTAGTCTAACGGGGAGACATCTACCAGTAGGGGCCAACAGACACCTCATATAGGCAGGTGCCCCTCTGGGACGAAGCTACCAGAGGAAAGATTAGGCAGCAATATTTGCTGTTCTGCAATATTTGCTATTCTGCAGCCTCTACTGGTGATATCCAGGCAAATAGGTCTGGAGTGGACCTGAAGCAAACTCCAAGAGACCTGCAGCTGAGGGACCTAACTGTTAGAAGGAAAATGAACAAATAGAAAGAAATAGCATCAACATCAACAAAAAGGACATCTACACCAAAACCCCACCTGTAGGTCTGTAGAACCAAAGGTAGATAAAACCACAAAGATGGAGAGAAACCAGAGGAGAAAAGTTAAAAATTCTAAAAACCAGAGCATCTCTTCTCCTCCAAAGGACTGCAGTTCCTTGGGGGCAATGGAACAAAGCTGGACAGAGAATGACTTTGACAAGTTGACAGAGAAGAAGGCTTTAGAAGGTCAGTAATAACAAATTTGTCCGAGCTAAAGGAACATTTCCTAACCCATCAGAAGGAAGCTAAAAACCTTGAAAAAAGGTTAGACAAATGGCTAACTAATAAACAGTGTAGAGAAGACCTAAAATGACCTGACGGAGCTGAAAACCATGGCACAAGAACTTTGTGACACATGCACAAGCTTCTATAGCCAATTTGATCAAGTGGAAGAAAGGATATTAGTGACTGAAGATCAAATTAATGAAATAAAGTGAGAAGACAAGATTAGAGAAAAAAGAGTAAAAAGAAACAAACAAAGCTTCTGAGAAATATGGCACTATGTGAAAAGACCAAAGCTACATTTGATTGGTGTACCTGAAAGTGACGGGGAGAATGGAACCAAGTTGGAAAACACTCTTCAGGATATTACCCAGGAGAACTTCCCCAATCTAGCAAGGCAGGCCAACATTCAAATTCAGGAAATACAGAGAACACCACGAAGATACTCCTCAAGAAGAGCAACCACAAGACACATAATTGTCAGATTCACCAAGGTTGAAATGAAGAAAAAAATGTTAAAGGCAGCCAGAGAGAAAGGTCAGGTTACCCACAAAAGGAAACCCATCAGACTAAGAGCAGATCTCTCTGCAGAAACCCTACAAGCCAGAAGAGAGTGGGGGCCAATATTCAACATTGTTAAAGAAAATAATTTTCAACCCAGAATTCCATTTCCACCCAAACTAAGCTTCATAAGTGAAGGAGAAATAAAATCATTTACAGACAAGCAAATGCTGACAGATTTTGTCATCACCAGGCCTGCCTTACAAGATCTCCTGAAGGAAGCACTAAACATGGAAAGGAACAACCGTTACCAGCCACTGCAAAAACATACCAAATAGTAAAGACCATCGATGCTATGAAGAAACTGCATCAATTAATGGGCAAAATAACCAGCTAACATCATAATGACAGGATCAAATTCACACATAACAGTATTAACCTTAAATGTAAATGGGCTAAACGCCCCAATTAAAAGACACAAACTGGCAAATTAGATAACAGACTGGTAAATTAGATAAAGAGTCAAGACTCATCAGTGTGCTGTATTCAGGAGACCCATCTCATGCGCAGAGATACACATAGCCTCAAAATAAAGGGATGGAGGAAGATCTACCAAGTAAATGGAAAGCAAAAAAAAGCAGGGGTTGCAATCCTAGTCTCCAATAAAACAGACTTTAAACTAACAAAGATTAAAAGAGACAAAGAAGGCCATTATATAATGGTAAAGGGATCAATTCAACAAGAAGAACTAACTATCCTAAATATATATGCACCCAATACAGGAGCACCCAGATTCATAAAGCAAGTCCTTAGAGACCTACAAAGAGACATAGACTCCCAAACAATAATAATGGGAGACTTTAACACCCCATGTTCAATATTAGACAGATCAACGAAACAGAAGGTGAACAAGGATATCCAGAACTTGAACTCACCTCTGCACCAAGCAGACCTAATAGACATCTACAGAACTTTTCACCCAAAATCAACAGAATATACATTCTTCTCAGCACCACATCGCACTTATTCTAAAATTGACCACATAATTGGAAGTAAAGCATTCCTCAGCAAATGTAAAATAACAGAAATCACAACAAATTGTCTCTCAGACCACAGTGAAATCAAATTAGAACTCAGGATTAAGAAACTCATTCAAAACCACACAACTACGTGGAAACTGAACAACCTGCTCCTGAATGACTACTGGGTAAATAATGAAATGAAGGCAGAAATAAAGATGTTCTTTGAAACCAATGAAAACAAAGACACAACATACCAGAATCTCTGGGACACATTTAAAGCAGTGTGTAGAGGGAAATTTATAGCACTAAATGCCCATAAGAGACACCCTAACATCACAATTAAAAGAACTGTAGAAGCAAGAGCAAACAAATTCAAAAGGTAGCAGAAGGCAAGAAATAACTAAGATCAGAGCAGAACTGAAGGAGATAGAGACACATAAAACCCTTCAAAAAAATCAATGAATCCAGGAGCTGGTTTTTTGAAATGATCAACAAAATTGATAGGCCGCTAGCAAAACAAAGAAGAAAAGAGAGAAGAATCAAATAGACGCAATAAAAAAAATGATAAAGAAGATCTCACCACCAATCCCACAAAAATACAAACTACCATCAGAGAATACTATACACCTCTATCCAAATAAACTAGAAAATCAAGAAGAAATGGATAAATTTCTGGACACATACATCCTCCCAAGATTAAACCAGGAAGAAGTTGAATCACTGAATAGACCAATAACAGATTCTGAAATTTAGGCAATAATTGATAGCATACCAACCAAAAAACATCCAGGACCAAAAAACATCACAGCCGAATTCTACGACAGGTACAAAGAGGAGCTGGTATCATTCCTTCTGAAACTATTCCAATCAATATAAAAAGAGGGACTCCTCCATAACTCATTTTATGAGGCTAGCATCATCCTGATACCAAAGCCTGGCAGAGACAGAACAAAAAAAAGAGAATTTTAGACCAATATCCCTGATGAAACATCGATGCAAAAATCCTCAGTAAAATACTGGCAAACCAAATCCAGCAGCACATTAAAAAAGCTTATCCTCCACAATCAAGTCGGCTTCATCCCTGGGATGCAAGGCTCATTCAACATATGCAAATCAATAAATGTAATCCATCACATAAACAGAACCAATGACAAAAACCACATGATTATCTCAACAGAAGCAGAAAATGCCTTCGACAAATTCAACAGCCCTTCATGCTAAAAACTCTCAATAAACTAGGGATTGATGGAACATATCTCAAAATAATAAGAGCTATTTATGAAAAACCCACAGCCAATATCATACTGAATGGGCAAAAATTTGAAGCATTCCTTTTGAAAACCAGCACAAGACAAGGATGCCCTCTCTCACCACTCCTATTCAACATAGTGTTGGAAGTTCTGTCCAGGGCAATCAGGCAAGAGAAAGAAATAAAGGGTATTCAATTAGGAAAAGAGGAAGTCAAATTGTCCCTGTTTGTAGATGACATGATTGTATATTTAGAAAACCCTATCATCTCAGCCCAAATCTCTTTAAGCTGATAAGCAACTTCAGCAAAGTCTCAGGATACAAAATCAAAGTGCAAAAATCACAAGAATTCCTATACACCAATAATAGACAAACAGCCAAATTGTGAGTGAACTCCCATTCACAATTGCTACAAAAAGAATAAAATATGTAGGAATCTAACTTACAAGGGATGTGAAGGACCTCTTTAAGGAGAACTACAAACCACTGCTCAACAAAATAAAAGGGGACACAAACAAATGGAAGACCATTCCATGCTCATGGATAGGAAGAATCAATATCGTGAAAACGGCCATATGGCCTCAGGTAATTTATAGATTAAATGCCATCCCCATCAAGCTACCAATGACTTTCTTCACAGAATTAGAAAAAACTACTTTAAAATTTATATGGAACCAAAAAAGAGCCTGCATTGCCATGACAATCCTAAGCAAAAAGACCAAAGCTTGAGGCATCATGCTACCTGACTTCAAACTATACTACAAGGCTACAGTAACCAAAACAGTATGGTACTGGTACCAAAACAGATTTATAGACTAATGGAACACAACAGAGGCTTCAGAAATAACACTGCACTTCTACAACCATCTGATCATTGACAAACCTGACAAAAACAAGAAATGGGGGAAGGATTCCCTATTTAATAAATGGTGCTGGGAAAACTGGCTAGCCATATGTCGAAAGTTGAAACCGGATCCCTTCCTTACGCATTGACTTATATGTTAGACCTAAAACCATAAAAACCCTAGAAGAAAACCTAGGCAATATCATTCAGGACATAGGCATGTGCAAGGACTTCATGATGACAACACCAAAAGCAATGGCAACAAAAGCCAAAATTGACAAATGGGATCTAATTAAACTAAAGAGCTTCTGCACAGCAAAAGAAACTACCATCAGAGTGAACAGGCAACCTACAGAATGGGAGAAAATTTTTGCAATCTACCTATCTGACAAAGGTCTAATATCCAGAATCTACAAAGAACTTAAACAAATTTACAAGAAAAAAATGGACAACCCCATCAAAAAGTGGGCAAAGCATATGAACAGACACTTCTCAAAAGAAGACATTTACACAGCCAACAGACACATGAAAAAATGTTCATCATCCCTGGTCATCAGAGAAATACAAATCAAAACCACAATGAGATACCATCTCACTCCAGTTAGAATGGTGATCATTAAAAAGTCAAGAAACAGATGCTGGAGAGGATGTGGAGAAATAGGAATGCTTTTACACTGTTGGTGGGAGTGTACATTAGTTCAACCATTGTGGAAGACAGTGTGGCAATTCCTCGAGGATCTAGAACTAGAAATACCATTTCACCCAGTGATCCTATTACTGGGTATACACCCAAAGGATTATAAATCATGCTACTATAAAGACACATGCACAGGTATGTTTATTGCGGCATTATTCGCAATAGCAAACACTTGGAACCAACCCAAATGTCCATCAATGATAGACTGGATTAAGAAAATGTGGCACATATACACCATGGAATACTGTGCAGCCATAACAAAGGATGAGTTCATGTCCTTTGCAGTGACATGGATGAATCTGGAAACCATCATTCTCAGCAAACTATCACAAGGACAGAAAACCATGTTTTCTGTGAACTGCATGTTCACATTCATAGGTGAGAATTGCACAATGAGAACACTTGGACACAGGGTGGGGAACATCACACACTGGGGCCTGTCAAGGGGTGGGATACTGGGGGAGGGATAGCATTAGAAGAAATACCTAATATAAATGATGAGTTGATGGGTGCAGCAAACCAACATGGCACATGTATACCTATGTAACAAACCCGCATGTTGTGCACATGTACCCTAGAACTTAAAGTATAATAATAAAAAACAAAAAAAGGAGAAGAAAAATATATTTAAAAATTAAAAAAAAGAAATGCAAAATACAAAAGACAAGAAAATTGAAAACTCAGGCCAGAGATCCAGTATTTCAGTAATAGGAATTCTAGAAATAAAGGGGAGGAAATTATCAAAAAAAAAACTGAAGAATTTTACTTCTTTGCAGAATTAAATTCTGCACTGAGAGCTTAGCAAAATGGATAAAATGGACCCATACCAAGACATTCATCATGGAATTTCACACTATTGGAAATGCAAAGATTCTGCAGGCTTCTTCGTTTATGGAAGTAAAAACAAAAACAAAAACATTTGAACATAAAAGATTGGAAGGCATAATGGCTTTGACTTCTCAATAGCAACCTTGAGAGCTGTAAGTTCTTCAAAGGAGATTTAAACATCTGCGAACTGTTTGGTTGTTAAATAGCATTTACATAGGCATATGAATATACATGTGGAATACTGATCTCATGAAAAGTAACGCATTACTATATTGGGAAGACTGAACAATAGGATGGATGTGGTAGAAGGAGAAGAAAAGAGAGCTAGATATTCATATTTCAAGTTGTAAAGTCAATAGATAATACCTAGATCTAAAACCAAACAGTAGTAATATAATCATATTATTTATCATTTACCTGAAGTTAAGTAGCAAATTATCAACTTAAAGAGATGAAAGTGGTTGCCTGTGGAAAGACAAAATTGGGGGAGGTTGGGTGGGGGAAAGAAGAGGCAGAAAGATTTCTTTTTCTCATAATAAAACTTGTAGATCTGATAAATTCTTTAAACACATGTTTAAAGAATTGGCATGTATACCTTGGCTAAAATCAAAAACTAAAATGTAACACATAAAACTCTCTAGATAAATCATAACATGGAATGAGTGCTAATTTCTATCAAAGGATATCTGTAGTCCCTCTATGGAGACAGGTTCTTGTCAGCTTATATATGCATCTGAATATTGAGAAGTACCAGAATGTTCTCTTTTACATGACATGTTCTCTAGGTTGCCATATGTCCTGGCATTCCCAGTGAAGTCCTATTTTTATACCCCATGTTCAGGCTAATTATGTAAAGTACCTCTTTTTACTCTCAAAGCATCCTGGTTGGAGAAAATTAGGTGGCTACCCTAATATTGTGCTCTCACACCTCTCTACATGTACACTTGCTATTTGTATTAGTCCGTTTTCATGTTGCTAATAAAGACATACCCAAGACTGGGTGACGTTTACGGGAAAGAGGTTTAATGGACTCACAGTTCCACGTGGCTCAGGAGGCCTCACAATCATGGTTGAAGGCAAAGAAGAGCAAGTCACGTCTTACATGGATGGCAGCAGACAAAGAGAGTGCATGTGCAGGGAAACTCCTCCTTATAAAACCATCAGATCTCATGAGACTTATTCACTATCACGAGAACAGTATGGGAAAGACTCACCCCCATGATTCAATTACCTCCCACTAGTCCCTCCTACAACACATGGGAATTGTGGAAGCTACAATTCAAGATGAGATTTGGGTGGGACACAGCCAAACTATGTCGCTATTCTTCTTACATTGAATTCCCTTTCCCAAATGTCCTGAGTAAAAGAAGCCTTCACATTTCTGTTCAAGTTCTACGTCCTCATAAAGATTTCCTTGAATTAAAGATTTTTCCTGTCCCTTTTTATACTACATATATAACTTCATTACAGCAAATATTTAACTGTATTGCAGCTGTTTACATGTTGTCTTCCACTACAGCATAAGTTCCATGAGAGCAAGGATCATGTCTCTCCATTGTTGATGGTCCAGCACTCAACACGGGCTGCACAGAGTAATCTATACAATTCTTACTGAATGAATGAAGTTACCATTTATCTTATTATATAACATTTAATTTTTAGACATATATGTTCTAAAAAGCCTTATCCTTATAAAGGATACTGGCAATTCCATTCTGATATGATTTATCCCAACCATAAAAAAATTCTAAGCATAATTCCATTCCTAAATTCAAACTAAAGAGTGAGAGCTTGTAATTACAAATTCTTAGTTGAGTTTGAATACCTCCATTGTATAAATGCTCAAACATATAATCTACCTGTCTGTATCTATTTCAGCAGCTAAGATAAATTCACAAATAATCTTAGCATTATACATTGTCAGATGAACATGGCAAACAGATAGAATTCGATGTTTTCAATTTAATAATGAAATATATAAATGCCTTTCTGACTCTTTTCTTTTAAATTGAATTCAGATTTTCATCTTACCCAGTTTCATGTGAAGGTGAATTATGCTGGAATTTTTAAGGGGAGTTAGACTAAAACAACTGAAGGTGCATTAAAATATTCCTTTTCTATTCTAAACCACTGTCCTTTTATGCATGTAAAAATCACATGGAGACGTTGAAAAATACAGATTCCCAGGACTTGGGGTGTGTGTGTGTGTGTGTGTGTGTGTAAGTGAGTGTGTATATATTAGATTATATATTATACTCCAGGTATACATATACATGTATTATTATATTAATATATAATGTGTTATATAGTATACATACATTTTAATGTATTATTATTTATAAGAATAGATATATTTACACCTTGCAGTGGATAACAGGTTGAATTACCTGAGAATTCAGTAGGATAGAGACTTGGATTGTAAAACTAAGTTGCTTTAAAGAAAATAAAGAAACGTAAGCTTTCTTGCACAGTTGAGTATATTAACTAAGGTTCACTCTCACCTGCACATACAGCTTTGATACTGTAAGTGAAGCTGAAGAAATACTTTATTTAAAAATTAAAACATCAACTCGGAGAGCAAATTTTCTCAGAGTGAGAGGTGTACCCCACAACAGACCCTCCTTGTCTTTTCATTCAGGGTAGGGTGGAGGAAGTACACAGGTGGGTTGTCTGATTTGAGTCTGCTGAGAAAGACAGGATCTGCCCATCTGAGCACAGCTTGACCCCAACACCTCTCACAGGTACAGAGGCCAGTAATAGCAGAGGAAACTTATGACAGCCATATACAATAATCAACCTAATCTTTCACATAGTAAATATGAACAACTAATAATCATGTTACCTAAAACAATAATAACACAAAAAAGAAAGATCAAAATGAATGAAAAACAATTGATTCAGGAGGAAAAAGTATAGTTCCAGCAAGAGAAGAGAACTTAAAAATAACTCTCATTAGTATTCTAAGAAAGATTCATGAATATACTCATTCATAAACAAGAACAAACTAATATGCAAAAAGGGAATAACAGAATAAGTCCATGAAAATTAAGAATATAATTACCAAAATTAAGAAAAAAATAATCAATAGCTGAATTGGAAAAAAAGACGCCTCTCAAAATGTAAAGCAACAAAAAAGATGACAATATAAAATGTAAATCCAAGAGGTCCAACATCCATCTAAGGAGTGTCTCTAATGACAAAGAGCAAAGGCAATCAAGGAGAAGAAATAATCATACAGTGGAAAAAATCTCCAGAGCCCAAGACATGACTCTTCAGAAAAAAGGGTTCATTCAGGAAATGTGGTTCAGGATCATTTAAAAGAACCCATAAACATATCCTCATTAAATGTCAGACCATCTCAAGAGGTGTTCCTTCTTATTCTTTTCTCTGGATCTTCTGCTGCTCCTTGACTTCTAAATTGTGTGAACCAGGGCTCAATATTCTTCCTTCTTCTCTTTGTCTCTTCTATACTTCACTCATTTACTATCGTCTCATCTAGACTCAACATTTTGAATGCTATCTATGTCTTGATAACTGCCAATTTTATATCTTTATTTCCAAGTTCTCCATAAAATTCCTGACATCAAATCAATTTCATTCCTGTAATCTAACAGACATTTCAAAAAATGACTAAAGTAGAACTTTTACCTCAATCCCTACTTCAAATTGCTCATCTCCTAGTCTTCCCCATCTCAGTGAGCAGCAACACCATTAATTCATTAGCTCAGGCCATAAAACCACGAGACATGCTTAACTCTTGTCTTCCTCATTCTATGCACACAACCCATCAGCAAAGCCAACATCTACCAGAAGTTTGAAAGAAAGATGTGTTCAAGAGGACTATTAATTCCCTAAAACTATTGTGAAATTGCATTTTCTCTCTCTTTTACCCCTCAAAACTCTGTTTATATTAATTGTATCTCTCATTCAAAATAACACATTCTTAAAGAACATGAGAAGGCATCTCCTTGTGTATGGTACAAACACTGTAAGTTCTACAGTAAATAACACTTACATAATATTTTAAATGTTGGCAATTGCTTTCAAATTTTAAATAATCAAAGTGTGAAAGATATTTATATTTACTAAGTTTAATGTAAATTCTATAAGCCTTGAAATTATAAAAGTAATTTAAAAGCAGGAGTTAGTAGGTGGAAATAGGTGTGGAAAAAAATACGGGAATAAAAAAAACTCTGCTCTTACAATGTAGGAAACTAGGAGACACTATGAAAAATTGATGGGTCAAGACAGAATTTGTATGATGGTAAGTAACAATGGAACTTTTCAAAAAATGCCTGCTAGGGACTGGAGTGGGGAGCGAGGACAAGTACGAGAGATGTCAATTTCTTATGTGTAATAGAGGGGAATCGATAGCTATTTTTAAACTGGTACATTAACAAGCAACACATATGCATATTGTTTAAGATTTAGATTTAATCTCAAGAAAATCTAACCATAAAGTGATTAAAAATAATCACTTCTGATGAGCGGAAAAGGAGAAAAGGATAATGAGCCTTATGTTTTATTTAGCAACCTCCTGGTTTAGGAATTAAATGAACAAATAAATCAAAATATTAACACATAATAAAGCAGATAATCATATTCAATCTAGTCCTGTGTCTGTATTTTCACACATATTTATTTGAATAAGATTTTATAAGGAAATACCAATTTTTGTTTCACTGGTAGTCAGTAGCATAAAGGACACAAATATTAATTTAGGCTATTTTAGTGCAGTTCTTATTTTTAATCCACTACATAAGTACAGAGATTGGTTAGCTACTATCTGGTCAAAAATATACTGATGCTAGGGTATGCATTTATTAAGGAATTCTATTTTTAAAATCCTCCATATCTAGACCCAGAAAAGCTCACACACTGATTCACTGTAATTATCTCCTCAAAGTACTACAGGCCTATAGACCCCTCCAAAGTGAGACACTGCAGTTTTGAACACAGTAAATACTTCCATTGTGCTAATGCTACCTCTTATCCTACTTCTATGCTTATAAACATAGCACTATTTTTACCTTGAATAATGCATGGCTTGGTGGCCTGCAATATTAAAATAGAAGTCTGTTGTGTGCTTCATTTCATTGGTGTGCCCAGTGGCCTCAATCCAGTGTCCTATTGGGAGACAATACACACCATCCACCAAGTTGTTTTCATTGTAAGTACAGCAACGGTCATGATGAGGTCCATTGCCTAGAAAAAGAAGAAATGATAAACAGAGCAATTAAATCAGTGTTCTGTTTAAACATTCTCAAAGCAGCTGATACAAAATTAATAGCAAGAAAAAAATAAACATAAAGCTACTTAATCTACACATTTCAGTATAAACAAAAAAGACTAGAGTGAAAAACAGAACAGTAGGAATTTGTAAAGAGTTACTTAGGAAAATCAGAGTTTTTTACTCCCTTTGAATACATGGGTTATAAAAAGCATGTTAACTCTTTCAGAGCTTCATGGTACCTCTCAGTGCTCTAAGAGGCCATTATGAATCACTTTGCAGCCTGAGAAGCTCCTAAAAAAGTTTTTAAAGCTATTAATGCCCCACATTACACACTTCTATCTTTCTGGTATGCAAATTTATGAATAAAATCAGGAATAAAGTATTTTAGTATCAGCTCAACAAAAAAATGCATAATTATAGATAAATGTATTAATAAGTAATAAATGATCACATCGAATCTACTTTACAGGTAAAACAGTTATTATTATTATTTTCAAATGAGGAAAATAAGTCTCACAGAGATTAACTAGCTTGCTCAAGGTCACCAAACTAGCAGTGCGGAGCTAGTAGCAACCTGCCTCTCCTAGTCCCCCCCATTTCTGGCGTCTGATGCCTTTGTGATGCTCCCTGCTGCTGTCACATGCACAAAGACACACCATCTTCCTTCCAGGGCCACGGATCAAAGGAAGCAGAGACACATCTCTAAAAATATTATTTGCTTATTTCACGATTCTGCCCAGTATCAGCTACACTAGTTGCTATGGTATGAATGTTTTTGTCCCCCCAAAATTTATATGTTGAAATCCTAACACCCAAGGTGTTGGTATTAGGAGCTGGGGCCTTTAGGAGATGATTAGGTCATAAAGAAGAACCCTCACAAATGCAATTAGCTCCCTTATAAAAGAGGGGTGAAAGAAACCCCTTGCTCTGTTCCACCATGTGAGAACACAGCAAGTCGTCGCCACCTATGAACCAGTAAGTGAGCCCTCACCAATCACTGAATCTGGTATGCCTCAGTCTTAGACCCCCCAGCCTCCAGAACCGTGAGCAATAAATTTCTATTGTTCATAAGCTAACCAACATATGGTGTTTTGTTTACAGCAGCCCAAATGGTCTTACATACTAGTAAACCTTGATTTCTATAAAAATTATAATTCATACATTACTTTCATTACCTTTTCATTATCCCATTTCAAATCATGCCTTTCTTTATACTACCTAATTATAATATACTGTAAGAAAGACATGTAAGAAAACTAAATGCATGAGTGGTTTATAGAAATAAATCACATTTGTTATGAATACAAAAATGTGATTCATTTGTTCTTTTCTCCTTGCTCTGTCTTGCAAAATATTTAACCTAAATTTGCTTGGCATAAGATCTCAAAAAATCCTTAAATTATTTGATGTTTCTTTGAGATATAACTCCTGCCATCAGACAGACGGTACAGGATGACTCTCTTAATAAACCATTACTGATCTTCCTAGATCAGTCTCCTCTTTTTTCTCTTAATGGATTTTTTTTCTTGACGACTACAAGGCACTGCACCACATCTCTATTAACCTTCATTTTTAATAGATAAAAACCAAACTATACTAGCAACCTCACTTCTAGAAACATATCCAACAGAAATATTAATAAGAAAAAAGAATCTCTGATGCATACAGATACATGTGTATAGTAATACTATTTTAATAGAAAATACTGTAAACCATAAGTTTTTTTCATTCTTCTACAGATATTTGTTGAGACAGGTACTGTGCTAGGTCATGTTAAGAACTCAGATATTTATCATAAGAGCAACTAAAAATTTGAAATCTTCTAAGCAGGCATGTAACATAACCAGATTTTATTTTAAGGATACCTCTCTGGCTACAGAGTAAAAAAACAATTCAAGAACAATCAGAGAGAAGCAGAGAGTCCATTTAAGAAACTACTATATTGGCCTAGGTAGTTTATGATGAAGTTTGGTCACAGACATTGAAAGGATTATGCAGATTCAGGAGGGAAAGGCCACGGGACTTGGTGATTAATTGGAAAAGGAAGGTGAAGATGAAAGGGGATCAATAATGACTCTTAAGCTTCTAGTGAAAATAATTCAATATACAGTGGTACTATTCACTGAGATGCAAAATCTGAAAGAGGCTGTAAGGAAAGATCATCTATCTAGTTCTGGCAATGTTGGGTTTGGAGTGCTCTTTAGATATCCAAAAGGAGTCATCAAAAGAGAGCTGGAGTTATTGATCTGACATTAAAACAAGAAATCTGAACTAAAAAAATAAATATATGAGTAATTTGAGTGCAAATGGTAATTGAAATAGGAACATAGACGAGTCACAAAGAAAAACAATATTAATTAAGGAAAAAAGTTCTAGAACAAAGTCTGAAAGTCTTTCAATGTTTAACAGCCAGAGAGAGAAGGATAAACTTACAAAAGATGAATAGAGAGAGGAGCTGAAAAGGAAAAGTAGGAGTGACTAAGTGAAGCAGCAGAGCATGACTGAAAGTGTAAACATAGACTACAAACTGGATATGGTACTTCTAGGAAATGGAATTGGATGGAGGGGAACTGTCACAGTCAACTGTTTTGAATTGATTGGATTAGCTACAAGGAGCGGGTGTTACTTTTTTAGTTAAATAAAATAATATCTATGGCTCCCATTGGTCAGTATAACGGACTTACAACAATTGAATTATTACCTATTAAAAATATAATTGTTGAAGAGATCAAATATTCATAAATTATAATGACCAAGAAGAATTATTTATATATCATAATGTTCATAAGAATTCTTCATTCCTAGAATGATTTCTTTAATTACTCATTTTTACACATTTATGTTTTAGGAAACATTTTTAAAAGTCTTTCATGGACAGTAACCTGAGTTATTCAAAATATGTTCTAATAGTTAAAATGTCTTTTAGAGGATGGGTTATTGTCTTTTTAATTTCACCTAATGAAATGGCAAAAATGAATAGTACAATAATTTTGGTTTTGGAGATTTCTGCATGAAGAACTATGGAATAAATGTACTTTTCCCTAGTCCTCTCACTAAGTATAATTGAAAACCCTGAAAATTATAAATAAACATAAAATAACTTTGAAAGGCAAAGAGAAAACAGACCATCCAAGGACACTGAGACCTAAGGAAAGACGTTAAGTATTGAGTTCTCTGCATTTCCTTTTGCCTTATATATCCCAGACTTAGATCTGAAGAAGCCAGCAACCTGGTAACACAAGGACAGCAAAAAGAAAACATGACAAAAGTCCATTCCATCTAGCCAAATGAAAAGACAAGCCTAGCCAGACAGAAATCTATTTGATAATAACTACAATACTCCAGTCAAACCCACTGAAAAAATGTGGCCCCACACCCACTCCAGCCAGCAAATGCCAAGCATGGGTAGACTTCCACTTTTGTTTGCTAAGCTGTATTGCAGTGCCTCAACCCACTCACTATCATGGTGTCAGAGAAGGATGAGTAGGGGTCTGAAACTTTCAGCATCACCCTTGGCAATGTAGTGGAGTCCAAGTGGAAAGGTGGACTTCCACCTCCATTTGGCAGTAACGAGGTGCCCCTTCTTCCCACTGAGATCGTGTCAAAGGTGACCTAGTGGAAAGTCAAGATTTTCACCTCCTTCCCACCCCACCATCAGTGGATGCCATGTGGGAAGCAGTAACAAGGCATTCCTCCCTCTCTCAGACAGGAAGCTATCAATGGAGGCCTACTGGAGAGCTAGAACTACCACCTCACTCAGGGAGGAGTCTGTTTGGTTTGGTTATAAATGGAAACAGTGTGAAGAACCTGGGTAATAAGGTGGGACCGCCATTCTTCTGCTGGAGTGGTGTCAGAAGAATTCAGTTAAAATCGAAAGTTTACATAAGAGCTAACCTCATTATATAATACCCAAAATGTCCAGTTTTCAATAGAATGTCACCCGTTATATCAATAACCACTAAGATCTCAAACTAAATGGAAAAAAAAAAGATGCCTGATAAAGGCCAACACCAAGAGAACAATGATGTTAGAATTATGTGATAAAGATTTTAAAGCCTCAGTAACCCATTAGAACACATTTCAAATAAATGAAGAATCAGAATGTCTCAGCAATGGAATAGAAGATGAAAAGAGGAACTAAATAGTAACTTTAGAACTGAAAAACACAGTATTTGAAATTTTAAAAACTCAATAGATGGGTTTAAGAGCAATATGGAAGGGACAGAGGAAAGAATTCACAAACTTCAAGACAGAACCATGGAAATTACCCAATCTAAACAGCAAACAACAGAAAAGTAGGCTGAATTAAAAAAAAAAAAAAAAAAAAAACAGACCCTTAGGGACTTCTGGTATGTACTATTAACAGAAGATCTAAATATATGTAATTGGAATCTTGGAAGAAGAGGGAAAAGATACTAGGGCTTAAAAGTACCTGAGAAAATAATGCTTGAAAACTTTTCAAATTTGGCAAGAGGCAAAACCTACAAATTCAAGAAGGTGAGCAAAGCCCAAACAACATAAACCCAAAGAAATCAATACTGAGACATGACATATTTAAACTTCTGAAAACTAATGACAGAGAAAATCATAAAAGTATCCAGAGAAAAACAGCAATGTAAAGGAAAAAATATTCTAACATAAGCAGATTTCTCATCAGAAGTCACCAAAGGAAGTGTCATTTTTCAAGTGCTGTAAAAAAGAACAACTGTCAACCAAGAATCTTACTTTGTGACTATTTCCTTCAGGAAAAAAAGGGAAAATCAAAACATGCTCAATGAAGGAAAACTAAGAAAATTTTGCCAGCTGAATTACCTTAAAAATGATGAACAGAAGATGTCTATACAAAAAGAAACTCTTCGAAAACAGGAAGAATGAGCACAGTAAACAAAAATATAAGTAAATAAGCAAACATTCTAACATTGTCTGATGTTATTCTACATGTATGTAAAGGAAATATTTAAGGCAATTATATTGCAAATGAGGAAGGGCAAAGGAATAAAAATGGAGGTAAGTTTTCTAAAACTCACTCAAACTCATAAAAGGTTGATACCAGTGAACTATGATGTCAGGTATATAATATACACAATGTGTATAGAAATTCTATGTGTAAATCAAAACAGAATTCTAAAAAAAGTTCAATTATGAACCAGACATGCCATACAATCACAAAAAAAGGACCAGAAACAAAAAATAAAATGGCAAACTTAGGCTCTAACGTACCAATAATTATGTTAAATATAAATAGTCTAAATACACCAATGAAAATACAAAAGTTGGCAGAGTAATTTTTAAGTGAATCAATTATATGCTGTCTAGAAGTAATTCACTTCAAATTATATAGGCAGGTGGAAAGTAAAAGCATAGAAAAAGATATACTACGCAAACTTTAATCAAAAAGCAGTAGTTATATTACTATTATATAAAGTATACTTCAGAGTAAAGAAAATTACGAGAGGGGAAATTATACAATGTTTAAAGTATCAATCTAACAAGAAGACACAGCAACTTTAACTGTGTATATATCAAACAGTAAGGTTGTTAAATATGTAAAGCAAAAAACTGAGAGAACTGAAAGAATTTTAAAAATCCAGAATTATAGTTTGAGACCTCAACACCTCACCCAAAACAATTGTTAGAACAATTAGACAGAAAATCAGCAAGGATATTAGAAAACTCAAGAACACCATCAACCAACACTACCTAGTTGACATTTATACAGCACCCAATATAGCAGAATGCACATGTTCACAGTACGTAAACCAAGATAGAACATATCCTGTACCATAAAACAACTTCAAATCTTTAGAAAACTTAAATCATACAAATTGTGTTTTTTGACATTAACAGAATCAAACTAGAAACCAATAATAAGTAGTTTTAGGTTTTATATTTAGGTTTTTAATCTGTTTTGTGTTAATTTTTGTATATGGTATATGGAAGGGGTCCAGTTTCAATCTTCTGCATATGGCTAGCCAGTTATCCCAGCACTATTTATTGAATAGGGTCCTTTCCCCATTGCTTATTTTTGTTCACTTTGTCAAAGATCAGATGGTTTTAGGTGTCTGGCATTATTTCTGGGCTCTCTATTCTGTTCCATTGGTCTATGTGTCCATTTTGGTACAAGTACCATACTCTTTTGGTTACAATAGCCTTGTAGTATAGTTTGAAGTCAAGTAATGTGATGTCTCCAGCTTTGTTCTTTTTGCTTAGGATTGCTTTGGCTATTTGAGTTCTCTTTTGATTCCACATGAATTTTAAAAGTTTTTTCTAATTCTGTGAAGAATTTCATTGGTAGATTGATAGGAATAGGGTTGAGTCTATAAATTTCTTTGGGCAGTATGGCCATTTGAGCAACATTAATTCTTCTTATCCAGGATCATGGAATGTTTTTCTATTTGTTTGTGTCATCCCTGACTCCTTTGACCAGTATTTTGTAATTCTTGTTGCAGAATTCTTTCATGTCTCTAGTTAGATGTATTCCTAGGTATTTTATTCTATTTGTGGCTATTGTAAATGGGATTTCATTATTGATTTGTCTCTCAGCTTGGATGCTGTTGGTATATAGAAATGCTATGATTTTCATATGTTGATTTTGTATCCTAAAACTTTGCTCAAGTTGTTTATCAGAACAAGGAGCTTTTGGGTAGAGACTGTGAGGTTTTCTAGGTATAGAATCATATCATCTGCAAACAGGGATAGTTTCACTTCCTGTCTTCCTATTTGGATGTGGAGGCAATCATTCTAAGAGAAATAACTTAAAAAGTCTAATAGCACATATTCTCACTTATAAGTGGAAGCTAAGCATTGGATATACATGGACATACAGAGTGAAATAATAGACATTAGAGACTTCAAAAGGTGGGGAGGTAGGAAGAGGTGAGGGATGAAAAATTACCTGCTGGGTACAATGTACACTATTCAGGTGACAGACACACTAAAAGCCTAGACTTCACCACTGTGCAACATGTCCATGTAATGAAATTGTACTTGTACCCCTAAATCTCTAAAAGTTAAAATTAAAAAATAAATTTATTAAAATTAAAATTTAAAAAGTAAACATACAAATCGCTCACTATGTTGCAAAAAACTAATCTGTATTTTTGATAGAAAAGTAGAAAATTATTGGATTAACAAAAATATCTATTTCTTCAGAACAGTTTTAGCTACTTTGTTATTTGTTCATCAAGGCAAGTTAGGTGATTTCAAACGAAGTGAATAAATGTGTAGGAGTAAGGGAACTGCTGTCTGGCACTCCAATCAAAGCCACAGAAATAAGCAACCCTAGAATTTAAAAACTCACAACTAACTCATTATTTTACATAGTACTATAAGTTTGAGAGTTTGGGTTAAAATATGTTTATTTCTTAATAAATCCAGAAGTTCTGAAATTATATTGGTTAAGTATCTATTGGATAGGTGTAGTGTCCTTAAGCAAAATAAAATTTACAATTATTATTCATGTTATTTTATTTGAACTATCCTCTTTGGATTTAAATTATTTTACATGTTTCATTTCTAGCATATGAACACAAGTTTTGATTCTAACACATTAATCTCTAATTTTAACTATTAACTCACCCACATCTGATCTCTCTCATGCCCCATCTGTTACTACCTCAGAAGCTATTATTGCATAAAGTTGCACAAACATGATACAGTCATTACAAACTCTTTGGCACTTTGATGTTCTCTTCTAATGGCAAAAAACAAAGAAATAAAATGCACAAAAAATCTTTTTGTTCAACCAACTGCCTCTTTGAGATGATGAATCCTGTTCCAGTTGAGCACTTTGATGAATGGCAAAATGCAAAGGTAGACAATAGCTGAGTTTGGGGGTAGTCATAGATACAACTAAACTGTCCTTCCTAATGAAATGGAAACCTGAGATACAATCGGTGAAGGAGACGATGAAGTAAGGGGTGTTAAGATAGACAAGAAGGAGGAAAGGCGAGATGCAGAAAGAAAAGAGAGAAGATCCACCTAGAAAAACTATGTAAGAATAAATGATAGTCAAAATACCCTGATCATGAGACCACCAAAGAGCAGTTAATGGCAAGCATCATTTAATATTTAATTTGAAGTTTTATGCACTTCTGTAATATTTCTCTCTTCTCCTCCTCCCCAACTGTCAGTACAACCTACCACATTCACAAACAGATTTCTAGAGTGGAAGGAGAGAATACGATTCCTGAGATAAAGAATAAGGGAATTCATCACCACTAGTTCTGTCTTATGGGAATTCTTAAAGTGAGTTCTTTAAGCTGAGAAAACATACCACTAATTAATAACATAAAATACATGAAGGAAAAAAATTCAGTGGTATCAGTAATACATAGTCAGATTCAAAATAGTCTTTTGCTTGAAAGGTGATGTGTAAAGCAATTTTATCTCTAACATGAGAGTTAAAAGACAAAACTATTAAAAACAACTGTGGATTTGATAAATTGTTAAGGGATACAAATTACAAAAAGTTGCCAACTTTGACATCAAAATCATAAAATGTGGTAGGGAGGAGTAAACATGGAGAGCTTTTGTATTTGATTAAAGTTAAGTTGGTATCAGCTTAGAATAGCCTATTACACGTAATGTTTTATGTAAACCTCATGGTAATTGCAAAGCAAAACCCTATTATACTTCCACAAAATATAAAAAGAAGGGATTCAAGACATCACTACAGAAGACAAACCACAAAGAAAGACAACAAGAGGAAGAACAAAAGATACACAGAACAACCAGAAAACAAATTATGAAAAGGCAGTAAGATAAGTCCTTACATACTATAATTACCTTGAGTGGAAATGGATTGAATTCTCCAATCAAAAGATATAAAGTGACTGAATAGATTGAAAAAGCAAAACATAATGAGATGCTGCCTACAAAATACTCACTTTACTTGTAAGAACACACGTAGATGGAAAATAAAGGGATGGAAAAATATATTCCATGCAAATGGAAGCCAAAAGAGAGCAGAGGTAGCTATATTTCTATCAGACGAAAAAGACTTTAAGTCAAACATCAGTAAAGAAAGACAAAGAAGGTAATTATATAATGATAAAGGTGTCAATTCTCCAATATTTATAAATATACATCTAACATAGTAGCACCTAAATATTTAAGGCAGTTATTAAGCAATCTGAAGGGAGAGATAGACTGCAATACTGTAATAGTAGGGGACTTTAATACTCCACTTTCAGCATTGGACAGAACATCATTTTTTAGACAGAAAATCAATAAGGAAACATTGGACTTTAATTACACTTTAGACCAAATGAACCTAACAGAAATATATGAACCTAACAGAAATATATGGCAAAAGAATACACATTCTTCTCAAATATACACAGAACATCCTCCAGAACAGATCATATGTTAAGCCACAAAATAAGTCTTTCATAATTCCAGAAGACTGAAATTATATCCAGTACTGTTTCCTACTATAATGATATGAAACTAGAACTCAATTGTAGGAGAAAACTGGGAAAATTTACAAATATGTGGAAATTAAACAACATGCTCCTGAACAACTAATAAGTCAAAGAAGGAATAAGAAGGGAAATTAAAAACATCTTCAGACAAATGATAATGGGTATACAACACATCAAAACCTATGAGACGCAGCAGAGGCAATTCTAAGAAGGAAGTTCATAACAATAAATGCCTATATCAAAAAAAGGAGAAGTTTCAATTAGACAGAAGGAATAAATGTTTGAGATCTATTGCACAGTAGGGTGACTAAAGTCAATAATATATTGGAAATAGCTAAGAGTATAAATTTCAAAGGTTTCTCTCCGCAAAAAAATAAGTGAAGTGATATGTGTTAGCTTGATTTACTTATTCCACAAATATACTTATATCAAAACATTACAATGTACCCCATACACGTATACAATTATGATTTTTCCCTTAAAAATATCAATAATAGGAATAGGAATTATAAAGACAAATAAGTAACCCATACAGCAATGACTAAAACAGGTACTAGAATTAGAGATAACAGAGTCTTCTAAAATAAATGAAAATATTATATGATAAGGAAGTTAGAATTTGGAGGATCAGGAAAGAAAATATCAAATATGATAGTATGATCCTAGTAATGAATCAAACATCTGGCACAGGTAGGGGTGTGTGTGTGTGTGTGTGTGTGTGTGTGTGTGTAGTGTATTTCAAGGTAGAAAACTGATTACTATTGATTATTGTTATTTTGATGACAAATAATATTGTGAAATTTTGGATACATAAGCACCAGCCTTTCTGTACATCTGTATATGTAAACTTGTCTAGCTCTTTTAGTCAAAAATGAGCCACTCAGCCTAAGACAATTACTGCACAGAATTATGGGAGAATTACAACTCAGTGGGCTCATAACTTGGTGCATAATAGGTTGGCCTCATTTGTTCTCAACAATTAGAGTTAAGGTCATTCAAATGCTTATGAGAACATAGACAAAGGTCCTTGAGCCATTTGTTATGCTTCAAATTCTATGAGAAAATAGACAAATGTCCTTGAGACAGTTGTTTAGCAGCCCAGTATGACGTGTTAACCCTCTCAAAGGTAAGCTTAAGGCGTGCAGAAAAAGGAAACAGAAGGAGTGATTGACAAAGCTTAGCCTTGGATTCACTATCTGCCAAGCCTCCAGTGGGGATCTTTGAGGAAAACTCCCAGAAGGACCTTGATCAGTTCCAGCTAAGAATTTTAAGGAAAGACTTAATTAACAGCTGTCAAGCCATACAGAGCAGAAAATAGTACAACAAAAAACTTCCATGATTAGAAAAAGAAATGGATGAAATGGAGGCTTATACCAAGTTAATATGAAGAAACATAATAGAAAAAAAAAACAAGGTAAAAGCAAAAGTAAAATTTAATAGTACATTTTTTAAAATACTAATAATTGAATATCCCATTGTTATGGACTGTATTGTGTCTCCCCCACTCCAAAATTTATATATTGAAGCCCTAACCTCCCGATGTGATTGTATGAAATGTAGGACCTTTATGGTGGTAATTAAGGTAAAATGATGTCATAGAGTGAAGTCCTAATGCCATTACACTCCATAAGAGGAAAAAACACCAGAGATCTCTCTCTCCTCAAGCACACTGAGGAAACACCATGTAAGGATACAGGCAGATGGTGGCTATCTGCAAGCCAGGAAGAGAAGCATTACCAGTAACGGAATCTGCCAGCACCCTGATCTATGACTTCTAGTCATCAAAATTGTGAGAAAATAAACTTCTGTTGTTTAAGCCATCCAGTCTGTGGTATTTTGTTATGGCAGTCCTAGCAGACTAATATACTCATATATGTAAAATATTCCAATTTATTCCAGTTAATAATCAAGTATGATTGACAGCTTGTTATGTATCCAGTCCTATGCTAGGATGGAGTAATAAATGAAGTTTAAAACATGATTCCCACAATAAATGAACTTCTGTTGATTAAAGTTATAGGAAGCCATTAGTGAAACAAAACTAAATTATGAAAATAATTTTAAAACTGTATGTTAACTGAAACATGAACAGAGTACCAAAGGATTGCAAACAGGCCTCATCTCAAATGCCACTTTCCATGTGTGATGACTGAAAGGCTATGCTGAGTTGTATGCTAAGGATCAACTGGCTCACTGGGAGAGAAAAATTATGATAGGTTTGTGGTGTGCATATGAATGTAGAAAACTAAAAATGGAGTATGTTGGAGAAGGTAATATCAGTATGGGGTAGAATTACTGAGAAAGGATTTATAATAGAGGGAATGGGTGCTATGCTGTGATGAACAATAGGATATGCTTTAGGCACATGACAAACAGTACAAAAATGTATGAATAGGTATGATTCAAATTAAGAAATGGATAAGAACAAATTTGTTTATTTCAGTGGGTAGAGTGACAACACTGGCCCACAGGATGTCCATATTGCTGACTGAATTCCAAAGCCAGCACTGTAAAACAACTGGATTTCATGACTTGGAAAGTAAAGAATAGAATTACACATCTCTAATCATTACAGTATTTAAGAAGGCATTTTTTAATGCAAAGCATTTACATTAGTTAATGATTCATGATGATAAACACACTTCAAAATAGGAAGCATCTCAAAGGTTGTAGATTATGCTGAAAAAATTCCACAATGGCATTACCAGACAATTATGCTTTTATTTAAAATTAAACACAATAACAGAGCTTTCTTGATATATAATTTTAAAATCAAATCTGAAACTCAGATTATTCTTAATAGGCTTGAATCGAACCATGAAGATTGAATTATTAATAATTCATTAAATGTGATAATAATCTAAAGAGATGCCAAAAGATTTGACCACCTAATTTGATGTCATCAAATCTTTTGGTAGTTCATTATACTATGACTAAAGATCAACCTATTAAAATGTGCCATCTCTGTATTATTGGAAACATTTGCTGGATACTGAAAGTTACTTTCTATGTCACTTGCAGAGATGTTTATTTTTGTGTTTAATAAATTTTGATTTAATTATTCTAATAATCTTTAATGTTGATTTTCCTACTGTCATTAAAACAATTTTCATGGCAGTGTCTAGACTTTTGTTGTTGTTGTTAAAACTGGTAGTTCATTTTTTTTCTCTTCATGGCACTCTCAGAATTAACTAGAAATTTCCCTATTCATAGCCAGAACACAAATCCAAGTCATATATTAAAAATAGACAAAGCATCTGTATCAATATTAGTCTCATTGTATAAGCAAATTTTTCTAACCACATTTTGCTACTTTATTTCGTATACCTTAAGGCCCCCCCACACACAAAAAACCTATCTTTGTGCACTTAAATATACAAATAATGCTGAGGCAGAAGGAGATAACTTCCCTAGTAGCTATATCTTAACAGTGTCCAACATTTAGATGCAGAGAACGCAGAATATAACTATCCATCCCGGAACTCTTCAGAACATTGAGAAATATTTTACATTTAATTCCATCCTAACCCAGCTAGCTAGGTAAACATGCATTTAGCAGTTTCATAGTAAGAACATATTTGGCATAAAATATGTCTTCAATTGGCCGGGCGCGGTGGCTCACGCTTGTAATCCCAGCACTTTGGAAGGCCGAGGCGGGCGGATCACGAGATCAGGAGATCGAGACCACAGTGAAAACCCGTCTCTACTAAAAATACAAAAAAAAAAATTAGCCGGGCGTGGTGGCGGGCGCCTGTAGTCCCAGCTACTCAGAGAGGCTGAGGCAGGAGAATGGCGTGAACCCGGGAGGCGGAGCTTGCAGTGAGCCGAGATTGCGCCACTGCACTCCAGCCTGGGTGACAGAGCGAGACTCCGCCTCAAAAGAAAAAAAAAAAAAGTCTTCAATTAAGATTTTTCAGAATGTGGACTAAATAATTTAAAACATTCCCTTGAGCTGATCTAGTTCTGCTGCAAAAACCATCCCTGATAGCTTCACACATTGGTTTCTTCCATGGCAAAAATATTTTATGAATATTAAGGGCATATAGTTGACATGAATATCACATATGCACTGGAAAGAAACTAGAAATATACAGCTAGTTGAAATGGAGGATAAAATGATCAAATACAATCTTTAAAGATGAAATTGAGAAACTAGGTTGTTTTATATCCTTTTAATAAGACATTATAAACTGAAAATAAAAGAGGGCGTAATCCTGGCAATTAGATTATCCTAAAATTTGCCATAATCATAAACTACACATGTACAAGAAACAACTGAAGAAGAATTTTCTTTCTTTCAGAACTATGTCTGGTTGCATGCAACAGAAAATCTGGTTAACAGTGACCTAAACAAATATTAATAGAAGACTCTGTCTTACATAACTAGAGGTGAGATGCCAGGTAGCCCAGAGCTGGTCAACGCCAAGATCTTCCTAAACATCTGCTTTGCCGTCCTTCACATGCTGACTTTCGTCATGCTTCTAACCTCATGTTCAGAGGGTCACCTCTAGGCATCATGTCTGGAGTCCTAGCCATGAAGGAGGGTGAAGGGCCATGCCAGCTAAGCCTTTGTTCCTTTTCATGAGAAAAGCAAAAGCATTCCTGAGAGCCTCGCCTTCCCATATCTCATGAGCCAGAACTAGGTGACGTTAACATCCTTAGGCCAATTGCTACCCAAGAGGGATAAGATTACCATAACTGGTTATAGCAATGATTCATTCCATTCCTACCTAAAGAAATCAGGATTCTGTTGGCTGCAGAGAGTGGAGAGAAACAAATAATGGTGATAGTGATGCGTTGGAACACATTATCTTTCTCCAGCAAATAATTTTGGAGGATAAATCATATTTCCTTAGGCGTCGCATCTCTACTTGATTTAATTCAAAAGTATTACATATTACATTTTTAATTGCACCTGATTTTTATTTAAACAAATCAGCAGTAAAAGTAGAAGCATTTTAATGTACTTTTAAAACTTGCCAATTGCCACACACAAAAAAAAGCGAGCAAGAAAGAGAGTACCAGTTATTTGTCTAGTTCTTGATTGTGTCTGGCTTATACAACCTCTTTGCTATAACACAGAATCTTCTCCTTCTATTCCTGGCTTTAAATCTCCCCAAAATCCCTCCTCTTCCAGGTTTCCAATCATCTCTGCCTCACCAGCATCTCTTATTGCCTTCTCTTGCCTTTAGCTAGCCCTGTGCTCACCCAGCACTCTTACTTCCCTATTCATTCTTCAGCGTCCTGCAATATGGCATCTGCACTCAATGCTCTACTGAAAAAAAACTTTAAACAAAGTCATCTGCTAGTTTCCATAATAATTTTTCACATTTCTTTACCTGTGTGCAACACTTAATGAGAGTGACCACCCTTTGTCGAAACTCTCCTTTGTGGGTTCCGTAAAACTTCTTTCTTGAAAGACAGTATTTTATAGCAGTTAAGTGCATGGGCTCAAGATTCAGACTCAGACTTCATTCCAAGTTGTATGATTTACTCTTTGTAAACAAACAGTAATGAGAAAATCATTTAAGCAAACTGTGTCTGTTTTCTTCTTTGCAAAAAAAAAAAGAAAATGCCTATCTGCCTCATAGGGCTGTTGTGAGAGAATTCAACGAGATAATCCATTTAAAAGATTTAACATAGAAACTATCACAGTTGATGTTCAACAACCAGTAACAGCTCTTAACCTTACACCTCTTCCAGTCCTCCTAGTCTTTGCAAAACTGTACACTAATGCAAAAGAGGTATACTACTAAAACAAACTCAAATTATTTTAACAATAACTTTGTTCAGACCTATATGTATCAAGACAAGACCATAATAACAGTAACTCCACATGGGCCTACGTGTTTCCAAGATACAAGATTTTTCAGTAACTCACATAGTTTACAATTTCTGCCCAACCCCTGCCCAACCATGCTAGCTTTACCCTAAAACTGAAACACTGAAACTACAAACTCTTTTCTCTTTGACTTGTGATCAATGCAATTTCTCTTGTTCTCTATTTTTATAAAATAACTTCTTAATGCAAATGTAAGAGTTAACTTTTATTCATCTCTTCTGATTGGTTTATTCCTATCTGTGGGACAAAATATTTTGAATAGTGCTCATCTTAAACAAAATACCAGCTATCTCTCCCAACTTTCTCTTATCAGCAAATTTGATAAACATGTTTCTTTTTTTTTTTTTTTTTGAGACGGAGTCTTGCTCTGTTGCCCAGGCTGGAGTGCAGTGGCACCATCTCACTCACTGCAAGCTCTGCCTCCTGGGTTCACATCACTCTCCTGCCTCAGCCTCCCAAGTAGCTGGGACTACAGGCACCCACCACCACGCCTGGCTAATTTTTTGTATTTTTAGGAGGGACGGGGTTTTGCCATGTTAGCCAGGGTGGTCTTGATATCCTGACCTTGTGATCATCCCGCCTCCGCCTCCCAAAGTGCTGGGATTACAGGCGTGAGCCACCACGTGTGACCTCAGATATTCTTTAAAAAAAAAAACTTCCTTTTTTTCTTCCTGAAAACAGCAAAGATTTGGCACAAAACAATTAAAATGTTACATAGCATTTTAGCCATTTAAAAATAAAGATTTATTCTATCTACACTAAGTTTTATAAGCAAGTTTAAACAGCCTAATTTTTCAAAGCAACTACTCTCTTATACAGAATACAGTGATTATGTCAGTTTAAAAATTGCACTGATAGTCTCTTTACAAGTGAAAACTAGCAATCCATTAGGCTGCTGAATGACTCTGATCTTCATGGTGTAGGATACAACTACTCTAACACATTTATGCCATTACTTACCTTAATATCAACAAAAGTCAGCAAGGAATTATTCCCCAAGCTTTACAAGTATACTTTTCGTATTTAACTCATCTTGTGGGCCTAATTTTCTAGGAAATTGACACAAAGTAAACTGATATGAAACCATGATAAAGTGTTTCTCGAACATGTCATAAACATCAAGGATTTCATATAACAACTGTGTGATGATCTTCTGATGATAGGATAAAATAGGCATCACTGGTATTATCAGTTAAAAAGGACATCCATCAGCTTAATTTTAAAAACATTATTTGAAAATTGTCATAAAGAACCAATAGCAAGATTTTTGTAGGTGATTTTTAACTACTTTTAATTACCTACATCAAAGTAATCTGCTTACATCTGAGCAAAATTAAGCTATCTAATACATATTCCCAAATGAAGCAGAAGTTCTTAATAAATTGCTAAGCTTAAAGAGACTGCCGTCACATTTACTTCATTAAATATTTTTTAAATGAATCGTAGTGGTTTATCTGAATTGTTTGAGAGAAAGGGAGTGTATGGGATGAGAAAGGAGAAAGATAAGGTTGGGAAACAATGAGGTACTCATTTAAAATAGTTATTAAATTTTTTTCTATAAGATGATATACAAACTATAAAAATTACGGTAGAGTGCAAGTGAAATACTGCCACCCAGTGGAAACAGAATATAAATAAAATATTCAAATTTGAAAAGATTTTAAGAATTTCCTATCACTTTTCATTTGGAATAATAGAGTTTAATAATTTTCAATGTATTCTAAAATGTATTATTTCTCAAAAAATCCAGTGGGACAGATAGCGGAAGTGTTAGTACATCTTTTCCTGAGTCTAAATTTCAAGATTAAATGACCTGACAGTCCTATACTTATATAGCAAAGCAAGGACTGAAGCCCAAGGCTGCTGGCTCTCAGTTCACTGCTGTTCATACCATATAGCCCCTCCTAAAAAGCCTTTGACATCTCCACCTTTGTCCAAATGTTGTACTTCATAGAGGATAAAACTGAGACTCAAAGATTATCATGTCCAAGGGGTCTTGGAAAAATAACCTGAGGCAGTACCCAACTGGTATTAATAGTCTTAGAAGACTTCTAGTTTTCCTTTAAAATTCCTTTGAGATTTGTATACTATTCCATAAGACAGACATGTCTGTTTTAATTTCTAAATAATGCTTTTTTCCTCAAATGTCTTTTAGAAAAACTCAAGCTTTAAGAAAACGTTGCATCTTTATCTCATGTTACAAATTTCCAGGCACATAATCACATTGAAGAAGGAAGACGGAGTGTATTCCAGTTTGAAATTTCTGGAAAGTGCCTTGCTCAAGTTCATACATTTATCAAGCATTTAATGAACATCTGCTACATGACAGGCATTGTTTTTGGTCCTAGGGCTTGCTGTAATAACAACCCCAAAGTATCAGTGGCATAAAAGAGCAAAGGTTTGGGCTGGGCACAGTGGCTCACGCCTGTAATCCCAGCACTTTGGGAGGTCAAGGTGGGTGGATGGCTTGAGCCCAGGAGTTCAAGACCAGCCTGGGCAACATGGTGAAACCCTGTCTCTACCAAAACAAACAAACAAACAACAAAATATAGATAGATATAGATATAGATATAGATAGATATAGATACAGATATAGATATCAAGATATATATAGAGATAGATAGATAGATATACGCATGCACACACATACACACACACAAGTTAGCCGGGCATGGTGGCGCACACACCTGTAGTCTCAGCTACTTGAGAGGCTGAGGTGGGAAGGTCACCTGAGCCAGAGAGGTCTAGGCTGCAGTGAGGCAAGATCATGCCACTGCAGTCCAGCCTGGGTGACAGAGTGAGACCCTGTCTCAAAACAAGCAAACAAAGAAAAAGTGCAGGGGTTTGATTATCTCCCATGTTAGAGTTCATTATAGATTGGCTAAGGGCTCTTGTTCACATTGTCATCATCTTCATGCTGACCATCAAGGAAAACCCTATTTGAAATAGCAACAATTTCTTGGCAAAGAGAAAGGAGAATGAGGCAACGCAACAAGAAGTGACACACAGCACTTCATCTCATATTTTACTGGCCAAAGCAAGCCACATAACAAAGATATACTTCTTCAACAGAGCAAAGAATAATCTTCTCCTGGGGAGAGGACATGGATACCGGTAAACACTAATCACCTGCCACGCTCCAACATTTCCAAGATATACCAAGGAAAGATGGTGCTGGGTAACATGGAGGAAAGAGATCAGATCTCTCTGTATATGTGATGGGAATTCAAGCAATTTATTTAAATATGAAAAGAAGGGGTTTGCATAGAAGACTGGAAGACTTGGAACGTATAGGTTTCAGATATTCAAGATGCAAATGACTACATATTAGACAGGAAGAGAAAACGTATTTAGAATATTTGCGAGTATAAATTAAGACTCAAAGTCCCAGTTCTGGACATAGTACTTTATCAGTGTAAATCCATAGGAGCTGCCTGTATCCCATGAAGGATCCCACATCTTAACAGGAATTACACTGTAGGGTTGCTTATTGGGCATATACACAAAACTATAGCCAGGTAGGTGGTGTGTCAGAGCCTGATGTACAAAAATTATACCTAGAATCAACACATTAGGTTGCCTAATTTATATATATGTAAACCTGCAAACAGTTGAGTGAGGACAACAAAGCCAGAAAGTGCACTAACCACATATATAACCGAAATACGTAACTTCACTAAACTGCATGCTATTTTTATAGCTCAATAACATTTGCTCCAGCTGGAAGGGTGCATGTTGTTCTTTCCCTCTGCTAATGCTGGAAGGTTAAGTCCCAGACAAGAAGCTCTAACAAAAGCCTTTATACTAAATCCAATAAACACTGATGGCCTAGGTAGCCACTGGAGAAAAACAGAGCAACTATACCTACAATGCACTAAAAGACCATGGCAGAAAACATATAGAGATTAAAATAATATGCCCTTGCACTCCTAATCCAAAGGAATGTGTACACGCATGTGTTAGTGTTGTATATTAATAAGATGGTTTTGTTTAAATACATTCAATAATTTTATATTGCATAATTGCTTGCTATGTTTAAGAATTATATAATAAATATAAATTATTTGAAGAGGCCACTTGCTATAGTTTAAATGTTTGTGTTGCTCCAAAATTTATGTTTAAACTTAATCCCCAATCCAATGATATTGAGGTAGGGACTTTTGGAAACTGATTAAGTCATGAGGGCTCCACCCTCATTAGTGGGATTAGTGTCTTTATAAAAGGGCTTGAGGGAATGAGTTAATCCCTTTTCCCCTCTGCCATGTGAGGCTGCAGCAAGAAGGTGTAATCTTGGAAGCAAAGAGAAAGCCAAATCTATTAATACTGGTGCCTTAATCTTTGACTTTCCAGCCTCCAGAACTGTGAGAAATCAATTTATTTTATTTATAAATTACCCAATCTAAGGTATTTTTGTTATACCAGCCTGAAAAGGCTAAGACACTACTTCTGATTGGTTTCCAAATTATTACACCAAAGTCAATGTAGTGAATGTATCATGGTTTACTGCAGAACTAAAACTGCCATGCTTTTGTCAGAAATCCAAGAAAATGGTACAGTACCAAGATAGGAAGTGGCAGGAGAACAGCAGGAAAAAGTAAGTAATTGCCAGATTGTGAGAAACCAGAAAGACCATACTAAGAAGTTTAGACTTATTTTACAGGAACTAGGAAATCATCTGATATGGTTTGGCTGTGTCCTCACCCAAACCTTATCTTGAATTGTAGCTCCCATAATTTCCATGTGTCATGAGAGGAACCTGGTGGGAGGTAACTGAATCATGGGGGTGGGTTTTTCCCTGTGCTATTTTCATGATAGTGAATAAGTCTCATGAGATCTGATGGTTTTATAAAAGGGCATACTCTTGTACATATTCTCTTGTCTGCTGCCATGTAAGGCGTGATTTTGCCCTTCTTTTGCCTTCCGCCATGATTGTGAGGCGTCCTCAGCCATGCGGAACTGTGAGTCAGTTAAACTTCCTTCCTTTTGTTATAAATTACTGAGTCTCAGGTATATCTTTATTAGCAGCATGGGAACAGACTAATATAGTAAATTGGTACCAGTAGAGTGGGGTGCTGCTATAAAGATACTTTAAAATGTGAAAGTGACTTTGGAACTGGGTAATAGGCAGAGGCTGGAACAGTATGGAGGGCTCAGAAGACAGGCAGATGTGGGAAAGTTTGGAGCTTCCTAGAGACTCGTTGAATGGCTTTGACCAAAATGCTCATAGCGATATGGACAATAAAGTCCAGACTGAGGTGGTTTCAGATGGAGATGAGGAACTTCTTAGGAACTGGAGTAAAGGTCACTCTTACTATGCAAAGAGACTGGCACCATTTTGGCCCTGCCCTAGAGATCTGTGGAACTTTGAACTTGAGAGAGATGATTTAGGGTATCTGGTGGAAGAAATTTCTAACCAGCAAAGCATTCAAGAGGAAGAAGAACATAAAAGGTTGGAAAATTTGCAGCCTGATGATGCAACAGAAAAAAACGCATTTTCTGGGGAAAAAATCCAGCTGGCTACAGAAATTTGCATAAGTAATGATGAGCCAAAGGTTAATCACCAAGACAATGGAGAAAATGTATCTAGGGAATGTCAGAGACCTTTGCAGCAGCCCCTCCCATCACAGGCCTGGAGAAGCAGGAGGAAAAAATGGTTTTATGGGCTGGGCCCAGGGCCCACTGCCGTATGCAGCCTAGAAACTTGGTGCCCTGTTTCCCAGTCACTCTAGCCATGGCTAAAAGGGGCCAAGGTACAGCTCAAGCCATGACTTCAGAGGGTATAAGCCCAAAGCATTGGCAGCTTCCGTAAGGTGTTGAGCCTGTGGATGCACGGAAGTCAAGAATTGAGGTTTGGGAACCTCCACCTAGATTTCAGAGGATGCATGAAAAGCCTGGATGCCCAGGAAGAAGTGTGCTGCAGGGGAGGGGTCCTCATGCAAAACCTCTGCTAGGGCAGTGCAGAAGAAAAATGTGGGATTGGAGCACCCACACAGAGTCCCCACTGGGGCACTGCCTAACGCAGCTGTCAGAAGAGGGCCACCAACCCCCAGACCTCAGAATGGTGGATCCACCAACAGCTTGCACTGTGTGCCTAGAAAAGCCACAGACAGTCAACACCAGCCCATGAAAGCAGCCAGGAGTGGGGCTGGACACTGCAAAGTCACAGGGAAGGAGCTGCCCAAGACCATGGGAGCCCACCTCTTGCATCAGTGTGACCCGGATGTGAGATATAAAGTCAAAGGAGATTATTTTGGAACTTTAAGGTTTAATGACTACCCTATTGGGTTTCAGACTTCATGAGGCCTGTAGCCCCTTAATTTTGGCCTATTTCTCCCATTTTGAACTGGTGTATTTACCCACCGCCTGCATCCCCATTGTATCTGAGAAGTAACTAACTTCCTTTTGATTTGACAGGCTCACAGGCAGAAGGGGCTTACCTTGTCTCAGATGAGACTTTTGACTGTGGACTTCTGAGTTGTTAAAATGAGTTAAGACTTTCAGGGACTGTTGGGAAGGCATGATTGGTTTTGAAACGTGAGGACATAAGATTTTAGAGGGGCCAGGGCAGAAGGATATGGTTTGGCTGTGTCCCCACCCAAATCTTATCCTGAATTGTAGCTCCCATAATTCCCATATCTCATGGGAGGGACCTAGTGGGAGGTAATTGAATCATACTGTTCTTGTGATAGTGAATAAGTCTCACCATATCTGATGGTTTTATAAAGGGGAGTTCTCCTGTACACACTCTCTGGCCCGCCGCCATGTAAGATGTGACTTTGCTCCTCTTTTGCCTTCCAACATGATTATGAGACCTCCCCAGACATGTGGAACTGTGAGTCAATTAAAGCTCTTTTCTCTATAAATTACCCAGTCTCGAGTATGTCTTTATTAGCAGTGTAAGAACAGACTAATACATCATGTAGATATTTTGATTACACATGTGACATTATCCCATCTGTATTTTAGAAATATAATTCTAGTAGCATGTAGAGGAAGGATTGAATAGAGAAGAAACACAAAGTATTTCCTGTAGAAGTTCTTTAGATCATGTAGAAGACATGAGGAAACAATCCAGGGCAGAGGCAGCAGGATAAAACTCAAAAGGATTGGGGGATTGACAAAAACAAGACATGGGGAAAGGATTCCCTATTTAACAAATGGTGCTGGGAAAACTGGCTAGCCATTTGCAGAAAGCTGAAACTGGATCCCTTCCTTACACCTTATACAAAAATTAATTCAAGATGGATTAAAGACTTACATGTTAGACCTAAAACCATAAAAACCCTAGAAGAAACCCTAGGCAATACCATTCAGGACATAGGCACGGGCAAGGACTTCATGTCTAAAACACCAAAAGCAATGGCAACAAAGGAAAAATTGACAAATGGGATCTAATGAAACTAAAGAGCTTCTGCACAGCAAAAGAAACTACCATCACAGTGAACAGGCAACCTACAGAATGGGAGAAAATTTTTGCAATCTACTCCTCTGACAAAGGGCTAATATCCAGAATCTACAATGAACTCCAACAAATTTACAAGAAAAAAACAAACAACCCCATCAAAAAGTGGGCGAAGGATATCAACAGACACTTCTCAAAAGAAGACATTTATGCAGCCAAAAAACACATGAAAAAATGTTCATCATCACTGGCCATCAGAGAAATGCAAATCAAAACCACAATGAGATACCATCTCACACCAGTTAGAATGGCGATCATTAAAAAGTCAGAAACAACAGGTGCTGGAGAGGATGTAGAGAAACAGGAATACTTTTACACTGTTGGTGGGACTGTAAACTAGTTCAACCATTGTGGAAGTCAGTGTGGCGATTCCTCAGGGATCTAGAACTAGAAATACCGTTTGACCCAGCCATCCCATTACTGGGTATATACCCAAAGGATTACAAATCATGCTGCTATAAAGACACATGCACACATATGTCTATTGTGGCACTATTCACAATAGCAAAGACTTGGAACCAACCCAAATGTCCAACAATGATAGACTGGATTAAGAAAATGTGGCACATATACACCATGGAATACTATGCAGTCATAAAAAATGATGGGTTCATGTCCTTTGTAGTGACATGGATGAAGCTGGAAACCATCATTCTGAGCAAACTATCTCAAGGACAAAAAACCAAACACCGCAAGTTCTCACTCACAGGTGGGAATTGAACAATGAGAACACATGGACACAGGAAGGGGAACATCACACACCGGGGCCTGTTGGGGGGGTGGGGGAGGGGGGAGGGATAGCATTAGGAGATATCCCTAATGTTAAAAGACGAGTTAATTGGTGCAGCACACCAACATGGCACATGTATACATATGTAACAAACCTGCACATTGTGCACATGTACCCTAAAACTTAAAGTATAATAATAAAAAAAAAGGATTGGGGGATTGAAATATTTCAACTGCAGAGTCTCCAACAGTGGTCTTCCAAACCAGTTGATTATCAAAAGCACCTGGGGAAATTATAAAGTTTGTATTCCCTGGCCAATCCCAGAACTATTAAATTAAAATTTAAAGGATGTGGCTGAAGAAATACTCATTATACTGCAGGAGCTTGTAATACAGATAGCCCAGCCTACAAAAGTTCTATGTTTCCACACTCTTGAATGACTGAGCTTCAGTGTCTTTAAATCAGGAACACAGAAAAAGGATCCTTACAGAGATTGATAATGAGTTGAGGTTTGAATATATTGAATTTAAACTACTTATAGGACTCCCGGATGTAAGTCTTGTAGACAGGATATACAGGTCTGGAGCCCAGAAGAGAGATTAGAGCTAGAGATACAACATCAAAGGTCCTCCAGAGAAAGAATTTAGCTTGAGATAAGAAATGATCTCATGAAAGAGCTCAAAGAGCACCTAAATCTAATAGTGTGCAGATAAATGATAATATTAGAGTTGGCAAAGGAAGGATAAATACAGCTAACAGATAATTCCATTAAATCAAATGTCTTTTAGAAAAATTTCATATCATTTTTCATTGGACTAGTAGAGCTTAATAATTTTCAAGGACTTTAAAATGCATTTTTCCTCAAAAAAAATTTCCAGTGGGAAACATGAGCGGGTCCTCAAAAAGTTCACAGAAAATGCATACTGTGGAAAAACTATGCATAGGTTTCAAAATTTTTTGGAACTAAAATAAACTTATACTAACTTGTTATAACATATATGAACAAGGTCTAGTTTGAGACACTAGGAAGAATAAGGCATCAGTTTGAAAAGAGCCCCTTTAGAGTAACATGAATTCTGCTTAAAACTGAAGGAAGAACACACATCAAATTTATCGTGAAGTTCAGGTGGAAGAACGGTGAAATCACGGATGCTTTACAAAAAGCATCAAAAGCTTATGGAGACAAAGCCCCAATGAAATCAGCATTTTACGATAGATAATTCATTTTAAGAAGGGATGAGATGATGCTGAAGATGAAGCCTGCAGCAACAGACCATCCACATCAATTTACAAAGAAAAATTCTTGATAGGAAGAGGACCAATAATAAATAGCAAACAATAGCTGGGTCAGCTTACACAATTTCTAGCTGAAAAATTAAAGTTGAACAGACTTTCCATTCAATGGGTGCCAAAACCATTGCACCCAGATCAGCTGCAGACAAAAGCAGGGCTTTCAATAAAAATTTTATACAAATGAGATCAAGCTCCTGATGCACTGCTTTGAAGAATTGTAACAGGAGATGAAACATGACTTTACCAGTATGATCCTGAAGACAAAGCACAAGCAAAGCAATGGCTACTGAGAAGTGAAAGTAGCCCAATAAAACCACAAGTTGATGGTTAAGTGAAGATATCATGACAACAGTTTTGGAGATTCTCAAGGCATTTTTCCTATTGACTTTCTGGAAAGCAAAAAAATGATAGCATCTGCTTATTACGAGTGTTTTGAGAACACTAGCCAAAGCTTTAGCAGAAAAATGCCTGCAAAAGCTTCACCAGAGAGTTTTTCTCCACCATGACTATGCTCCTACTCCTTCATCTCATCAAACAAGGGCAATTTTGTGAAAGTTTCTATGGGGAATCATTAGGCATCCACCTTACTGTCATGATTTGGCTTGGCTCTTTCTGACTTCTTTTTGTTTCCTAATCTTAGCAAATCTGTAAAGGACACCAATTTTTCTTAAGTTAATAATGTAAAAACAAAAAAGACTGCATTGACATGGTTTAATTTCTAAAACCCTCAGTTCTTTAGGGATAGACTAATAGCTGGTATCATTGCTTAAAAAGTGTCTTGACTGTGATGGAAGTTACATTGAGAAATACAGTTTGTGTTTTTTATTTTGATCTTTTAATTCCATTTTCCACAAATTTTTTAAGCTCCCTCTTGCAGCAGATGTGTTAGTACATCTTTTCTTGAGTCTGAGATTTCTTTACCTGTTACAATGAAGTAAAGCACTGTACAAAACTAATGCATGCATTTCACACTAAAAGCTTCAGTGTCCTCTCCAAGTTAGGTGCATTGACTGCTTATTTTGTGGTTTCCTATTGCCCATCTAAGGATTATCTGGAACAATGTCATCTGAGGTGATTATTTTAAAAACCTGGACTCTTTCAACATAGCAATGAAAAGGCAAATAAGCCCACTGAAAATGGGCAGACAATTTGAATAGACATTTCTCCGAAGAAGATACATACATATACATATGTGTGTATAGAAGATACATATACATATGTGTATAGAAGATACATATACATATGTGTATAGAAGATACATATGTGTGTATCTTCCATATTGACATACAGCCAATAAGTACCTGAAAAGATACTCAACATCATTAGTCATTAGGGAAATTAAAACCACAATAAGACCCCATTTCACACCCTCTACAATGGCTAAAATTAAAAATACACAAAATAACAAGAATGTGGAAAAACTGAAACTCTCATACACTGCTGGTGAATGGAAAATAGTACAGTCACCTTGGAAAACAGTTTGGAATGTCCTCAAAACGTTAAACATAGAGTTACCATATTCCACTTCTGGGTACATACCAGTTCCACTTCTGGGTACATACCCAATACAAGTAAAAACATACGTTCATACAAAAACTTGTATGCAAATGTTCACAGCACCATTATTTTAAAAGTGAAAACAGCTTTTACCTCCATCAACTGGTGAGTGAATAAAGAAAATGTGACACACCCATACAATGGAATATTACTCAGCAATAAGGGTTAATGAAGAACTGAGACATGCTACAACATGTACAAACCTCAAAAACATTAACATTAGTGAAAGCAGCCAGTTACAAAGGGCCACATATTGTATGACTCCATTTCTATGAAATATCCAGAACAGGCAAAGCCCTAGAAACAGAAAGTACATTAGTGTTTGCCTGGAGATAGGGAAGGGAGGAATAAAGATTGACTGGTAATGAGTATAGACTTTCTTTTTGGAATGGCAAAAATGTCATAAGTGTTGATAGTTATATAACATTTTGTGAATGCAGAGTTGTCTCTCAGTCCTCGTGAGTGATTGGTCCCAGGACCGCCAGCAGATACCAAAATCTGCAGATGCTCAAATCCCAGATATAAAATGGCATAGTATTTGCATATAACATACACACATCCTCCTGTATACAGTAAGCCCTCAATTAACATGGTAGATAGGTCCTTGGAAACTGTGACGTTAAGTGAAATGATGCATAAGAAATCAATTTTACTACTATAGCAAAGTGATATAAATAAGGGTGGAGTTTCTATGGCATATTTCTGGTCACAAAAACATCACCAAACTTCTCGATAAATACCACAAATGCTTTTCATATTAAACACTGAAATAAATGTGAGCTATACACATATTTAAGAAAGATGAATAAAGACAAGTGTACTAGTCCATTTTCACATTGCTGATAGAGACATACCTGAGACAGGCAATTTACAAAAGAAATAGGTTTAATTGGACTTACAGTTCCATGTGGCTGGGGAAGCCTCACAATCATGGCAGAAGGCAAGGAGAGGCAAGTCACATCTTACATGGATGACAGCAGGCAAAGAGAGAGAGAGCTTGTGCAGGAAAACCCCACCTTCTAAAGCCATCAGATCTCATGAGACTTATTCACTATCACGAGAACAGCACAAGAAAGACCTGCCCTCATGATTCAATTACTTCTCACTGGGTCCCTCCCATAACATGTGGGAATTCAAGACGAGATTTGGGTGGGGACACAGCCAAACCACATCAACAAGTAAGAAAATTATTTAACCAATTAGTGGTGAGTCAGTGAGTGACTGTGGTAATAGTGGTGGTGATGGGTTATATCAAGGAACAAATGTTTGCAAAGTGAAAAATGAGTACCTCCTGCCACCACTCAGTTCTAAAACGATCACAAACAGGGAGGCTCACTGAGCACTTTGGTGGCATATTATTTGTTGTCAAGCATTTGTATGATTATCATATACTTTACAGATTTTTGACAATAATTTGTATTCATTTCTTCATTCATTTACCAACCCAATTATTCCATTTCAGGATCAAGGGTGGCCAGATTTCATTCCTGCAAGTGCTAGACAGGCACCCACCTTAGACAAGACACCCTTCTATGGCAAGGCACTCATACACACGTACACTCACTCTGACTGGGACCATACAGACATGTCAAAGAACCACACAGGGACAGCTTTGAGATGTGGGAGGAAAACAAAGGACCTGGAGAGAACTCACACAAACACAGGAAGAACATTCAGACTCCACAGACAGGGCCTTGGTAGGAAGTGATCTTTTTCTCATTAACATTGTAATGAAACAACACTGAATGAAAGATGTTATTTGAGGATATGTTGTACTTTAAATCAGGGGTCCCAACCTCTGGCCAACTTCCTCCCTTAGGAACCAGGTCACACAGCAGGAGGAAAGCGGGCGAGTGAGTGAGCAAAGCTCCATCTGTATTTACAGCTGCTCCCCATCACTGACATTATGGGCTGAACTCTGCATCCTGTCAGATCAGTAGCACAGTAGATTCTCATAGGAGTGCAAACCCTATTGTGAAATGCACTTGGGAGACAGGGAGACATCTAGGTTGTGGGCTCCTTATGAGAAGCTAATGCCTGATGATCTGTCACTGTCTTCTCCAACCCACAGACGGGACCATCTAATTGCAGGAAAACAAGCTCAGGACTCCCACTGATTCTACATTATGGTGAGTTGTATAATTATTTCATTACATATTACAATGGAATAATAATAGAAACAAAGTACACAATAAATGTAATGTGCTTGAATCATCCCACAACCATCCCCACCTCCCCAGTCCATGGAAAAATTATCTTTCACAAAACTGGTCCCTGGTGCCAAAAAGGTTAGGGACCACTGCTTTAAATCATCTCTAGGTTACTTATACTATCAAATACCTAATGTAATGCCAGCACATCACTCCACTCGTGTGGAATCAACATAATACTTGGCAGACAGCAAACTCAAGTTTTGCTTTTTAGAATTTGTAGAATTTTTTTCTGAATATTAGATTGGTTGAATCCACAGATGCAGAATCCATAGGGACAGAAGGCTAAGTGTCCTAAAAACCACTGAACTGTACACTTTAAATGGATGAATTCTATGGTATGTGAATTACATCTCAGCAAGCTGTTATAAAAAATATGAATTCCTAGGATCCACCCATGAAGATTCTGCAGGTCTGTGATTTAAAAAGCTCCCAAGGTGATCCTAATGCATTCCAGGACAGGGCATCACTGGTGTGCCTAGAAAATTTACTAGAAAGTTGTCTGATGTTTTATGTTTGACAGAAAAGAAAAAATATCAGTAGAGACTGCTCGAGGTAAGCATGCAGCAAGAGAGGTGATCCCTACCCACGTCCTCCAGGCCTCAAGAAAGAAGACCCTATCCCCACCCTGGAGTGGCCGCCCCACAGCTTCCTGCAGCTGCCATTCCCACCCTCCTCACAGCTGTGGCAGTCTTCTCACTCAGGATTCCTTCACCCCAAAATGCGTTCATGCAGCTCTCCCCACATCATCACCACACACCCAGGGAGCCCCACCACAAACAGCTTAAACACTTGTGAAACCCTCCAACTTTGGCTCTTTCCTTGTCATTTTAATAAAATCAGCCTTTCTTCTGTCTCCCTGACACGGAGTTTAGATAAAGCCTGAGCACCCATTTCTTCTTGGATTCAGATCAGATTTTTAAAAACAGCTTTGTTGTTGTATTTATTCCCATAATTGCAATACAAAAATAAATGAGAGAAGATCCTATTTTTCATTAAATACCAAGTTCAAAATACTATCCCTACTATAAAGTCTTCCCAAACCCTTTCTCCCTCCTGAATTCCCACCCAGATGAACTTCTTCCACAACATTGCCTATAGGTTTCAGACTTCTGCTTTAGTCCTTACATGACAATAAATATTTTTTCCCCTCAACTAAAAATATCTCTTAACCTCAAGGGCTGTAAATTTTTCATCTTGGTATTCCAGTACCTATCACAATTCCAGGTGTATAACTGAGCTTCCACGTTCTTCAATGAGTTGAAGTGAATCAAATACTGATTCTGATTTGTTAGGGTTTTAGTTTTCCTAATTGAAGGTGCAAAAGTAATAGAGATCTCTTCTCAGTGGTTAATACCAAAATAACAATTTAAACAATACTAAAACTTGAGGTTTAATAAAGTTAACACATTTTTGTATTACCAGAATACCTAGAAGAGTTTTTAGTGTTTTTTTATGTTTCATTTGGATCATATCTCTCAACATTTCTCATTTCTAGTTAGATTGACTCACTAATGGATTCTAAGTACATCCCTCTAAGAGATAACAAAACTTCTTCAACCACAATAAAAAAACAACATTATCAAGCTAAAATTTCAGATTCAAACTTCTAACCACATTAAGTAAAGACTGAAGTCTGTGCAAAAAAGCATACATAGCTCTGGAGTAAAGAACTTTTTAAATAAGTATTGCTTTTATGGGATACTTCTTCACTGTAGGGAAAACATGAGACATTTTCAAAACTAAGAAACACAAACCAATGACAAAATATTGTCAATATTTTTATATAAAAGTTTTACTTCCATTTACAAGCAATACTCATATACATTAAGTAAATTCTTCCTCATAATTATTCTGAATTAGTAAGTGTTAAAGCAACACTTTAAACCAATGTCTTTTTGTACAACATTCAGAATTATTTTTACCTCAGAAGTCCATGGATGAAATTAAGGAGAGTTCTAAATCAAAGATGATGGAACTAACAGTGTGACCCCCAAATATTGTTTTCCATGTGTGGGGTTCCAGATTGTTCCAGTTCTGGAATTGTACCAAATACGGATGGTATTTGGTACAAACAGACAGACTTTTGCTGACTCCAAACAATAGAGATGGTAATATTTTGGTATTTGGCAAAAGGCATGAATGTAAATGTTATGCTAACTTCTTCCAAACATACAGAGTTCATAAAATCTACAAATATAATGTTGAAAAATGTTGGTAATAGATCAAACCATGATAAAATTTCTCTTTGCTCATAGAAACAGTATTGAGCCTTTAGACTAAGGTTTAAAAGACAATAATTTTATAATAACCTGACCGGGTGCAGTGGCTCACATCTGTAATCCCATTACTTTGGGTCGCCTAGGCAGGTGGATCACTTGTGCTTCAGGAGATCGAGACCAGCCTGGGCAACATGGCAAAACCCCATTTCTACTAAAAAATACAAAAATTAGCTGACCATGGTGAAACATGCCTGTGGTTTCAGCTACTCAGAAGGCTGACATGGGAGGATGGCCTGAGCCTGGGAGGCAGAGGCTGCAGTGAGCCAAGATCATGCCACTGTACTCCAGCCTGGGTGACAGAGCCAGACCCTGTCAAATAAAAAAGAGAAAAAAATCATTCCCTTAATTCTCTCAAGTTTTAGTTAGCTAAAATTCAGGATGAAATGCTACATTCATGTGGCATTACAATTTACCATTTAAAAACATAAAGATCATGGAATTGAAACTGTTGGGCTTCTCACTCCTGTATGTACTGGCAGCACTACAGGCCTGAGCTATCTGGACTTTGCCCAGGATGCCCATCAGAGCAAAAAACTTAGAAGATATTCCAGATAATGAAACTCAAATTGGTGGTGGTGTTGGAAAAATAAAACATTTTAATGAGCTTACTGGAACAGAAGTCCTAGGACCAACAATGGTACTGAGACTTCTCACACCTGATGGAGGCCCAGCCAGTCAATCTTGACCTGTCAGCCTTACCATAGCTCTTTCAGAAAAAGGTGCTGCAATCTCCTAAGACAGCTCTTATCTCATTGAACTATCTGTTTACTGGCTTTCTGCAAGCACAATTCATTCTCACGTCTCAAACACATGAGCATTCACTCTCATTCATTCACAATTCACTCTCACATCTCAAACACATTCACTCTCACATCTCAAACACATGAGCATTATTTTTACACAAATAAAAAACCTCTATCAGATGCCTATTATTTCTCTAGACATCATAAAATATGTTATACTGGTTTAAGCTTACACTTTATTCCAACTATTATTTTGTTTCTGGTAGGTCACCAAGGAACACTTCATAACATTGTAGCTGCTTTACTACCTTTTGGGGGGAAAAATTCATAACTTTTGTCTCTTCTCACCTGTGAGCGTGCAACACTACTTTCTTTAATTTGCCCTAATATTGGAACCTCCATTCTGCTTCTATGGAACATGAACAAATCATCTAAAAGTAACAAATAATATCATTTCAGCTCTCATTAACCCTGGCAAATGATGGAAGATCAGATACGGGGGGAGATAGAATGAGAAACTGTAGCAATTTATACACCTGGATTATTTTAGTCTGGCACAATTTTATTTTGGATTTGTATAAGACTGTGGTTTGATCCAAGAGTAAGGGAAAAGGCTTTTCATCTGGATTTGAATGTATTTCTTGATAATGTTCTCAAAAACTCTGAATCATTTGGGCTGAAACAACACATTAAATAAATATTCTTTTGGAAAAGAAGGATGGGAGAATTAAGAGAAATGTCAAGGAAAAGGACCAGTTGGAATAAACACAGTCTCTACTCACCTCCCAGTTTTGTTGGCATTTTCTCTCAATTCTCTTCTTACTGATAATACAAAGATACTGCACATCCTACACAAACACAAAGAATTTCTCCCTATGAAGTTCTAGAGCTCAGAGTTTGTATATGGTATATTAAAATTTACTTGCCAAATTTCCATGCCCTGACTAGTAGAGGTGATGTGGTATGGAAGGGAATACTAAATCATAACACCTGAAATGTTAGAATAATTTGGTGAATGAAATATCAGAAAAGATTTACTCTGTTATGGGTTGAGCTGTGTTCCCCAAAATTCATATAAAAGTCCTAACTCCTAAATCCTCAGAATGTGATCTTATTTGAAGATAGGGTGTTTACAGTGGTAATAAAGTTAAAATGAGGTAATCAGGGGTGGCCCCAATCCAATACGATTAGTGCCTTTATAAGAAGAAATTTGGGCACAGAGACACAAAAAGAGATGATGTTAAGAGGCAGGGAGAAGATAGCCATCTATAAACCAAAGAAAGAGGCCTGTAACAGATAATTACCTCACAGCTTTCATAAGAAACCAACTCTGACAGCATCTTCATTTTGGGCCTTTAGGCTTCAGATCTGTGGAACCACAAATTTCTGTTATTTAAACCACCCAGAGTGCGGTACTTGATTATGGCTGCCTTCGCAAACAAATGTGTTATTTTAAAGACATAAAATTTCATGTTGATTTGTTTAATCTTCTTAAATTATAATAGATTATTTAAGGATTCAAAATTTTTATGTCAAATATGCTCTAACATAAACGTTGTAGCACAAAAGGTAATATGAAATGAAGCTAAATTATAGTTTGTGCAGGACAAATGAAAGAGTGGATTAAAAAATAGTGATAATTTGAAGGCTGAATTTATGGCCATTAAAATCTAAGAATATAAAACCTCATCCAGAGTATCATTGAGTGGGGACATGTCAATCTAATGGCACATTATAATAAGAGTTAAGGATTTTCAGCATGAAGGGAGTTCCAAAACAAATAATCTAATTCTAATTTCACAAGAAAGATATAGTTTAGACTATATACATATACATACACACAGAACACAAAAATACACAAGTATACAAAAAAATTAGAAATAAGTTAAATATTAAATATTAAATATTAAATAAATAAAAATCAAGACTTATTTTGCAAAAAATTTAAGAATATGCTGGACAAATATCTGCCTGCAAAATTTTTAAAAATCAGTAGAGATTTCTGTTCCTGCCTACAAAAAGAACAACTAGAAAAATGGCAAAATTCATAAAATAATTGTTTTTGAATGTTGAATAAAGGGCAGTACAGGACTATAATCCCTAAGAGAAGAAAACAAACAAGACGAATGATATAAATGCCATGGATTTCTGACTTCAGGGCATTTCCAAACCATGACATAGGGATGCGGGGCTTTCTCTCACATTTGGGGAGAACAAAGTGAGAGTTAAATACCAGAGATGAGAAAGCTATGCAGACAAAGAAGTCCATAAATCTGCATAAAAGTTTCCTAGATTCTTTGGCTGCATGTCAATCTGTGGATGCATAAGGTAAACTTTGACAGAGTTATACAAAGAACAAATGGCGAGAAAAGAAAAATTTCTGAAAATTGTAAGCCAGACAACTTGCAGAGCTTACACAGAACTGGGAAACATTGTAGTCTCCACCAGACAGAGTGAGGAAATCTTGGGGCACTGAATACATGAGGCATTCAGTAAAGAACCCAGAGTTCACTGCTTAATAGTGGGGCTGCACTAACTTCCTAGAGACCTGCCTTTGTAAACCTTCAAGAGGAACCTCACATAGAACAAGCTAATCCACAAGTAACTTAACTGTCAGAAACTAATCCAAACTCTATGAAACAATATAAATTACAATGGGCAGCATGCAAACAAAAATCAATAGATACAAAAGTTAATTTATTTCCTAGATATCAGCAAAGAACAACTGAAATTTAATTGTTTAAGAAAAACTAAATATACTATTTAAAATAGCACACCAAAAACCCTTATGTATAAATCTAACAAAACTGGAGAAATATTCTATGTTCATAAGTTGGAAAACTCAATATTGTTAAGATGTCAGTTCTTCTGAACTCGATCTATAGCTTCAACACAAAATCACAAAAAGCTATTTTGTACAAGTCAACAACTGAATCTAAAAAGTATTTGGAAAAGCAAATGACCAAGAAGAGCCAACACAATTTTGAAGAACAAGAACAAAGTTGGAAGATTCACACTACACTATTTCAAGATTAGTATAAACCTACAGTAATGAACAGAGTGTGATACTGATTTCAAAAAAACCAGACATATAGAACTGAATAAACAGCACAGAAATGGACATAGGCAAATAAAGTCAGGTGGTTTCTAATAAAGACAACTTAAAAAATAATGGACAGTATTTTCAACAAATGGTGCTGGAACAAGTGGATGTCCATATGGGGAGCAAAAAGAACCTAGCCACAGACCTTATATAAAACATAAAAATTAACAGAAAATGGCTTATAAATATATACATATGTAAAAACTTCCAAAAATAACATACGAGAAAAACTAGATGACCTTGGATTTGGAGAAGAGTTTTTTTATTCAATACCAAAAGCATAATCCATGAAAGAAAAAAAAAGTTGTTGGATTTTATTAATAGTTTTGTTATGCAATGGACACCGCTACAATAAAAAATAAGTCACACACTGAGAGAAAATATTTGCAAATCACCCATCTCTCAAAGACTTGTATCCAAAATATACACAGAACTCTTAAAAATCATGAATTTAAAAATGAAAAGATCTGAACAGACACCCAAAGAATAAATATAGATGGCAAATAAGTATATAAAACAATGCTCAATATCATTTATTACAGAATTGCACATCTAAACAATGAGATACCACTATGCACCTATTAGAATAGTTAAAATCCAAAACACTAACAACATCAACGCTGATGAAAATGTGTAACAGGAACCCTCATTCTATGCCAGTGGAAATGAAAAATACTAGGCCACTCTAAAACATGGTTTGGCAGTTTCTTACAATGCTGAGCAGTCTTATCATATGATTCAGCAAACCCACTCCTAGATATCTACCCACTGATATAAAAATTCACACCTACACAAAAATCTGCACACCAATGTTTATTCATAATCACCCAAACCTGGAAGCAATCAAGATGTCTTTCAACAGGCAAATAAACAAAATGTGGAACATACATATAATGGAATATCATTCAGCAATAAAAAGAAATTACAGCTACAGGAAAAAACATAGATAGATATTAAATATATTGTTAAGTGACAGAAGCCAGTCTGAAAAGGCTACACACTGTATGATTCTAATTACTTGACATTGTGGAAAGGCAAAACTATGGAGATGATAAACAGATCAGTGGTTGCCAAGGGTTTGAGGAGTGGGAAGGGTTGAATAGACAAAAGACAGAGGAGTTTCTAGGGAGGTGAAACTAGTCTAAATGAGACTATCACAATGAATACATGACACTGTGCATTATCAAAATCCACAGAACTTTATATTACAAAGAATATATTTCCCATATATATATATAATTAATATAAACGTGTATTTCTTTGTTTTGCCAGCTAAGTAGGCCTACAAGCAACAATATCCCAGAAGGAAGAGGCACACTCACTACCCAGATCTTGATTTCTAATACCATTCTACAATGAAATCAAACAGAGCTCCTTGGAGAAATGTCCAATTTTAGCGTGGAGGAAGGAAACATAAAAGATGATCTCGGAGCATCTTGTAGTACCAGAAAGTAAGGAAGTGCTCAAAAACAAACTAAAAATCACACACACAAAGATGGGGGGATGTCAAAGAGACACATAAGAGAAGTCACTGAAAGAATTCTCAATGGCCAAACCTGAAATAAACTGAACAAGAAAATAAAGTAGTAAAATATTTAAACCAAAGTATAAAATAATATCCGTGAATTCACATATATATAAATAATTGAATAGGTAAATAAATGAGGGAGAAGAGACAAATCCTCCATATAAATACATTGCAGAAAATTAATGTAGATATTCTGCCCTCAAGCAGGCAGAACATAACTTCTCACTTTTTAAATGTGAGCAGTGCACAGTGACTTCTTCTGAAAGACTACAGTATGGAAATGTGGGGAAAACACAACTTTTACAGCAGAGAAAACTAACAAATATGACTTCAACTACATGATCAAAGTCATCACAAACGGTAGTAAGTGATGTTAATAGTATAGATCCTTGATATGATGTAATAAGGAAGACACTTTACTTCGATGGTCTTCCCAAAAACCCATAATCCAAGTCTAATGATGAGAAAAAAACACCAGAAAAATCCCAATTGAGCAACTTTCTGCAAAATACCTGATGAATACTATTCAAAACTTTAAAGGTCATTGCAGAAATACATAAAGTCTGAGAAACTATCACAGTCATAAATAATAAATGTAATGTGGTCATATAGATAAAGTATTGGAAGAGAAAAAGTATGTTAAGTAAAAATAATGAAATATGAATGAAATCTGGATCCCAGTTAATAATCATGTATCAATATTGGTTCCTTAATTCTCACAAGTGTCATACTAATATAAAATATTAACAACAGAGGAAACTGGGTAAGGAGTATATAAGAACTCTCTGTACTGTCTTTGCAACTTTCCTGTAAATCTAAAATTAGTAATCAATACCCTAATTTTTTTTCAGGAAGGAATGTGCTGGCCTAAATAAAGCACTTTCCCAGTGATATGGTTTGATTTTTGTCCCCACCCAAATCTCACATCTGAACAGTAATCCCCAATGTTGAAGGAGGGGCCTGGTGAAATACGATTGAATCACAGGGGCAGACTTCCTCCTTGCTGTTCTTGTGAAAGTCAGTTCTCATGAGATCTGGTTGTTTAAAAGTGTGTAGCACTTCCCCCTTCTCTCTATTCCTCCTGCTCCAGCCATGTAGGACGTGCCTGCTTCCCCTTTGCCTTCTGCCATGTTTGTAAGTTTCCTTGACCTCCCAAGCCATGTTTCCTGTACAGCCTGGAGAATCATGAGCCAATTAAACTTCTTTCCTTTATAAATCACTCAGTCTTACGTCATTCTTTACAGTAATGCAAGAACTGACTAATACAGAAAATTGGTTCTGGGAAGAGATGCATTACCATAAAGATACCTGAAAATGTGGAAGCAGCTTTAGAACTGGGTGTTGGGCAGAGGTTGGGACAGTTTGGAGGACTCAGAGGAAGCAGGAGGATGAAGGAAAGTTTGGAACTTCCTGGAGACTTGTTGAATGGTTATGACCAAAATGCTGATACTGATATGGACAGTGAAGTCCAGGCTGAGGTGGTCTCAGATGGAGATAAGGAACTTACTGGAAACTAGAGTAGTCACTCATGTTGTGCTTTAGCAAAGAGACTGGCATCATTGTGCTCCTGCTCTAGAGATTTGTGGAAATCTGAACTTGAGAAAGATGATTTAGGGTATCTGGTGGAAGAAATTTCTAAGCAGCAAAGCATTCAAGATGTGGTCTGGCTGCTTCTAACAGCATATGCTCATATTTATGAGCAAAGAGATGATCTGAAACTGGAACTTATACTTAAAAGGGAAGCAGAGCATAAAAGCTTGGAAAATTTGCAGCCTTGCCATGTGGTAGAAAATAAAAATCCATTTTTAGGGAGGAATTCAAGCCAGTTGTAGAAATTTGCATAAGTAAAGAGGAGTTGTATATTAATAGCTAACACAATGTAGAAAAGGCCTGCAAGGCATTTCAGAGACCTCCATAGCAGCCCCTCTCACCACAAGCCTGGAGGCCTAGGAGGGAAAAATAGTTTCATAGGCCCAGAGCCTCATTACCCTGTACAACCTCAGGACACTGCTCCCTGAATCCCAGCTTCTCCACCTCCAGCCTTGGTTAAAAGGGTCCCAGATACGTCTCAGTCCACTGCTCCAGAGGGTGCAAGCCATAATCCTTGGAAGCTTCTATGTGATGTTAAGCCAGCTAGTGTACAGAGAGCAAGAGTTTAGGCTTGGGAGCCTCCACCTAGATTTCAGAGGATATTTGGAAACACCTAGATATCCAGGCAGAAGTCTGCTGCAGCAGCAGAGCCCTCAGTGAGAACGTCTACTAAGGCAGCGCACAGGGGAAATGTTGAGTTGGAGCCCCCAAACAGAGTTCCCACTGGGGCACTGCCCAATGGAGCTATGAAAAGAAGGCCACTGTCGTCTAGCTACCACAATGGTAGATTCATCAACAGCTTGCACCGTGGGCCTGGAAAAGCCACAGGCACTCAATACCAGCTCATGAAAGCAGCCATGGGGGCTGTACCCTGCAAAGCCACAGGGGCAGAGATGCCCACGGCCTTGAAAGCCCACCCCTCACATCAATGTTACCTGGGTGTGAGACATGGAGTCAAAAGAGATTATTTTGGAACTTTAAGATTTTATGGCTGCTCTGCTGGGTTTTGGACTTGCGTGGGGCCTCTAACCCTTTTGTTTTGACTAATGTCTCCCTTTTGGAATGGGAGTACTTAGCCAATGTCTGTACCCCCATTGTATCTTGGAAGTAATTAAGTGGTTTTGATTTTACAGGCTCCCAGGCAAAAGGGACTTGCCTTGTCTCAGATGAGACTTTGGGCTGTGAACTTCTGAGTTAATGCTGAAATAAGATGAGACTTTGGGGGACTGTTGAGAAGAAAAGATTGTATTTTACAGTGTGAGAAGGACAAGAGATTTGGGAGGGGCCGGAGGTGGAATGATATGGTTTAGATTTGTGTCCCTGCCCAAATTTCATGTCTGAATTATAATTCCTAATGTTGGAGGAAGGGCCTGGTGGAAGGTGATTAAACCATGGGGGTGGACTTCCCCTTTGCTATTTTCATGATGATAGTGAGTAGGTTCTCATGGGATCTAGTTGTTTAAAAGTGTGTAGCACTTCCCCCTTTCTCTCTTCCTCCTGCTCCAGCCATGCGGATTGTCCCTGCTTCCCCTTCATCTTCTGCCATACTTGTTAGTTTCCTGAGGCCTCCCCAGCCATGTTTCCTGTACAGCTTGCAAAACCATGAGCCAATTAAACCTCTTCTCATTATAAATTACCCAATCTCAGGTACTTCTTTATAGCAATGCAAGAACTGACTAATACACCCAGTCTCTTCTGCAGCAGAGGTAGTCAAACACAATAGTTCTGGCCAATTCTAAACATAAAACAAAGTGGGAGTGTGGAGGTATTCTGGTGAAGTTTTTGTTTCCTAGATTACAGGGAATACCCAAGGATGACTCTTCCACTCTTCCTTCTTCTCCCTTATTCCACTAAATGCACATGTGATGAACAGAGCTGCAGCAGCCATCTTGTTGCCTTAAGGGAAAAGCCAAGAGAATACAGTGTGACACTGCATGTGACATCCAATTTAGGCATATAGTCCTGAGCTTCTTGTGGGAAAGCCTAGCTTGATAGAGTCAATTATCTTGAGAAAATAAAGCCAAGACCTGAGAAAAGCAAATCTGAGAACGAGAGAGTGAGAGCTAGAAAGCAAGTGAGGAGAGAGAGGCTGTACTCCATGCTTCTTTTAGTTTGGTTACATGAATTGATTTTTTAAAATTATTTTTAGACTGGTTCACATTCAGTTTCCATTACTTGCAATTAAAGAGTCCAATCCAGCATAATTAATGTGATTTTTAGACTGTAATAAGTGATACAAGAAAAAGGAACAGATGTTATGAGAAAGAATCAGAAGGTAGTTAGGGAAGCCTTCTAGAAAAGCAACATGAAAGAGGAAACCTAACAAATAAATACATGTCAGCCTGCAGAGGAGTTGAAAGAAAGGTTTCCCACCTGCCTCCTTCAACCCCTTCCCATCACCAACATGGAATAAGCATGCTCTAAACACAGTAGGGAAAGGGTTTCCTGGAAAGGACCCTAGTGTGGGTGTAGGAGCTGGAGACTGGGTGAAACAAATCCTGTGATGTCTACAGACCCACCCAACAGACCTACAGGTAAAGAAAAAGGAAACTCCATTCAACAATAAAATATACTAAATTATCCCACCTCATGATAAAGTTCTTTTTACTTTGCCAATGATAACGATTTTAAGCCTACTGGCTCCCCAGCCACACACCCTGAGCGGAATTTTATCCTTCACAAAATCTGCCAAATTACACAGTATTCCATGAGTGTTCTCCCATTTAGAGGAGGTTTTCAATAAACATAACAACTTCAACAGAAAACCAGCACAGTTACCCCTACTGATCAGCATATCCTTCATTCATAAAAATGAATGGATATCCAAGGACAACCAGATACTGGAGAAAAATCAATGGAATAAAAAAGCCATCATGAAAAAACAATTGACTACAGAGCATATGTATGTTTATAGCAGCAAAATTCACAATTGCAAAGATATGGAACCAACCTAAGTGCCCAATGACTAATGAGAACACAGGAACAGAAAACCAAACGCCGCATGTTCTCACTCATAAGTGGGAGCTGAACATGGAGAACATACGGACACAGAGAGGGGAACATCACACACCAGGGCCTGTTGGTGGATGGGGGTTGAGGGGAGGGAACTTGGAGGATGGGTCAATAGGTGCAGCAAACCACCATGGCACACGTATAATACTTATGTAACAAAACTGCACGTTCTGCACATGTATGTCATTTTTAGAAGAAATTTTTTTAATGAACAACAAAAAAAGAATTTTTCCTTGCAGTGGTACAGTTTTCATGTAACAAAATTTTATTTCCTTGTTTATGAGTCTAATTGCACTATGTGGTTTCCTAATAATCACAGGAAAAAAATAATAACTAGCCCTTATTTAACATTTACCATATGTCCTCTTCTAAGTTCTTAATATATATCCATATTCTACAAAATACAGTTCATTTATTAGGCAGCTTGGTCCTTTCATTGTGAGCTGAGGTGACACGCCTCAAATCCCACACTGGTTGGTGAGCCCAGGCAATCTGGCTCCAGAATCCTTGCATTAAACACTTGGCTACCCTGCTTCTCATAAAGCTGTTAATTTACGATGCTTAGAATCAGTCTATTTACCTTAAACAAGAAGGCACTGTAACAATTAGAAAACAGAATATAAATCATATAAAACTTGATAATGTAGAAGTCATAATAAACCAAAGTGAGGAGACAGGAAGAAATGTGTAATATTTTTCTTATCCTCTCTTATAGGAGTAACTTCCTAGAAAGTTAACAGTCAACTTTTAATACAAAACTGAAAATATTTCCTGCTTGGATGGTAAAGAAAAATATTTATCAAAAAAACTGAAAATAATAGTAAAAAAAAATCAGCAGGGAAGACAGAGTGAACTTGAGGTAAATTCCTCATATTTCATAACAGGTGTGATGGTTAATTTTATGGGCATCCAGTAGCTGTCAATATTTATTGCCTAATTTTAATTTTTAAAATTATATATAACTTATATGGTAACTATTAGAAAAATTAAAAACAAAAGTTTGTGATACCTTAAGAAATAGCAACATAAGCAAACTATTAACAGCATAGGGAGGACTATCAGAAAAGCTAAAGAAAAGAACTAGGGAAAGGGAAGATCTTTGTTTCACATCATTTGCATTTTTATTACAATTATCAGATATTATTTTATTTTAAAAAATAATACTACAATACTATGAATAATAGTAATATCCTGTAAAGAAAGGATAAACTGAAGAGGGTATCCTTCAATTCTGTCATGGTAAAATAACAGACCAATAAATGCTACCAGACCATAAGCCCAGTGAGGTACAAAAAGAGAACAAGGATAATATATAAATACATTCCACTCTAATCTTCTTTACCGATTCTTTGTTTCTACATCATTACAGGCTAAATGGCCCATTTTTTTTTCATATAAACTTCTAAAGAGACATTCATTTCATTGACTTCAACTATTGAGTCACACCCACTCCAGTCTACAACCTTGCACATTTCCTTTAAAGAAAGGGGCTGTCTCAATTCAGACACTGTTGGCGGGAGCCGCCATTAGTTATCACCCTTTTAGGGCATAATTTAGCAGTCTTTAATGAAGTGTTAAAAAAAAAATGACTGCATTTTGACCTAATAATTTCACTTCTTTGAATCCACTCTGCAGAAACACTCCCGAATGTTCAAAGATACCTGTAAAAGGAAATTTCAATTAAGCTACTACTGTTTACGACAGAGGAAAACTGAAAAGAACCTAAATGCACATTGGTAGATGCAGAATAATTTGTTGCCATTTAAAATATATATCTACATGTAAAATATGTATCTACATGTAGTGACAGTGAAAGATGTCCCTAACATATTGTTAGGCAAGAAAAGCAAAAATTCAGAATTACTATACAATTTTTGTAAAAAAAAGTATGCATATATCACATACATAAATGTGTACAAGCAGTGTGCTTAAGATGTGTGGAGAAAACACTAAGTTTTCACTATGTACATTTCTTTATTATTTTACAACCAGCATGTATTGTTTTAGTATTTTAAGAAATCAGGTCATGTCTCAATTGTCATATACCTGGGATTAAAAAAGAAAAAAAAATCCAAAAAGGGAAATATTCAACGTCTTTCCATTAGTTCATTCTCAATACCTAAGAAAAAAAATCTAAGTAGCACGTTGCTGTCTATGATTAGCGAAAACGCTAGTTTTGTTGGTTGGATCGTTTTGGGGTTTTTTTAGTGAATTAGAGCAGGAAAATGAGGACACAAAACCTAACTAAGGCGGAGTTGGGCTGTTGAAGCCATCAGCGGCGCGCGGCTGGGCAGCCAAGGGACCCGCGAAGGGGGTACTCGGAGGGCGAAGAGCACTCTGAGGGCGAAGGGGGCCCCGGGCGGGAGACGTAGGGCACTGGCCCGTGACGCAGGCGCGGTTGGAAAAAAGCTGAGGACTGGGTGTACGGAAACCAGGTCGGAGGGGCAGGCAACCGAGTGGGCGGGAAGGCGGCCAGGAGCGCTGTACGGGTCTAGGGAACCAGTAGGAAGCCGGAGGCGCGGCTGGCGGCGACAGCGTGGCCGGCAGAGCAGGGTCAGCCCAGGTCGCCCGGGGAGTGCGCAGGGACGCGGGCAAAAAGCCCAGGACGCGCGCCGCCGGGGCCTGCGGGGCCTGCCCGAGGCCGAGGCCCAGGCCCCGGTTGCGGGTGTGGGCCGGAGCTCCCGCTCTGCACAGGGGCAGGCGTCTACTGGCAATACCTTCCCAGGAGAGCTCTCCTCCCGGCTCCCGCTTCAGGAACTTGTACCAGAACGTGTCCACGCGGCCCGGCTCCGCCCCGTCCTGCGCCGCCTCCTCAGCCGCCAGCTCCACCTCCCCGAGCCACAGGCCCGGCTCCTGCAGCGCCAGCGCCCCGGCGCCCGCCGCGGTGCCGGCTGGCCTCAGGCGTACGGCACCGCGCGGCTCCCAACGCCCCAGCTCGGGGCGCGACCCCACCACCAGCAGCTCCGGCCGGGCGCCGGCCACGGCTGGCGGCACCACCACCCCGAAGCGGAAGCGCATGGCGGGCGGCGGCGGCGCGAATCCACGGGCACTGAGTTCCCGCGGCCGGCAGGCGCAGCCAGAGCGCGAGGCGGCCGCGGCGATTGGGCGGCGGTGCGGGAGCCCCGGGCACCGGGGAGAACACGTGCCGTTCTGCGCCTTCTTTGGGATGCATCACGCGGCTCCCGAGCCCAGGCCTCGTCCAGGCCGGCGGGAAGGGGGTCAGCAGAGCCGCCAGCCGCCTCTTTGTGCCCCGCAGCCCCGCGGGCGGCTGATTTCTACCTGTGGGCGCTGGGGACACGCGAGCGGAAGAAATGGAAGAGAAAACGGGGTTCGGGGAGGGAGGAAAACTTCTAAGCCAGGCGATCGTACAGTCCTCTCTCCAAGAGACTGGAAATTAACTTTATGAGGATCGTAAGGAAGGGAATGACCTCTAGACAGCCGCCTTCTAATTGTGAAACAGGGGAAGATCTTGGACCCGGTCTCTGGAGCGCTCCCTATCTTAACCAGGTCACTTACTCTAGCAGGTCTCCGGTTCTTTGTCTGTAAAATAAGGGTGTAAAATAATGATCTTTCTAGACCCTACCAGCTCTAAAGGATATCTGATTGGTGGAGATCACCCAAGACCCGGAGCTGATGCAAAACATTACATACCATTCCCTTGTCTGAAAAGCCACATCACTTTCTTTTTTCAAAAACTATATTTTTAGTATGTGTAAAGTAAGTTTGGAGTAAATACTTTCAAGTCCTTTTCAAGGTCAAAACGAAAACTAATTCTGTGACTGTATATGTATGCTTTTTTTTTTGAGACAGAGTCTCGCTCTGTCCAAATGTATGCATTTTTTAATGGAGTAAATTAACAAAAACGGTTTAAAATTTACTTTCGGTAAAAGTCAGCACTATTTTTTCAACTTAAAACCTTTTTGGGTTTTAAGTTGAAACAGGTTTTTTAGCTGTCTGGCCCAAATCCAAAATACGTGTATCTTGGTGGAAACTTCAATTTGTCACTGCCATAAGACAAACGAATGTCCTGATACTTTTTGATTCTTTAACAAAATTATCCTTGTATTCTTAGGTTTATATATTCACTAATATTTAACATAACACAAATCTGTTATGTGACTTAAAGACACACAAAGGCATTTTTACCAGTATTTGGAAGTTTGTGAATAGTAAAAGGGGAACGGGCCAAAATTTCATGTGTTGAGAATATATCATAAGTAAAACAGAAAGTGCAAAAATGTAAACTACACAAACTCAATCTCTTGTGGAACAATTAGAAAACTAATAATACATTTTACTCTTGAATATTGATATTCCACTCGAAGTTTGGTTGGTTGCTAAGCTTAAGGATAAACACTGTGAAAAATGTGAAGATAGAAGGGCTGGCCAAACACAGCTGATTCGGCAGCAAATCAGACATAAAATCACAGTGGCATGTGAGTCGGTTTATTCAAATTGCTGTTAAAAGATATTCTTAGAGTAAGTTTAGGAAAATAAGAGTCATTTGGCGATGCAGAGAGGATTTTGTCTAAAGTGGAATCCAGACTCCAGTGAAAGTTCTCATTGCTTCAGGACCCGGGAGCTAATAGCTCCGGACTTTCTCGTGCTCCACTGTGCTGCCTATGTTGTGTGCTTCCCAAATGGCATTATTCCCACCGGCTCTTCCAGAGTGAGTTCTGCCCATTCTGTAGATGAAACAGTGGCAGAAAAATTAAACAATATCTTTGTTCAACGGACATTGTTTCCTTTACTCCTCTCTCATCATAAAGAGGTTGAAATAATTTTAACCATTGGAAGAAGTAACCCTCTTAAGCCCCTAAACAAAATATGTAATAGCTTATTTTATGGCAAGGATTTAAATAAGGTGTAAATTGGATAGCTGCACTGTGTAGTAAGTAAAATGCAACTGGAAAGGAGAACAAGACCAAAATAGAGCTTAAGGGACATATGTCAAGGCCTTGATCATATTTTGACGGTCAATCATTTGGATGTATAAGTATTAACCATGATAATATCCATTGAGCCTATATGGGCCAGGCACATGGTTTTTGTACTTGTATTATCTTAAGTCTCTCACCAATCCTATAAGGTAACTACAGTTGTTACCCCCATTTTTAGATGTGAGGATACTGCAGCACAAAAGGGTCCAATGAACAGCCCACAGCAAGGAAGGGGCAGAGCCAGGGGCTAAAAGGCATGCATTCAGCTTATAGATACAGATACAGATATAAATTCTGATAAGGAGAATCTGTTGCAGAATGCATCTAAATTCTAGCATATTTAAATGTTATTCTCTGTCAGCTCTTAATTTAAAAAAATTAAATTCCTGTCATTATTTCTTGTAACTAACTTCATCCTTAGAAATTAAAGAACAAATGAATCATGAGTGGCAGTCTAAACGGATCAATGACTCTGTAAAGACACATATATCCTAGCATTTGGAGAGGATTTAGCTGCAGGTTCTTGGAAATTATAACTTTTATGACTTTTTATACCTATGTGTTGGCAATGGAAACAGATTTAAGAAGCCAAGGTGAAGAATTTTACCCGTTTTTAAATTGTGTTAGTTTTAGATCTTTTTTCTTGTCGGGTCCTCCATATGAGATTTCTTTTTACATTTCAAAGAATCATGGTATTTATTAAAAGGGATTGTTTATGAAATCCATTTGAGGTCAGATTCTTGATGCTATGGGTACAAGCTAAATTTAGAGCAAGAATCAGTCCAGTAGAGTAACATAATTCTGATAATGATTTTTAAGAGACGAAATCGATTTGTTGTCACTGAATTTCATTTTTATAATGCTATCTTATATATAACTATAAACTTTCCTGAGGAATGGGTGATAAATTCAAATGTAGAGTTTCAAGATCCAATTCAAATGTAAATTCTTTTGAAGCCCCCTCAGGGAAAGCTATTAGTTCGATCTTGGGAGATTTATGCTTTCTGAAGCAATTTTTCACTAGTCAGTGAGTTATCATAAATCTTTCCTTGTAGTATTGTATATGTATATACACATTCACTGATGTAAACCATATTTTATCCACATAGTTCAGGGACTGTTATAAGTATTAGTTTATTACTCAACAACACATATCTAAAAGTTAAATGTGTCGTATATACTATGCAATTTTGTAGCATTAAAAAAAAAAAACCCTTTCAGAGAAAGTTTGAATACAGCTTAAAAACTTTTGCGTGTTACAGCTAACTTTTTTCTGGATTGAAAAAGTATGGCTTAGGCTACCTCATAAGTTGGGGTTCCCATGGGTTAGAAACCCCTTTGGGAATCTAGAACAATAGAAGGATATAAACTAAACTAAGGCTTTGCCCCAAAATCCCACTACATTCCTCAACTATTGTAAAAATTCATGTCATTTTTGATACATATAAAAATCTCTTGTCTCTAGTCAATTCCAATAATTCCAATTCCCATCCATCCCACCGTAGAGAAGTTTTGCATCTTCAGTGCATCACCACTGGCCTGTTTTGTCATTCTTTCTTTGCAATTTACCTTATTAAAATATTAATTTTTAGGAATGCTCCAAGCATGAAATTGCAATGAAGCCTATGCCCTTTCAAAAGACATTGACCTGCCCTTTCCGTCACACACTGCCATCTTTGTGAAATCTACACCTCCTCCCCTTCACTTCTCCTTTGAGAACCTCTACTCAACAGGTCATTCAAGCCTGGGTTTTCCTAGGCAATGACCTAAAATGACTTTGCCTGGGGAAAATAGAGTGCCAAGCCAGGTGGCTGTACCTCAAGGTTAGAAACACTGGTTTAGAGCTTCCTTCAGCTGTAAAAAGATCCTCCTAGGTCTGAGTAACTTGAATGGCAGGCTGGTTAATACCCTTCCCAAACAGTGGAGAGCATGATAACTCAACCCTTAGGAATAAAAGAATGGTGGCTGGAAGGGAAGATTTGAAACTCCCAAAGGAACATTCAAAGACTTTGAGAAAAAGGAAAGAGGCTAGCTGAAAGCAGAGCTTACTCATTTACACTTTATAGAGAATGGAGACTGTTGGCAGGGCAAACCTGATAAGTACTTTTTAAAAACATTATTCTACTTTAAGTTCTGGGATACATGTGCAGAACGTGCAGGTTTGTTACATAGGTATACACCTGCCATAGTGGTTTGATGCACCCATCAACCCGTCATCTACATTACATATTTCTCCTAATGTTATCCCTCCTCTAGCCCCACTCCCTGATAGGCCCTGGTGTGTGATGTTCTTCCCTGTGTCCATGAGTTCTCATTGTTCAGCTCCCACTTATGAGTGAGAACATGTAGTGTTTGGTTTTCTGTTCATGTGTTAGTTTGCTGAGAATGATGGTTTCCAGCTTCATCCATGTCCCTGCAAAGGACATGAACGCATCCTTTTTTACAGCTGCATAGTATTCCATGGTGCATATGTGCCACATTTTCTTTATCCAGTCTATCACTGATGGCCATTTGGGTTGTTTCCAAGTCTTTGCTGCTGTGAATGGTGCTGCAATAAACATACGTGTGTATGTGTCTTTATAGTAGAATGATGTAAAATCCTTTGGGTATATACTCAGTAATAGGATTGCTGGGTCAGATGGTGTTTCTGGTTCTAGATCCTTGAGGAATCACCACACTGTTTTCCATAATAGTTGAACTAATTTACATTCCCACAAACAGTGTAAAAAGATTCCTATTTCTTCACATCATCTCCAACATCTGTTGTTTGCTGACTTTTTAATGATTGCTATTCTAACTGGCATGAGATGGCATCTCATTGTGGTTTTGATTTGCATTTCCCTAATGACCAATGATGACAAGCTTTCTTCATATGTTTGTTGGCAGCATAAATGTCTTCTTTTGAGAAGTGTCTGTTCATATCCTTTGCCCACTTTTTGATGGGGTTGTTTGGTTTTTTCTTGTAAATTTGTTTAAGTTCCTCATAGATTCTGGATATTAGTCCTTTGTCAGATGGATAGATTGCAAAAACATTCTCTCATTCTGTAGGTTGCCTGTTTACTATGACAATGGTTTCTTCTGCTGTGCAGAAGCTCTTTAGTTTAAATATACCCCATTTCTCAATTTTGGCTTTCGTTGCGGTTGCCATTGCTTTTGGTGTTTTAGTCATGAAGTCTTTGCCCATGCCAATGTCCTGAATAGTATTTCCGGGGTTTTCTTCTAGGGTTTTTATGGTTTTAGGTCTTACATTTACGTCTTTAATCCATCTTGAGTTAATTTTCATATAAGGTGTAAGGAAGGGGTCCAGTTTCAGTTTTCTGCATATGGCTGGCCAGCTTTCCCAGCACTATTTATTAAATAGGGAATCCTTCCCCCATTTCTTGTTTTTTGCCAGGTTTATAAAAAATCATGTGGTTATAGATGTGTGGCATTATTTCTGAGGCCTCTGTTCTGTTCCATTGGTCTATATATCTGTTTTGGTACTAGTACCATGCTGTTTTGGTTACTGTAGCCTTGTAGTATAGTTTGAAGTTAGGTAGCATGATGCCTCCAGCTTTGTTCTTTTTGCTTAGGATTTTCTTGGATATACAGGCTCTTTTTTGGTTCCATGTGTAATTTAAAGTAGTTTTTTCTAATTCTGCGAAGGAAGTCAATGGTAGCTTGATGGGGATAGCATTGAATCTATAAATTACTTTGGACAGTATGGCCATTTTCACAATATTGATTCTTCCTATCCATGAGCATAAAATGTTTCCCCATTTGTTTGTGTCCTCTCTGATTTCCTTGAGCAGTGGTTTGTAGTTCTCCTTGAAGAGGTCCTTCACATCCCTTGTAAGTTGTATTCCTGTGTATTTTATTCTTTTTGTAGCAATTGTAAAAAGGAGTTCACTCATGATTTGGCTCTCTGTTTGTCTATTATTGGTGTATAGGAATGTTTGTGATTTTTGCACTTTGATTTTGTATCCTGAGACTTTGCTGAAGTTGCCTATCAGCTTAAGGAGATTATGGGCTGAGATAATGGGGTTTTCTAAATATACTGTCATATCATCTGCAAGCAAAGACAATTTGATTTCCTCTCTTCCTAGTTGAATACCCTTTATTTCTTTCTCTTGCCTGATTGGCCTGCCAGAACTTCCAATACTATGTTGAATAGGAAGTGGTGAGAGAGGGCATCTTTGTCTTGTGCTGGTTTTCAAAGGGAGTGCTTCCAGCTTTTGCCCATTCAGTATTATATTGGCTGTGTGTGTGTCATAAATAGCTCTTCTTGTTTTGATATACATTCCATCAATAAATAGTTTATTGAGAGTTTTTAGCATGAAGTGGTGTTGAATTTTGTTGAAGGCCTTTTGTGCATCTATTGAGATTATTGTGTGGTTTTAGTCATTGGTTCTGTTTATGTGATGAATTACATTTATTGATTTGCATATGCTGAACCAGCCTTGCATCCCAGGGATGAAGCTGACTTGATCATGATCATGGTGGATAAGCTTTTTGATGTGCTGCTGGATTCTGTTTGCCAGTATTTTATTGAGGATTTTCACATTGATGTTCATTCAGGCATATTGGCAGACACCGAGCTAGCTGCAGGAATTTTTTTCTTATCCCAGTGGTGCCTGGAATGCCAGCGAGACACAACTGTTCACTCCCCTGGAAAGGGGGTTGAAGCCAGGGAGCCAAGTGTTCTAGCTTAGTGGATGCCACCCCTACGGAGCCCAGCAAGTTAAGATCCACTAGCTTGAAATTCTTGCTGCCAGCACAGCAGTCTGAAGTCAACCTGGGATGCTTGAACTTGGTAGGGAGAGGGGCATCTGCCATTCCTGAGGCTTCAGTAGGCAGTTTTCCCCTCACAGTGTAAAAAACTGCCACCGGGAAGTTCGAACTGGGCAGAGCCCACCACAGCTTAGCAAAGCCGCTGTAGCCAGACTGCCTCTCTAGATCCCTTCTCTCTGGGCAGGGCATCTCTGAAAGAAAGGCAGCAGCCCCAGTCAGAGACTGATAGATAAAACTCACGTCTCACTGAGACAGAGTGCCTGGGGGAAGGGGCACCTGTGGGAGCAGCTTCAGCAGACTTAAACGTTCCTGCTTGAAGGCTCTGAAGAGAGCAGCAGATCTCCCAGCACAGCACTCGAGCTCTGCTGAGGGACAGACTGCCTCCTCAAGTGGGTCCCTGACCCCAGTGCCTCCTGACTGGGAGACACCTCCCAGCAGGAGCCGACAGACACCTCATACAGGAGAGCTCTGGCTGGCATCTGGTAGGTGGCCCTCTGGGACAAAGCTTCCAGAGGAAGGAACAGGCAGCAATCTTTGCTCTTGTGCAGCCTCCACTGGTGATTCCCAGGAAAACAGGGTCTAGAGTGGACCTTCAGCAAACTCCAGCAAACTTGCAGCAGAGGGTCCTGAATGTTAGAAGGAAAACTAACAAACAGAAGGGAATAGCATCAACATCAACAAAAAGGATGTTCACACAGAAACCCCATCTGAAGGTCACCAACATCAAAGACTGAAGGTAGATAAATCCACAGAGATGAGGAAAAACCAGTGTAAAAAGTCGGAAAATTCCAAAAACCGAATGCCTCTCTTCCTCCAAAGGATCACAACTCCTCACCAGCAAGGAAACAAAACTGGACGGAGAATGAGTTTGACGAATTGACAGAAGTAGGCTTCAGAAGGCGGGCAATAACAAACTTTCCTGAGTTAAAGGAGCATGTTCTAACCCAATGCAAGGAAGCTAAGAACCTTGAAAAAAGGTTAGGAGAATTGCTAACTAGAATAACCAGTTTAGAGAAGAATATAAATTACCTGCTGGAGCTGAAAAAGACAAGTACTTTTTAAGAACTTGAACCCTCTGTAATTCACTCTTTGCTTATTTTTCCTAACCACTGTATGTGTGTTACATTAAAAGTATTTTAAACATAAAACTGGGCTGCAGGCAGAAGGTAAGTTTGAAACATTCTTTTACTCCACCATCAGCTGGAAGAAGAAGAGAGCCCAGAGAGGAAGATAAGAGTTGGTAGTAACTGGAAATTAGAAGTCTTTGGTGAAACCCTATTGACCTTCAGTGTGAGAGAAAGGATACACCTAAAGTTGAGTAATGACCCTGGGCTTCCCCCAAATCTCTAGTTCTTATTAGAAATTTGTGGATTCCCTGGAAATGCAAAAATAGTGTAGGGGGAGGTAGTGTACCCATATTTAACTAGTGGAAACAGCTGTTTATTCAGTTATATACACTTTTCCAAGCATGCACTAGAACCTAAGTAAAATATAATTTTCGAAAATGACTCTCATGTATGTAAATTAATGAGAGAACCAACAGGATGGTAAAGCTGATTCAAAGAGAATTTAAGATACAATGTATATAGGCACTGAAAGAATGCTAGACAATTACTAGGTTAGCTACAAAATTGATTAACTTCCTACTGGGCAATTAAACTGTAACATTTGCATGTATCTTTTTTACCAGCTAGGAATCCCTTGCACCTTTAACAGATAAACACCTACAAGATTTCATATGTAACTTTGGGGGTTGGCCTCAATCAATTGTAAATAATAAAATACACCAAGGCACAAATAATCTTATAAAGAATAACATAACTCTGCGGTGACCCCGATGGAGTACTCCAGCATGCAGGACATGCAGTCAATCTGGCACTTTAAGGCTAAGCTCAGATACTTTTTTAAACAATGTGTAATGATACTAATAACTTTCCATTTATTGAGCTTTTATCTACTAAGTGCTAGGCACTGGGCTATCTTACCTACTTCATCTCATTTAATCCTCTCAGCATTTCTCATGTGAGAAGGTTGGGTCTGATCTCACATAACAAAGAGCTTGCAACCAGAATTTGGGGTAGGCAAAAAACAAGAAAGGAATTAAGGTAGAAGGAAGCTGTATTCCAAGTCAGGTACTTGCATCAACAAAAGCAGAGGCAGGAAATTTTAAAGTATGTAATTTTGGAATAAAAACAAAAGAATACAGATCTCTAAAACTGTTATTCCAAGTTAATTATGTCCAAACATACATTTTGGCTTACCCAAATACATTTTAGAATAATTAGGTACTTTACATGTTTCACATATCACTATTTGTTACAAAGACAATAGGTAAAAAGACAAAGATGTTATAGTAGTTCTATGAAGAAGAACTGAAAAAGAATAATGTGTTGGATGTTTAATGTCCAAAGAGATAATATCAAACTTATTAAAATCAAGAGATGAACCATTTCATACACCTCATTTTAATATGAAAACATGAGTTCCATTATACTATTTCACAACCACAGAAATCAGCACATTGTAAATTGTTATAATCTATTTGCTATTACCTTCAGGAGTGAGTATGTGAGTACATGCACCCACATGCTTACCAGGCAAACAATTTCAACCATTGCAAGACTAATATGCATTTAATAATCTCATTCAGTCATCAAATCCTTTCAGTATTAGGTTAGATACATGAGACTGTTTTTAATAAGTAAATATCTTTGGGAAGCAGCAACATTCTTTTTAGAAATTGTGATTTATTATTACTCTGAGGAAAGGATTGATTTCTCAGAATCTTTTATTTCTGGCAAACGTCCAGCTGTAACTACACTGTAGAGACTACATTGCAGGGGCACTAAATTCACCTGAAAAAAAAACTTCTGTGATTTAATTAAGTTTGCATGTCCAAGTTGGAGTAGCAATCGAGTCTATGATTTAATTTTGAAATTATTCCATAAAATAAATGGAAGCATAATTGATTTCACCAGATTAATGGTTATTAATTTTTAGTCAATATAATTAGGTGTACCTGGGATAGAAAATTCAAAGAAAAATCTATTTTATTAAGAACTGCAGATTTTAAAGAGCACAAAGAACCTCTGTGCTCCAGCCTCTTTGATGTACAAGAAAACTGAGGCTATTTTGTAAGTTGGCCAATTTGTTTTCATCTATAAATTTGAATTCCTAAAATATGAAGGATTGTCAGAGAGGTACGTTTGCCCTTGTTTCCATTCTCTTCATCCTTACTCCTTTCTTTGAAAGACTATGAGTTACCCTCAAGTGTCCATGATACATGCACCAGAAATACACAATCCATGACTTGAGAAGAATAATTTGATTCAAGAAAAGATGTCAGTGATATTTTGGGTTTGCGAACAATATAATCATAGAGCTTTTTCAGAATATTCTCTACCACTCTAAAAGCAATGGTTGCATGCACAATCAGTATTTTTAACCCCATTCTCCTCCTTGGGATATTCCAAGGAGTAACATCATCCTGGGATACTGTTGAAGAGCAGTCTTAAAACTTTTAGAAGCAGGGGAATTTATTATGCTACCTTCTTTCCAAGTCACCCGTCCAAAAACGGAAGAGCATCTTTGGCATTTTTCGCGAAGGTACAAATCATGGTCCATGTGCTCAGTAGGTGGGTCATCCTCAGTACATGTTTTTTACCTTCCGGGTGGACAGCCCCCACTCTATGGATCTAGCAGTAGGTAGGGATTGATCTTGAAGCTGCCCTTTACCTATTTGCCCTTTACCTACTCACCCTTTACCTATCATTTATCCTTTACCTGTTTACCAGGGGAGAGCCAGCACATACCCACTCACTTGAAAGGAATCTCTCCTCTCAGCTTCCAAAGAGCAAATCATTCCCCACCCCATATTCTCTTTCCCTGTATGCCAAGTAGCTTTTTTGAAAAAGGCTGAAACACTAGGTATATCAGTCAGGATTAAGTTATATTTTGGCAACAAATGTCCCCAAAATATCCATGACTTAACAATCACAAGAGTTTTATGTCTCAATCATATCACATGCCCATCTTGGGCTGGCTGTATCTCTGCCTTATATCATATTCATTCCAGGGCCGTGGTGGATAAAATAGAAACCTCTAGCTAGAATTCTGTGGGTCATTGAGACAGAGGAAAAAGAAAAAAAAAAAAAAGATGGCTCTTAAAGATTTTGCTTTGAAGTGATGCAAGGCAATTACACTCATATTTCATTGTTAAAGCAAGTCACATAGCCAAGTTGTTATTCAATTATTCAGGAAAATATAAAGCTATTTCTGAAAAGGGCAGCAAATATTCGTGAATTGTAATACCGTCATCCACATCTGGGAAGCAAAACAGTAGGAGGCAGTTTCAGATTCACAGGAAGTATTACAAAAGGGATCTACCTTTCTCAAGGAGAAAGTTGGGGAAGGGCCTGAACAAACATGTTGGTGACCAGAAAAATGCTAAATGTAGAGTGGTGAGATGTACCTTTTTAAAAGCATACAATTTACTAACCAGCCTTAGACTTATAGTAGATCAATAAATTGAAAAATAGATGGATAAATAGCTAGGTGGATAAATAGCTAGGTAGATAATGGATGAATAAATGGATAGATAGATGATAGAGAGTAGAGATAGATGATAGGTAGGTAGGTAGATAGAGATAAACACTCAAACACCCATATTAATTTAAACATAAAATATAAAACTCACTCTACATGTTATTTTAGATTAAAGTTGTTCATTTAATTTTTTAACTAAATTCACAGTCATTATGCTCTTAAGTTCATACTTTTAAAACAGAAGTTTTGATATAAATGTTATTTTATTATCTACTTGAGTTGAACATGTAAATATAGAGTTTTGTATCATTTTGGAATAATGTTTTGCATTTCCCTGGAATCTACTTAGCTGCAAATTTACAATAAGATTTTTGTAATGCTACTATTTTTTACAGTGTTTATATTTCCACTTTGAATCATTGTTTTCTTTTCATCTTGAGTGATGTCATTCAGTTGCTTGATTTGACATGGGTATAGACTCTGCTAAATTTCAGAAATATAAGTTAATTTATCTAAACTTTTGTCCAATATTATCCTTTGAAAACTCTGGCTAAATTCTCATCTTCTAGAGAACATAGAATTTTAACATTTTTATGTTTGTGAAATATACACAAAAATGAAAGTAGGAATCTTAATAATTCAGTTTCTCTTCTCTGTGGCCACTGGATTACTTGTAAGTCCCTGGAGACAATGAGAGGTGAGATAATAGTAATTCATTTAGCTCTAGTATAAAGATAGTGATAGAAGGGAAAAGTTTGTTTCCTCTATTCCTTCGGAAAAAGCACAGAACTATTTCATTGTGATTAATTGTGGTGAGGCACAAATGTGAAAGCCAAACAATCTGGTCCTAATTTTTCTTTAAAGCAATACATCTGTCTACATGCATAGAAAAGTAATAAATGAATTCAGCAAATTTTTAGGATACAAAATAAATCCTATTTCAAATACACTAAAAATAGTTTAACCAAAGTGTAGGACTTGTACACTAAAAACAACAAAAGAGTAGTTGAAATATTACTGAAAAAAGTGAAGAAATCTAAATAAATAAAAGATATCCCATGTTCATGGAATGGAAAATTTACTCTTAATAAGATTTGAGCAATACACCTGAAATTATTTGACAGATTTAACACAAAACTCCAACTGCCTATTTTGCAGAAATGGGCAACCAGATCTTAAAATGCATCTGGAAATTCAAGGGTCCCAGAGTAGCCAAAATCATCTTGAAAAAGAAGAACAAAGTTGCAGGGCATATATCTCCCAATTTCAAAACTTAGTAAAAAGTTAAAGCAATCAAGATAGTGTGATACTGGCATAAAGATAGACAAATGGACCAATAGAATAGAATTGAGAGTCCAAAAATCAACCCATACAGTTATGGTTAATTGAGTTTTGACAAAGGTGCAAAGATCATTCTATGGGGAAATAGTGCTTTAACCGCTTCAACTGGATGAGTCAACGCATGGTGCGGGGACAACTGGATATCCATGTGCAAAGTGATAAATTTGGATCCCTACTTCATATCATACACAAAACTCAAAATAGATCAGAGACCTAACTGTAAGAATTAAAACTATAAAACTCTTAGTAGGAAAATAGCTATAAACCTGCATGATCTTGGATTAGGTAATAGGTTATTTTAGATATGATACCAAAAGCATAAGCAACAAAATTAAAAACAAATAAGTTGAACTTCATCAAAATTTAAAAAGGACACCATCAAGAAAGTGAAAGACAACCCACAGAATGGGAGAAAATGTTTGCCAATCGTACATATTTGATGAGAGTCTACTATCCAGAATATATAAAGGACTCTTGCAACTCAACAATAAAAAGAACACCTGATTAAAATGCAGACAAATTATCTGAATAGATATTTCTCCAAAAAAAATACAAATGGCCATTTAACACATGGAAAGATGCCCAACATCATTAATCATTAGGAAAATGCATACCAAAACCACAATGAGATACCATTTAACACCCACTAGAATGGCTATAATTTTCTTAAAAGGATAAGAAGAAGTTTTGGTGAGAATGTGGATAAACTGAAACTCTCATACGTTGCTGGTAGGAGCATAAATGAGGCCACTGCATGGCAAGAGTCTGGAAGTTTCTTACAAATTTAAACATAAAATTACCACATTACCAAGCACTTCCACTCACAGGTAAATACCCAAGAGAATTGAAAAGAAATGTTCCCACAAAAACTTGTACATAAAAGTTCGTAACAGCATTATTTATAGTAGCCCAAAGTTGAAACAACTCACATGTCTGTCAATGATGAATGGATAAACAAAATGTGATATATACATTTAATAAAAGAAAATATTCAGCCATAAAAATGAATGAGGTATGTTACATGGTAAAACATGAATGAAACATGAAAACATTATGGTAAGTGAAAGAAACCAGACACAAAAAGCCACATAATGTATTATTCCATTTATGTGAAGTTTCCAGAATAGGCAAATACATGTAGAAAGTTGATTTGAGGGTTGCCAGAAGATGAGGGAAGAGGGAAATTGTGACTAATTATGCATATATATATATGGAATTTCTTTTTGGAGTAATGGAAATGTTCTGAAAGTAGATTGTGGTGATTATTGCACAACATAGCGAATGCATAAAAAAACCACTGAATTGTACGCCTTAAAAATATGAGTTTTCTGTTATGTGAATTATACTTCAACAAAAAATAAAGTAGTGCATCTTTATAAGTGATCGTTTTCCTCTACCATTGACAATGGTATTTGATGTTACAAGATCCCACAAGTCATAGCCCTCATCTATTTAAATCATTTTGATTCTCAGTGTAGAGGGAAGAGAGACACAATTAGGTTATCACAGCTGCTAGACCTTTATGTGAAACAGAGACAAGAAGGCCTCACAAAGAACCAGAACCAAAATATTGTTTAAAATACAACAATTGTTTTATTCGATCTGAAACTGGTTCTGGTGTCTCCACAACTCTAATTATTGTCTTCTGAGAAACTGGCCACCTTTGATCTCTCCTCTGGTGTTCTGCCTTTGAGTATGACTCAGCTATTTTCTCTTTCACCTTCTATTGCTCTTGCTATGCATAACTTTGTCTTGAATGTCTCTCAATCAGATTCCTGCAGAATAAGCATGCAATTGGCTCACCCAACATATCCAGTGAGATTATCCTTGATTGGCAGAATGCTAGTTCCACATTTCCTATGAGAACACTGGATACTCTACAGACACTCTCTATATTCTGGGAAAAGATTTCAGGATCATATAATATAAAGTAAGGAGAACTCTGTGTATTTCCACCCAATGTGTGGATATTCTGATGTTTTCATGAGAAAGCATCAGTCAAACCCAAATTGAGAGATATAATGAATAAATCTATGCTTTTTAGAAATGGCAATACCACAAGAGACAAACCAAGGCTGAGGGACTCAGCTTGATGAAGACAAAAAAGACATGACACCTAAATAAGATTTATGATTCCAAATTGGATCCTGAGCCAGAAGAAAAAAAAATGCCATATTGGGCCTACCAGTAAAAATGTAAAAGAACTACAGGTTAGATAATAGTATTGTATCGATGTTAAGTTTCTTAATTTTGATGATTACACAAAAGTCATATAACAGAATGCCCTTTTTCTATTAGGAAATGCACTGTGATGGTTAATATTGAATGTCAACTTGATTGGATTGAAGGATGCAAAGTAGTTCCTGGGTGTGTCGGTGAAGGTATTGCCAAAAGACATTAACATTTGAGTCAGTGGACTGGGAGAGGCAGACCCACCCTCAATCTGGGTGGGCACCATCTAATCAGCTGCCAGGGTGGCTAGGATAAAAGCAGGCAGAGGAACATGGAAAGAGTAAACTGGAACATGGAAAGAGTAAACTGAGTCTTCTGGCCTTCATCTTTCTCCGATGCTGGATGCTTTCTGCCCTCAAACATCAGACACTAACTTCTTCAGCTTGTGGACTCTTAGACTAACACCAGTCATTTGCCAGGGGCTCGCAGGCCTTTGGCCACAGATTGAAGGCTGCACTGTTGACTTCACTACTTTTGAGGTTTTGGGGCTCAGACTGGCTTCCTTGCTCCTCAGCTTGCTGACAGCCTGTTGTGGGACTACTTTGTGATCGTGTGAGTCAATACTCCTTAATAAACTCCCTTTCATATATATATATATCTCCTATTAGTCCTCTCCCTCTAGAGAACCCTAATACGTACACATTACAAATTTTTAGTGAACTATTCTCAAATAGTTTCCTAAAATTCATAAAATATATGTATATATGATATGCTTATAATATATAATATGTACTTGTGATATTAGGATATATATTATATATAGCATATATTTATAAAGTATATTCATAATATGTATGTAGTATTATATTATGGACACATATATGTTTAATATAAATTTATCCAATACATACACATAATCACAGAGAGAAAAAAATATTAAAAGAGAGAACATAATTGTATAGCAAATGCACAAAACATTGCTGGTTAAAGGATCTGGGAAAAGAGCATTCAGAAGTTTTTTGAGCAATTCCTCCAACTTTTTTCCAAGTTTAAAATTATTTTAAAATAAAAAAGAAAAATGTAAAAATGGATAGTGAGCTACGTACAAGGAAGCACTAAAAAAGGGGGTCACGGTCATGGCTAAATTATGATCCAGATTGAGTGTACTGGCATACCTCAGAGATATTGTGGGTTTGGTTCCAAAGCCACAATAAAGTGACTATCACAACAAAGCAGGTCGTGCAAATTTTTTGGTTTCCCAGTGCATATAAAAGTCATATTTATACTACATTTTAGTCTCTTTAGCAGGCAATAGCTTTGTGTCTAAAAAAAGTACATGCCTTCATTTAAAAATGGTTTATTGCTAAAAATTGATAACAATCATCTGAGCCTCAGCCAGTTATAATCTTTTCCCCAGTGGAGGTTCTTGCCTTGATGTTGATCTGCTAACAAATAAGGCTGATAGTCATTGAAGGCTGGGATGGCCATGGCAATTTCTTAAAACAAGGCGGCAATGAAATTTGCCACATTGCTGCACTTTTCATGAAAGATTTCTCTGTACCTGCAGTGCTGTTTGATAGCATTTTACCCACAATAGCACTCCCTTCAAACTTGTAGTCAATCCTCTCAAATTCTGCGACTATTTTATTAAATATGTTTATATGATATTTTAAATCCTTTGTTGTCATTTCAACAATGTTTATAGCATCCTCACCAGGAGTAGACTCCATCTCAAAAAACCACTTTCTTTGCTCATCCAGAGAACCAACTCTACATTTGTTCAAGTTTTATCATGAGATTACAACAATTCAGTCATGTTTGCAGGCTCCACTTCTGATTCCAGTTCTCTTGTTATTTTCACCACATCTTCAGTAGTTTCCTCCACTGAAGTCTTGAGCTCTTTAAGGGCACCTGTGAGGGTTGTAACCACGTTGTTCCAAAATTCTGTTAATGTTGATATTTTGACCTCCTCCCATGAATCACAAATGTTCCTAATGACATCTAAAACAATGAATATTTTCAAGAAGTTTTTCAATTTACTATGCCCAGGTTTATCAGAGTAATCACTCTCAATGGTAACTAGAACCTTATGAAATGTATTTCAAATATCTTAGTCACAAAACAATTCTGCTTCATCTACTTGTGGCAATCTTTCTCAGGTCCAATAAATCACTTGGATACTGCTTGTAAGAAAATATGGAATGATAGTCTTTTCACCAATGATAAATATTTGCTCCAATAATATAAATTTTACACTTTGCTGATTCATTGCTTCTAAAAACACAAAACATTTTCAGATTGAAGGCTGAATCACCCTGTACTCTTTTTGAAGACATTTTGGAGGGCAAAATGTCAACCCATGTATCAACAACCATGCACTTGACTCAAATGAAGTGGGAACAATATGAAGAGCTGTGACCAAGTTGCCATAGTTGTTGACCTAAGATAGGGGTCAGCAAACTTTTTCTGTAAAGAGCCAGATAGTAAGTATTTTAGGTGTTGCAGACTATATGGCTGCTGTTGCAACTACTCAACTCAGCCTTTTTTACTACGAATGCAACCATATACAAAATGTCAGGGAATGAGCATGGTTGTGTTACAATAAAGCTTTATTACAAAAATAGGTGCGAACTTTAGTTTTTTGACCCCTGATTAATGAAATGGGCACAAAACCTAAGCTGGCACGATAAGATTCCTCCCTCAATTGGAGAAGAAAAGTGTTTAAAATATCAGACTACAACCAAAACTGAGTACTACTTGCAGCCAACTTTCCAGCCTCATGGGGACAACTTGGCTGAAAAAATGGAGGTAACATATTGAAAGAAGCAAATACAAGAGACAGAATCATCTCAGTATTCAAGGATGTGAATCATTTTTTTTTTTCCTAAGGTCAACACTTCCCCTGACCTTTCTGTGCTTTGGTTACATTAATCTATATCGTCCCTTTTTTGAGATAAGCTGATTCAACCTGTGTTTCTATTGTTTGTTATCCCTGGCTAAGTAATCTTGGTCAAGTTATTTAAACTCTCCAGATCTGTCTCTTCACTTACAAAATGTGAACAAAAATGAACCTACTTTACCAGATTTATATGGACATTAAATGATATATCATATGGGAAAGTGCATAGAGCAGTGTCTGGCAAATAAAAACACTAGGCAAGTATTGATTATCATCATCATTATCATCAAACATTGTTAATAGTTTGGTTGGTTTCAAGAACATAACATGTATCTAGAATATTATATTTGCATTAAGAGAGAGGAGAGTTAGTTCACACAGGTAAACCTTGGCAAATACAGCTCATTAATTTTTCTCTTCATAGTAAAGATTACAGTGACAATGGAGGGAAAGACCTGTCAATAATATGGATTATAAGACTGATATCTTCAGAATTCAGGAATAAATGTGCTAAATTAAACAGAAGCATGACCATAAAAATAAGCAGTGAAGTCTATGTTTATAACACAAGGGCTTAAGTCAGATTGATTTATTTCTTAACTAAGTTGTTCTTCAGTAAATTGGAATTTGGCAATATATCTTATTAATCATTAAAATACAGCCAGTGCTTCAATAGTTTGAGATGCCAGATAGAAACTACTTGTGCAAATCCAAACCATAATTAGAGCAAGTTAAATAATTCATATCTATTTTAAAATATTTAAAACATCCGTCTTGTGGTAATCATTTCTTTATTCTCTTTATAGTTTTATTTCCCACATATACATTTATAATACGATTTTGTTTGGCTGAGGCTGTCAGCATCCCACCCATAGCCCTTGCTTTTAGCACTTCAATGCACACAGCTCTCAATGCCTAAGGTCTTTGCCCAGGAGCTTTCACTTGCTGTTAAAGCACATTTTGTTGTGCAACTGGGCCGGAAGTGCTGACAAATACCCATACAGCATCCTTAAACAATGACAGATGGGAATTGGTATAAATGTACTCTGGCTCCATCCTCCCCTCCGCTGGGACAACTGAGGAGTGCTTCACACTGGCTCTCTGAGTTTATCTAGTGGGGTTAAGCTCCAGTTGTCCACAGTGGTAGTTGGTTATCTTCCTTGCCTTCCTACTAGGGTTGCCTTCATCCCCCAAATAAACCATATGCACTTAAATCCTGATTTCAAAATCTGCTTCTGGGATAATTCAAACTAAAATAATTGATATCATACATTGCTCTATAGAGCAAATCTTCAGGATGGGATTCGGAAATTGAATAACTCCCTGGGCATAGAGCAACAAGAATCCCATTCCTGGTGGTATAGTATCAAATCTACAGACTCTCACTTGTGGAAGATTGGGTTCCCACACTTACATAGTAGCTCTAGCATGAAAGAGACCCTACCCTCCTTGCCATAGCCAGAGGGAGGGCTGCTGAAAATCAGATGCAAGGTCTAATTGTGGAAGTATTTAAATTTCAAATAATGCTAAATTCACAGCCCCAGCAATTCTCCTATGCCAAATACAGAGCCGTCATAAAGAAGAAATGGGACCCAGAGACCTGAAACAGAAACATCTGGTCTTCTGTGCATGAAAATCTTGAACCTTTAGACGATCCTGAACCCTCTGTGCTATGTAAGACCTCCACTCCCCCATGCTAGATAGCCCCTCCTTGCTTCGAGATCATGCAGAAATCTCTCTTAAGGAAGATCCAATATATAGAAAACAAAGCCGGAATAATAGCCGAGGAACTCTTTCTCGCAGATATCTGTGGTGATATCTAATAGCCATGGTGTTTTTACAGGCAAGATGGGTAGGCATCCAACAAAGATGTTGCATGTAATTTCCACACAGCATACCTTCAGTGTGTGAATTGTAATGGTGTTCAGCCCTGGGAAGGAAAGAGGCAGAAGCTTTTGATTCTTCTTAGAGTGTATCCTTCCATATTTGCTTCTTCAAGAGCATAATCTCCCTAAGTTTTCTCTTTTTTTCAACAAATAAATAAAGCCAGCTCCTTTTGTCATTTCTTCATAGGGGCTATTCCCAATGCCTCTAACCATATTTCAATTGCTTTCCTTCAGAGTGCCTCCAAATTTTCAAATCTAGGGTCACCATGTAATTTGTTATCCACAACAGGTCAGTTTGGGGAATAAAAAGAAGTGCTAAAATAATGAACAGTTTTAACTGATTTACCACAGAGGTAGACTAGATCATCCCAGGCAAACCAAAATGCACTGTCTCCTTATTCATATAACACTAACTGTGTGTGTTCTCAAATCAAGTAAGGAATGCCTATGGAGGACTGACTTATAGTAAATATTAAAGAAGGGTGGTTGGCTGCATTACACACTCCTATTTGTAATCCCAGTCTCAGGGACTTTCTTATGACTATATTATGCGTAAGTAACAGCACATAAACAGGAAGGGCCAAATATTGGTCTCTTCGTGGCAATGAGGTAATTTTACCTAGGTTTCAATTGTGTCCTTTAGGGAAATGGTGACTGCATATTTAATCCTCAACTTAGTAATAAACACAAATCTCAATAGTATTTAGTATTCAAAGGAGATTTTTCAAAGGTACTAGCTGGTTGCTAAGTAACTATGAGAAAGAAGTGAAATAGGGAAGATTTTCCCAACTTCTCTTGTATTTACTGATTCAGAAAACAGCTCTCTTTTACATAGGACTTGTCTGACAATTTGTACTTGGAAAATTGAAAGTGTGACATTTTTCTACAAGTAGAAATATGCAAAAACTATTTTAGGCACAAAGAAATACCACAGGATTAGTATTTGTTTTTACAGAACAGTCTATCAGGCATCTCATTGTTTAAATAAGTGAAACGTCTGGATTAAAATGCAAAATGTTTGGGGAAAAGTCTAATTGCCTCAGAAATATTTGGATTTTCTCAAGTAGTTTGGTAATAATAATACTATTGCTAAAAGCCACTAATTACTAAAAAGCTACCTTGTGGTTGTCACTGAGTTTCAAACTTTGGTTATATTATCTAATAAAATCCCCTTAACAATTTTATGAATTAGAAATTTGCTATTTAAGATAATGAAGCTCGAATGGTTAAATAAATTACTTCTCAGTTCCAAGTTAATAAATGGCTGAGCTGATACTGGAACTCAAGATCATTTAACTGCAAAGGTCTTCTATATTTTTATAAAATATTCTGTTGTTCGCTGCATTATAAAAGATGCTACAGTTCAAATAACATTAAATTAATCTAGACAGAAAATATACTGCCAAGTCTGGATGATACTAGGTTACCAAAACAACAGTTCAAAATGATGTCAATAGAGATGCGGGGGCCAGTTTTTTAACAAATAAATTTTATTTTGTATATTTGAGGTTTACAACATTATGTTATGGGAACTAAAGGAATAATAAAATACTACTATAGTGAAGTAGATTAACATCGATCACCTCATGTAGTTACTTTTATAACCTTTTTTGTTAAATTTACTTATTTAACAAAATCTCTAATATAATACAATTTTATTAGCTATAATTCTCATGTTGCACATCTGTAGATGTCTAGACTTGCTCACTCTACATATCTGCTACTTTGTATCCTTTGACCTATTTCTTCCTATTTCTCCCGTCTCCCGCACCCCACTGTTCTCTATCTCTGTATGCAGTGGAGCATCAATAATGATGTTTTAGTCAACAACAGACCGCTTATACAACAGTGGTCCCATAAGATAATAATGGAGCTGGAAAATTTCCAGTCTAGTGATGTTGTAGCAGTCACAATACATTACTCAAGTGTTTGTGGGGATGCTGGTGTAAACAAACTTACTGTGCTGCCAGTCATGTAAAAGCACAGTACATTCAGTGATGTACCACACATAATAATAATGATAACAAATGAGTGTTACTGGTTATGTGTTTACTGCATTATATATATATATATTTGTTGTTGTTGTTGTTGTTTGTTTGTTTGAGACGGAGTCTCGCTCTCTCAGGCCGCAGTGCAGTGGCGCTATCTCGGTTCACTGCAAGCTCCGCCTCCCGGGTTCACGCCATTCTCCTGCCTCGGCCTCCCAAGCAGCTGGGACTACAGGCGCCCACCACCACGCCCAGCTAATTTTTTGTATTTTTTAGTAGAGACGGGTTTCACCGTGTTAGCCAGGATGGTCTCGATCTCCTGACCTTGTGATCCGCTCGCCTCGGCCTCCCAAAGTGCTGGGATTACAGGCGTGAGCCACCGAGCCCGGCCTGCATTGTTATATTTTTATTGCTAGTTTAAAATGTACTCCTACGTATTAAAAAAAAAGTTAACCATAAAACAGCCTCAGCCAGGTCTTTCAGGAGGTGTTCCAGAAGAAGGCGTTGGCATCGCAGGAGAGGACAGCTCCACAAGTATTATTGTCCCTGAAGGCCTTCCAGTGGGACAAGATGCGGAGGTGGAAGACCGTAATATTCATGATCCTGACCCTGTGTAGGCCTAGGCTAATGGGTGGGTCTGTGTCTTCATTTTTAACAAAAAAGTTTAAATAGAAAAAAAAAAAGCAACATTTAAAAAATAGAAAAGCTTTCAGAGTAAGAATACAAGGAAAAATTTGTGGAGCTGTATAATGTGTTTGTGTTTTAAGATGTTATTACAAGAGTGAAAAAAGTTTTTTTTAAATTAAAAATTTATATAGTTAACAAGATACTGTAAACTTAGTTTATTATTTTAGAAAGAAAAATTAATAAATTTGGTGTAGCGTAAGTGTACAGTTTTATAAAGTCTACAATAGTGTACAATAATGTGCTAGACTTTCACATTCACTCACCACTCACTCACAGACTCATTCAGAGCAACCCCGAGTCCTGCAAGCCCCATTCATGGGAAGTGCCCTATACAGGTATGCCATTTAAAAAAATCTATTATGCCATATTTTTACTGTACCTTTTCTATGTTTAGATATGTTTAGATACACAAATACTTATCATTATATTACAATTGCCTACAGTATTAGTACAGTAGCATGCTGTACAGGTTGGTAGCCTAGGAGCAATACGTTATGCCATGTAGGTGTGTAGTCTGTAGTAGGCTTTACCATCTTGGTTTATGTAGGTACATTCTATGCTGTTCACACAACAATGAAATCACCTAACAATGCGTTTCTTAGAATATATCCCCATTGTTAAGTGATGCATGGCTGTATTTGACTGTTTTATTTTGGATTCCACTATAAGTGAGATCATGCAATATTTTCTTTCTGTATCTGGCTTATTTCACTTAGCATAATGTCCGCAAGGTCCATACACATTGTAGCAAATAGCAAATTTTTAAGGCTGAATAATATTTAACTGCATATATATCACATTTTCTTTATATATTTGCCTGTTGATGGATACTAGGTTGTTTCCATATCTTGGCGTTGGGAATAATGCTGCACTGAACTTGGGAGTGCAGATATCTTTATGAAGTGCTAATTTCAGCTCCTTTGGATACATACCTAGAAGAGGGATTCCTGAATTGTATGGGAGTCCCATTTTTCATTTCTTTAGGAATCTCCATACTGTTTTCCATAATGGCTATACCAATCTGCATCCCCACCAACAGAGTTCCCTTTTCTCCACACCCTTGCCAATGTTTATTATCTTTTGTATAATAGCAATCTTAAGCATATGACTAAGAAGAGTGGCTATTAGACCCCCTCAGGGGGTGGAGGGGCAGGGAAATGAGAGAAGAAAATTTAATTTTGAAATTAAAAACTAGTGACTTACTGACTTTTTTAAGTCTGGATTTTAAAGTATTCACTAAGCACCAAATAGGGGCACAGCCAACATATCAAAGCATCATTATTCACCAAGAATGAAGAAGTTTTAATGATGGCTACCATCTATAATTAGTCCAAACTCTTCCTCTATTTCTTAGATGGTTGCAGAAAAAGCAGAAGAGTCCTCTAGATCAGAGGTTATCAAACTCTGCCCATGGGCCACCTGCCTGTTTTTATAAATAAAGCTTATTGGGATACTGCTAGGACCACTTACTAGTATTTTGTCTATGGCAGCTTTCACACTGCAATGGCAAAGTAGATACAACAGAAACCAAATGGCTTCCAATCCTAAAATGTTTTCTACCTTCCTTTCTAAAAATTTGCCCGCCACTGCTCTAGATCAGGGTTTCTCAACCTCAACACTATTGACATTTTGGGCTACACAGTTTTCTGTTTTGTGGGGCTTGCCTGTTCAGGTGCTTGGCAACATTTATGGCCTCTACCCACTAGATGCCAGCAGTCCTCCGGCAGGTGGGCCAACCAAAATATCTCCAGACATATTAGATGTCCCCTGGGGATAATATCAACCCTACTGAGAATCACTGCTCTAGATAAGCAGCATTTTTTTCTAAGCTTACTGCAAATTTCTGACACAAATTGATCTTCCATATCAATCTGCATAGAAACACATGAAGGAGCCAACTTGACAAAATCTTTATTGAAGACATAGAAATAATTTAAAAACAAGCTGCAAACGCTCACCTCCACCCAGTCTGCCCAACAAAACATACTTGTACTCATACACCCTGTCTTCTCTCTCTTACAGTAACTGTTGGTCTTTCTTTCTAAGGCTAATTCTTCCATCCCGACACAATCTCATCCTCTCTTAGCTAATCAAGGACTTCACTACACTAACTCTTTCCCCACTGCATCACCAATTTTTCTTTACTAGATCAGATCCATCAGTAACATGTATGCTATTATTTCTCGAATCTTAAAAAAACTAAACCTTCCTGTTCCTCACATCCCCTTCTAGTTACTGTTCACGTTTCTTGGATACCATTTATAGAAAACCTTGTTGAGAGCAATGAGAACACATGGACACGGGGAGAGGAACAACACACACACTGGGACCTATCACAGGGAAGGCAGAGGGAGAGCATCAGGATAAATAGCTAACGCATTCGGGGCTTAATACCTAGGTGATGGGTTGATAGTTGCAGTGAACCACCATGGCATGCATTTGCCTGTGTAACAAACCTGCACGTCCTGCACATGTATCCAAGAACTTAAAATAAAATAAAATTTTTTTAAAAGAGAAAATCTTGTTGAGAGATGTAACCCTTCAGATTCTAGAATTATGATGAACTTAAACGCAGTGAATAAGAAATCAATACAAAGATCTATCATAATGAAACTGAAGGCCAGACACTGTGGCTCAGGCCTGTAATCCTGGCACTTTGGGAGGCCAAGGTGGGCAGATCACTTGAGGTCAGGAGTTCGAGACCAGCCTGGCCAACATAGTGAAACCCAGTCTCTACTAAAAACACAAAAATTAGCCAGGCATGGTGGTGGGCACCTGTAAGCCCAGCTACTTGGGAGGCTGAGATAGGAGAATCACTTTAACCCAAGAGGCGAAGGTTGCACTGAGCCGAGATCATGCCACTGCACTCCAGCCTGGGTGACAGAATGAGACTCTGTCTCAAAAAGAAAAGAAAAGAAAAGAAAATGAAGAGCACCAATGACAAAAAGGTTAACCTAAAAGCAGTCAGAGGGGAAAAAAAGCAGTTAACCTACAAAGGAAACTACTGATTTCTTATAGCAACAGTGAAAGCCAGAGGAAAGCTGAATAATATCTTGGCAGTGCCTGGGCAAGGAAAGGGTGCTGCCTACTCATGAAGCCTCCACTGAAGGGTGAAGCCTCCAGTGAAGGGGTCGCATCCTTCTGCGGTGCTAACTTAGTTGTATCATCTTTAAAAGACAAATAATGACAGTAACACAGTACTTGGGTTGCTTACCTTATAGTAGAGTCACTTGATGTTGCAACAACAGAGGTAGTCTGGTCTCAGCATCTAGGCAGCTAACAATTCATCTATATCCTGCTTTTTGTGGTATTAGAAGCAAGGGTACCTGCTTAGAATGAAAGGGTGGAGATGCTTTAGGCAGGGAATAGAGTGGCTCAGTAGCTCTGCATCCCCTTTAGTGTTTTGTCTAGAAAATACTCTTTTGGCAGCCTGTCTTATCAGCACTTTGACAGTACTCAATGGAAACAATGAGTTAAAAGTTTCTGCATACTCTTTAATCCCCAGAGTACCTACAGCATACAGTATACTTCCCAAAAGTAGTGTCTGTAACTCCAAGAAAACACGAATTAAAAGAGTAGCAGAGCTGAATAATGGTAGAGAGTGATGATATCAATACAATAATGCAATATGAAACACTATTTTTAGGAGGATATTTTAGGAAGTAAATATTTCAGTAACTTGAGGCTGCACTGTCTTCAAGATCTCCGCTCCAGTGTTTCTTATAATTAATTTGCTAATAGTGTCAAAGATTCAAAGTTTGACATCAATCCACTATTTCAAATTCATCCCTTTACAAACATCATTTCCACTCATTTGGCTTTCCAGAAATGTTTAGTTGAGTGGGAAATAAAGGAATGGATGTTAAAGTCAACAAGAATAGATTAATAAATAATCAGAAGTCTATTTTCTGTGCCACACTCATTAACAGTGGACTATCACTGCTGCGCCTTTTACTGTTGCAGGATTGTGAATTATTGAGAGTGCTTATGAGTTGTAATCAATTTTGTTTCATTTTTAAATTTTAAACATGAATAAATGCCTAATTCAGAAGACAGCAAATATAAATGAATAAATTATCAGTGGTGGATCTTCTCTGAAGTACACAAATGAGATTAATGCTCTAAGCACTTCTGTTCATAACACACAGTATTGATCAAATTAAGAGCAGGCAAAACAAAGCACAGGTGAAAATTCCAAAACCCTGTTTAGGTTAATGACATTAAAATCTGTAAACTTTACATATTGGATATTTTAAATTGAGATATAAGTTATACTATAACATTCATCTTTTAAAAAGTATACAATTCACCAGTTTTTATACACTCACACAGTATTTTACCACTCCAAAAAGAAACCCCATACCCATGAGCAATCACTCCACATACCCTTATACTTCAACCCTTATCAATTACTAATCAATTTTCTCTACAGATTTGCCTATTCTGGACATTTTATATAAGTGGAATAACACAATATAGGGCCTTTTTTGTGTCTGGCTTCTTTCACATAGCCCGATGTTTTTAAGGTTTATCCAATTTGAGGCATGTATCAGTACTTCATTCATTTTTTATTGTCAAGTAGCATTTCATATATGAATTGATATAGTTTGGCTGTGTCCCCACCAAAATCTCATCGTGAATTGTAGCTCCTATAATTCCCACATATTGTGGGAGGGACCCAGTGGGAGGTAATTGAATCACAGGGGCAGAACTTTCCTGCGCTGCTCTCGTGATAGTGAATAAGTCTCACAAGATCTGATGGTTTTATAAAGGGTAGTTCCCCCACATATGCTGTCTTGCTGCCACCATGTAAGGTGTGCCTTTCTCCTCCTTTGCCTTCCCCCATTATTGTGAGGCCTTCCCAGCCATGTGGAACTGTGATTCCATTAAACCTCTTTTTCTTTATAAATTACCCAGTCTCAGATATGTCTTTATTAACAGCATGAGAACTAATACAGTAAATTGGTACCAGTAGAGTGGGGTACTGCTGTAAAGATACTTAAAAATGTGGAAGTGACTTTGGAACTCAGTAACAGGCGAGGTTGGAACAGTTTGGAGGGCTCAGAAGAAGATAGGAAATGTGGGAAAGTCTGCAACTTCCTAGAGACTTGGAGGGTTCAGAAGACAGGAAGATGTGGGAAAGTTTGGAACTTCCTAGAGATTTGTTGAATGGATTTGACCAAAATTCTGACAGGGATATGACGAAATGAAGTCCAGGCTCAGGTGGTCTCAGATGGAGATGAGGAACTTCTTGGTAACTGGAACAAAGGTCACTCTTGCTGTGCAAAGAGACTGGCGGCATCTTGCCCCTGCCCTAGAGATCTGTGGAACTTTGAACTTGAGAGAGATGATTTAGGGCATCTGGCAGAAGAAATTTCTAAGCACCAAAGCAATCAAGAGGAAGCACAGCAGAAAAGTTTGAAAAATGTGCAGCCTGGTGATGCAATAAAAAAGAAACAAACATTTCCTGGGGAGAAATTTAAGCCTGCTGAAGTTTGCATAAGTAACAAGGAGCCAAATTTAATCACCAAGACAATGGGAAAAATGTCTCCAGGCCATGTCAGAGACTTTCATGGCAGCCCCTCCCATAACAGGCCTGGAGACTTAGGAGGAAAAATTGGTTTCATGGGCCTGGCCCAAGGCCCCAGTGTTCTATGAAGCTTTGGGACATGGTCCCCTGTGTCCCAGCTGCTTCAGCTCCCACTATGATTAAAAGGGGCCAATGTACAACTCAGGCCATTGCTTCAGAGGGTGCAAGCCCAAAGCATTGGCAGCTTACATGTGGTGTTGGGCCTGCAGGTGTACAAAATCAGGAATTGAGGTTGGAGAACCTCTGCCTAGATTTCAGAGGATATATGGAAACACCTGGATGCCCAGGCAGGAGTTTGCTGCAGGAGCAGGTCTCTCATGGAGAACCTCTGCTAGGGCAGTGTAAAAGAGAAACGTGGGGTCAGATTCCCAACAGAGTGCTCACTGGGGCACCACCTAGTGGAGCTGTGAGAAGCAAGCCACCATCCTTCAGACCCCAGAATGGTATATCCACTGATAACTTGCACCATGCACCTGGAAAAGCTGCACACACTCAATGCCAGCCCGTGAAAGCAACCAAGAGAAGGACTGTACCCTGCAAGGCCACAGGGGCAGAGCTGCCCAAGGCTGTGGGAGCCCACCTCTTGCATCAGCATGACCTGGATATGAGACATGGAGTCAAAGGAGATCATTTTGGAGCTTTAATGTTTAATGACTGCCCTATTGGATTTTGGGCTTGTACAGGGCCTATAGCCCTTCATTTTGGCCAGTTTCTCTCATTTGGAATGGGTATATTTACCCAATGCCTGTACCCCCATTGTTTTTAGGAAGTAACTAACTTGCTTTTGGTTTTACAGGCTCATAGGGGGAAGGGACTTGCCTTTTCTCAGATGAGACTTTGGACTGTGGACTTTTGACTTCATGCTGAAATGAGTTAAGACTTTGGGGGACTGTTGGGAAGGCATGATTGGTTTTGAAATGTGAGGACATGAGATATGAGAGGGGCCAGGGCAGAATGACATGGTTTGCTGTGTCCCCACCCAAATCTCATCTTGAATTGTACCTCTCATAATTCCCAGATGTTGCGGGAGGGACCCAGTGGGAGGTAATTGAATCATGGGGGTGGGTCTTTCCCATGCTGTTCTCAGTATAGTGAATATGTCTCACAAGATCTAATGGTTTTATAAAGGGTAGTTTCCCTGCACATGCTCTCTTGCCTGCTGCCACGTAAGACATGACTTTCTCCTCCTTTGCCTTCCACATGATTGTGAGTCTAGGGCTAGGGGAGGGAGTTCCCCAACCCCTTGTGATTCCCAGGTGAGGAGACGCCCCACCCTGCTTCAGCTTGCTGTCTATGGGCTACACCCACTATTTAACCAGCCCCAGTGAAATGAGCTGGGTACTTCAGTTGAAAATGCAGAAATCACTCACCTTCTGCATTGATTTCACTGGTTGCTGCAGACTGGAGCTGTTCCTATTTGGCCATCTTACCAGCCACCTCAAGTTAATTTTTTTATATGGCGAAAGGTAGGGGCCCAGTTTCATTGTTCTGCATAAGGGTAGCCAGCTATCCCAGCACAAATACAAATTTAATAAATTTAACTTCTTTGATAAAATTGATGGATTTATTGAAATACATGAAATACTGGACCTGATTCAAAACACAGAATTCTAAACATCTTTTTATATCTACAAAAGAAATTGATTCCCAATTTTACAAACCCTTCACATAAAACTCTAAGCCCAATTAGTCTCTCTGGTAAATTCTATCAAACAGATTAGAAATAAATAATACCAACCTACAAAACTCTTTTTGAAAATATAGAAGGAAGAAACACTGCTTTTCAATTCTTTTTTTTTTTTTTTCTTGAGACGGAGTCTCGCTCTGTCGCCCAGGCTGGAGTGCAGTGGCGCAATCTCGGCTCACTGCAAGCTCTGCCTCCCGGGTTCATGCCATTCTCCTGCCTCAGCCTCTCCGAGTAGCTGGGACTACAGGCGCCCGCCACCACGCCCGGCTAATTTTTTTGTATTTTTTAGTAGAGACGAGGTTTCACTGCGGTCTCGATCTCCTGACCTCGTGATCCGCCCCCCTCGGCCTCCCAAAGTGCTGGGATTACAAGCGTGAGCCACAGCGCCTGGCCTTCAATTCTTTTTATGAGGGCAGCATAACCTCAGTACTAAAACCTGAAAAAATTTAATAAGAAAATTATGGACCAATATATTTCATAAACTTTGAAAAAGTCCTTCATAAATTATTAGCAAATCAAATCATACAATACATAACAATGGCAATACAAAATAATGAGGTGGACCTTATCGCAGAAGTTCAAGGTTACATTTGGAGATCAATCAGTGTAATTCGCTGCAACAAAAGAAAAGTAGAAATATTATGTAATCATCTTACCAGATGCAGAAAAGTCATTTGATAAGATTCAGCATCCATTTGTGATAAAAACAAAATCTCTCAGCAATTAGGAATAGAAGTTAAATTCCTCAATTTGCTATACAGGGAGTGTGTAAAGCCTGCTGCTAACATCAAATTTGATGATTAAGTGATAAAGACTTTTAAGATGAGGAGAAAGGTAAGGATGTTTGTCTTGCCATTTTTATTCTGTATTGAACTGGACAACTTATTAAATAGATAAAGGCAAGAAAAAGAGATAAGCATTGGAAAGAAGGAGATGAACTGTGAAGCTGAGCACTGTGTTTACCCTCTGCCAAAGGCTCCATATAGTATCCCTATCTACTACTAACACTTTAAGCACCTTCAGATCTGCTGGATCATATGGCCCAGCTGGCACAGTAGCTTGTACAACAGCCTGTACTGTTGCAGAGCCTTCTCTTGTTCTGGGCTCCAATCAAAATTGATAGTTTTTGAGATCTTACAATAACTGGGTTGGAATAACATACTCAAAAGAGATATATATTGCCTCCAAAATCCAAAGAGGCCTGTTAGGTGGTGTGAATATTCCTTAGCTTTAAGAGAGGGTAGATATAGCAACTTCTTCTTTGCCTCGAATGGGGTATCTTGACATGTCCCAGACAACTGGATTCCTAGAAATTTCACTAGGATAACTGCTAATTTTTGTGGACTTTTTTTCTTGCTCATGTACAAGCAAGTGTCTTACTAATGTGTCTAGATTAGTTGCTAATTCTTGGTCATGAGTTCCAATGACATATTATGGGTTAATATGTGTCCCCCCAGAAGTCAAATATTGAAGTTCTAACCCCCAGTACCAGAATGTGACCTTATTTGGAAAGAGATCTAATTTTAAGATCAAGTCGTGCTGGAGTAGGTGGACTCCTAATCCAATATAACTGGTATCCCCATAAAAAGGGAAATTTTGGAAATTTGGACACAGAGATGCACATAGGAAGAATACCATGTGAATATAAAAGCAAAGATAAGGATGATACAGCCACAGCCAAGGAAAAGCAAAGACTGGCAGAAAATCACCAGAAGCTGAGAAAGAGGCTTCATAGTCAATCCACATCTACTCACTCCTGGCCCCAGAAAAATATAGTGATCTTCTTTCTATCACTACAAGTTTCTTCTTGTTCTAGAGTTTCATATAAATGAAATAAGGAGTGTGTACTCATTTCCATCTGGATTCTTTTTCTCAGCTTAATATTTGGAGATATTGTTTGTGTATAGTAGTCAATTCTATTGTATTGCTGAGTAGTATTTTATTGTATGGTTATAGCATAATTTGTTTATTCATTTACTTACTGATGTACATTTGAGTTGTTTTTGGTTTGGAGCTATCAAGAACAAAGCTGCTATACATTTGTATAGTCTTTCTGTGGACACGTTTTTATTTCTGTTGAAGAAATACCAAGGAGAAGAGTTGTTGGGTTATATAGTATGTATACAGTTACTTTTAAGGAAAAGATTATTAAGATGTTGGCTGTTCATTGCAGTTTGAAATAATAACATTTATGTGTAAATATCCAATAGGCATTTTGATATATATATACACATAGAACTATAGATTGAGATGTATTCCTGTTAAACAGCATCAATACTGGAAAAGAGTACAAAGTAATAAGCTTAGACATGGATAGCCATAAGTGGGAAAAGAAGGGTCAGGAAAAGGAAGTCAACAAAATAACCAGAAATTAAAATAAGAAAATTAGAAAAATATGAAGTCATGAAGTCAAGAAATTTAAGACAAGAGCATAAATAGGATCAAAATTTCTAGAGGTGGCTGGGCGCAGTGGCTCATGCCTACTAATCCCAGCACTTTGGGGGGTCAAGGCAGGCAGATCACTTGAGGTCAGGAGTTCAGGATCAGCCTGGCCAACATGGAAAAACCCCGTCTCTACTAAAAATATAAAAATTAGCTGGGCATGGTGGCATGCACCTGTAGTCCCAGCTACTCGGGAGGCTGAGGCAAGAGAATCACTTGAACCCCAGAGGCGGAGATTGTGGTGAGCTGAAAATGCACCACTGCACTCCAGCCTGGGTGACAGAGCGAGACTCTGTCTCAAAAACAAAAACAACAACAAAAACTTTCTGAAGGACAAGGAAAATGGCACTTCATTTGTACTAATATTTATATTTTCACTATTCTTATAAATTATTTTCTCTCATCCCGACGAAATTGTCATATGGTTTTTCTCTTTTGCCTGTTAATATGGTGAATTACATTTATTGATTTTCAAAAATTAAACTAAGCTTGCATTGCTGGGATAAAGCCCCCAGAGTCATGGTGTAATCTACTTTTAATATATTGTTAGATTTGATTTGCCAAAATTTTGCTGAGAATTTTTGCATCTATATTCATGAAGGGTACTGATCTGTAGTTTTCTGTTCCTGTGGTGCTCTTTCTTGATTTTAATGTTGCTTCATAAAATGAGTTGGGAATTGTTTTCTACTTTTCCATTTTTCTGGAAGAGTTTGGACAGAACTGGCATCATTTCTTCCTTAAAGGTTTGGTAGAATTCCCCAATGAAGCCACCTGGGCCTGAAATTTTCTATGTGGGAAATCTAATTTCTGTAAAATACATAGGGCTATTCAGGATAGCTATTTCTTCTAAATAAGCTTTGGTAGTTTATGTTTCAAATACTTTTTCTGTTTTATCTAAATTATCAATTTTGTTGGCATGAAGTTGTTCATATTATCCCCTAATTTTCCCTTTAATGTTTAGCATCTGCAGGGAGATTCCCTTCTCTCATTCTTGATATTGCTAATTTATGTTATCTATTTTTCCCAGATCAGTCTGGCTAGAGGTTTGTCCATTCTATTTATTTTTTTCCAAAGAGCCAGCTTTCAATTTCATTAATTTTCACTATTTTTCTTTTTTTATTTTATTGTTTTCTAATCTTATCATTCCATTCTTCTGCTTTCTTTGTATTTATTTTTTCTTTCACACATTTCTGAAATTCAAAGCTGAGGTCTTTATGGCCAGGTGCAGTGGCTCATGCCAATAATCCCAGCATTTTGGGAGGTCAAGGTGGGCAGATCACTTGAGCCCAGGAATTTGAGACCAGCCTGGGCACACACAGCAAGACCCTGTCTCTAAAAAAATAAAACAACAAACACTTAGGTCATTAATTTCTGATATTTCTTTTATTTTCTCACATAGGAATTTAGTACGATAATTTTTTAAAGCACAGCCTTATCTTTATATTTTGACATGTTGTGTTTTCAATTTTATTCATTTTAATGTATTCTTTTTTTTAAAGACGGATTCTTGCTCTGTCGCCCAGGCTGGAGTGCAGTGGTGCGAACTCGGCTCACTGCAAGCTCTGCCTCCCAGGTTCACGCCATTCTCCTGCCTCAGCCTCCCCAGTAGCTGGGACTACAGGCGCCCGCCACCACGCCCAGCTAATTTTTTTTTTTTTTTTGTATTTTAGTAGAGACGGGATTTCACTGTGTTGGCCAGGATGGTCTCAATCTCCTGACCTCGTGATCCGCCGGCCTTGGCCTCCCGAAGTGCTGGACTTACAGGTGTGAGCCACTGTGCCTGACCTTAATATATTTTCTAATTTTTATTTTGATTTCTTCTTTGACAACAGGTTATGTATAAGTATGATATTTAGCTTACCATATTTTTATATTTTCCAGACTTCTTTCTGTTATTGATTCCTAATTCTGGCCAGAAAACATACTCCGATTTGAATACTTTTAAGCTCATTAAGACTTGTTTTTAAGGCACAGAATAGTGTCTATTTTGGTCAATGTTCTGTGTGTACGTAAAAAAAAAAATGTCTATTCTTCTGTTGTGTATAAGTGACATTTGGGTCAAGTTGGTTGACAGGGTTGCTCACGTCTTCTACACACTTACTGATTTTCTGTCTCATTGTCCTGTCAATTATTAAGAGTGGTATTGAAATCTCTCACTGTAATTACAGATTTTTGCATTTCTCTTTCAAATTCTGCTTTGCTTCATGTGTTTTGAAACTGTCATTAGCTTCACGAATTTTGATGACTTGACCCTGTTATCACTCATTATCACTGGTAATATTTATTGCTTTGAAATCTGTTTTTTATTTGTATAACTACTTCAGCTTTGTTTTTATTAGTTGTAATGTAATATATGTTTTACACACTTTTACTTTTGACCTACTTATATCTTCATATTTAAAGTGGGCTTCTTTTAGGCAGTATGTAGTTTGTTTTTGCTTTTTTATCTAATCTGAATATCTTGTTTTTTTATTGGGATATTTTGGCCACTGAATTTTACTGTAATTATTAGAATGGTTGAACTTATATCCAAATCTACCATCATGCTATTTATTATTTGCCCTATCTATTCTTTCTTATTTTTATGCCTCCTTTTGAATTTAGTATAATTTATGATTCCATTTTATCTCTGTTGTTGGCTATACCTATTTTTTCTTTTCTTTTTTTGTGGAGGGGGGGAGGGTTGCTAAAGTTTTAAAATTGCATTCGTTTTCTATTATTGCATAACAAATGACCACAACCTTGGTGACTTAGAACAATCAAGTTTATTATCTCATAGTTTCAGGAATATAAAAGTCCAGGCACAATGTGGCTGAATTCTTATCCCAGGATTTCACCAGGCTGAGATGAAGATGTCAGTTGGGGCTCTAGTACTAATCTAGAGCTCTGGGTCCTCTTCTAAGCTCACTGGCAGGATTTACTTTCTTATCATTTTAGTGTGGAGGTCCCAGTTCTCCTGTTAGCTGTCAGCCAGGGACCTCTCTCAACATTTGGAGGCCATCAGTTCATAACATGGATGTTTGCTTTCTTTCTGGCCAACCAGAATACATCTCCATAATTTCCTCTTTGGTAACCAGCCAGAGAAATCTGTGCATTTAAAAGCCTTGTGTGGTTAGTTCAGGTGCACCTGGATAATCACCCTATCTTAAGGTCAGTTGATTTTGGTTTGGGATCCTAATTATATTTACACTTCACAAGAGTATCTAGATCAGTGTTTATTTGAGTAACTGACAAAAGGTTTGTGTATTCCCCAGGCCAAGAATTTTAGCAAGGCCACCTTAGAATTCTGTGTGACATTGAATTTAATACCATCTACATTGAAATAATATTGTATCACTAACATATTACATTCAAGTAATATCACTAACATATTACATTCAAGTAATATTATATCACTAACTTAACTGTAAGAATCTTATAAAAAGTATGCTTAGATTCTCTATACAAGCTTTGTGTTTTTGTTATACATTTTACTTTTACATATATAAATTTCTTTGTATACATAGCTTACAAGACATTATTTTATTTTAAGCAGCGTGTTATCTTTAAATACCTTTTTAAAATAAAAAAATTAATATTTACTCACACATTTACCATTTCTGCTGCTCTTCATTCTTTAGTGCAGATCCAAATTTTCATTTTATATTATTTTCCTTCTGCCTCAAGTATTTTCTTTATCATTTTCAAAATGTAGTGATAAATTACATTAGTGATAAGTTATTTAGGTTCCCTTTAATTTTTCTGCTATGTTGTATAGTTTTCCACTTGGAAGACTTACACATCTTTCATTAAATGTATTCCTTCACATTTTTTATTTGTGCTATTATAAATGGAATCTTAACTTCCCAATTTTTATATATAAAAATACAATTGATTGTTGTATATTAATCTGGAGTTCTGTACCTTTCTTTTTAAAAATCTTTTAAATTCTACTTTAAGTTCTAAGATACAAGTGCAGAACATGTAGGTTTGTTACCTAGGTACACGTGTGTCATGGTGGTTTGCTGCAGCTATCAACACTCCATCTAGGTTTTAAGCACCGCATCCATTAGCTATTTGTCCTAATGCTCTCCCTCCCCTTGTTCCCTATCCCCCAACTGGCCCTGGTGTGTTGTCCCCCTCCCTGTGTCCATGTGTTCTCATTGTTCAACTCCCACTTATGAGTGGGAACATGCAATGTCTGGTTTTCTATTCCTCTGTTAGTTTGCTGAGGATGATGGCATCCAGCTTCATTCATGTCCCTGCAAAGGACATGATCTCATTCCTTTTTATGGCTGCATAGTATTCCATGGTGTATATGTACTACATTTTCTTTATCCAGTCTATCATCGATGGGGATTTGGATTGATTCCATGTCTTTGCTATTGTAAATAGTGCTGCAATAAACATACGTGTGCCTGTGTCTTTACAGTAGAATGATTTATATTCCTTTGGGTATACACCCAGTAATGGGATTGCTGGGTCAAATGGTATTTCCAGTTCTAGATCCTTGAGGAATCACCACACTGTCTTCCACAATGGTTGAACTAATTTACATTCCCACCAACAGTGTAAAAGCGTTCCTGTCTCTCCACAGACTCACCAGCATCTATTGTTTCTTGACTTTTTAATAATTGCCATTCTGACTGGTGTGAGATGGTATCTTATTGTGGCTTCAATTGCCATTGCTCTAATGATTAGTGATGAGCTTTTTTTTCATATGATTGTTGGCCTCATAAATTTTTTTTTTTGAGATGTACCTTTTCATATCCTTTACCCACTTTTTGATGGGGTTGTTCGTTTTTTTCTTGGAAATTTGTTTAAGTTCCTCATAGATTCTGGATATTAGACCTTTGTCAGATGGGTAGATTGCAAAAATTTCCTCCCATTCTGTGGGTTGCCTGTTCAGTCTGATTTGTTTCTTTTGCTGTGCAGGAGCTCTTTAGTTTAGTTAGATCTAATTTGTCAATTTTGGCTTTTGTTGCAATTTCTTTTGGTGTTTTCATTGTGAAGTCTTTGCCCATGCCTATGTCCTGAATGGTATTGCCTAGGTTTTCTTCTAGAGGTTTTATGGTTTGGGGTTTTACATTTAATAGAGAATAGAGGTTTGGGTTACTCCATCAGGTAAAGAACAATAACCAGCTAAGGTGCTTACTGCAGGCAAAGGGAATACACAATGGGTAGTAGAACAAGGTAGTTATAAATATCAGCTACAACCATGTGGCCGGTTACAGAAACAAGGGCTGTACAATCTCTATTTTGTTAAGAATAGGTTTTTGTGTATATACACATATATGAAGCAAATATCTTTGTTTTCATTGATTTCTTATCCTTTGTCATGTAACATAATATGTATTGAGCTTGTATTAGTATAAGTACTGTTAATTTTACATCACAGAATTTTAGTTATAGGATATCAGAAAAGGAGTAAACATCATTCAAGAACTTTACCTCCTCTTCTGGGGAAAGGATTCGTGAGTTTTTGATTATGCACAAGATAGCTGTATTGTTATTTAGAGATTAAGTATGATAAAGAGATGTGTACGGGTGCTAAGTTGACAAGGGATGAACTTGTGATGGTTGATTTTGGGTGTCAACTTGACTGGATTAAGAGATAGCCAGGTAGGTGGTATAGCATTACATATCTTCAGTGCTTCAGTAGGCACTAAGCCCATCCCTCTTCTGCTGAAAGGAAAACAAACCCAGGTGTTTTAGCACTCAATTAGAATGACTGGACTGGCCTATATATGTCCATGAGGGTGTTTCCAGTGGAGATAGGCATTTTAGTCGTTGAACTGAGTGGGGATGATCTGCCATCAATGTGGGTAGGCACCATCTGATCAGCTGGGGTCTTGGATAAAACAAAAACATGTAGGAAGGGTGAATTCTTGCTGTCTGTCTTCTGGAGCTTGGGCACCCTTTATCTTCTGCCCTTGGATATCAGATCTCCAAGTTCTCTGGCTTTGGGACTCCTGCACTCACACTAGCAACCCCCTGGGTTCTCAGGCCTTAAACCTCATACTGAGAATTACACCATCATCTTCCCTTCTTTGGTTGTGAAGTCTTCAAATATGATCCAGGCTACTGGATATCCTGGTCCTCCAGGCTGCTGGATCTCCTGGCTCTCCAGCTTGCAGATGGCCTATCACGGGACTTCTCAACTTCCACAATTGAGTGAGTCAATTTCTCTAGTTAGATAGATAGATAGATAGGTGATAGATAGATAGATAGATACATAGATACATAGATAGATACATAGATAGATAGATAATCTCCTGTCAGTTCTATCGTTCTGGATAACCCTGACTAAAACACTAGCTTTACAGTTTGAAAAAAAGAGGCAAAAGACAGTTCTGATTTTGAATTGGCTCTAGTTTTTAATATTCAGGTAGATTAAGTGAAAATTTCTTCAACATTTATGGTAGACTTAAATAGGTGTGATTCTTCTTATTCCTATACACATACTCATTTGCACTGTGACTTTGCTGCTCCTTCCATCAAAGGGTATAGAGCCTGTTTCTCCACCCCATGAATCTGGGTTTGGCCATTTGACTGCTTTGGAAAATGGGACATTAATAAATGTGATGAGCAGTGGCTTGGAAAGGGGTTGAACATAGGGGCTTACACTCTTGCTATTCTTGTTACTGCCCTGTAAATAAGCCTGGGCTAGCCTGATGGATGATGAGAGACACATGGTGTAATCATCCCCATAACCCTGGCCAACAGCCTGCCAACTGCCAGATGTGTAAGGTGATCTTAGATCATCTAACCTCCAGCTGACCCATCAGCTGACCATGGACGTGAGCCAATTAGGAAGACAACAGCCAAGTCAGGCCAACCAGAAATGCTGAGCCAACCAATCATGAGCTAATTATATTGTTGCTTAAACAACAAACTTTTAGGATTTCACGTTATGCAGCAAAAGCTAACTGACACGACACTAAATTATTCAATCATTTTTCATTATTAGATTAACAAACCTCTACTGAATGCCTTCTGTATTAGTCCATTTTCATGCTGCTGATAAAGACATACCCGAGACTGGGAAGAAAAATAGGTTTAATGGACTTACAGTTCCACGTGGCTGGGGAAACCTCACAATCATGACAGAAGGCAAGGAGGACAAGTCATATCTTACATGGATGGCAACAGGAAAAGAGAGAGAACTTGTATGGGGAAACTCCCATTTTTAAAAGCACCAGATCTCATGAGACATATTCACTATCACAAGAATAGCATGGGAAAGACCCACCCTCATGATTCAGTTACCTCCCACTGGGTCCCTCCCACAACATGTGGGAATTGTGGGAGTTACAATTAAAGATGAGATTTGAGTGAGGACACAGCGAATCCATATCATTCCACTCCTGGTCTCTCCCAAATCTCATGTCCTCATATTTCAAAACCAATCATGCCTTCCCAACCATCCCACAAAGTCTTAACTCATTTCAGCATTAACTCAAAAGGCCGAAGTCCAAAGCCTCATCTGAGACAAGGCAAGTCCCTTCCATCTATGAACCAGTAAAATCAAAAGCAAGTTAATTACTTTCTAGATGAAATGGGGGCACAGACATTGGATAAATACACTCATTGCAAATAGGAGAAACTGACCAAAACAAAGGGCTAAAGGCCCCATGCAAGTCCAAAATTATTGGGGCAGTCAAGTTCCAAAATGATCTCCTTTGACTCCATGTCTCACATCCAGGTCATGCCGATGCAAGAAGTGGGTTCCCATGGTCTTGGGCAGCTCCACCCGTGTGGCTTTGCAGGGTATAGCCCCTCTCCTGGCTGCTTTCATGGGCTGGCATTGTTTACAGCTTTTCCAGGTGCACACTGCAAGCTGTCAGTGGATCCACCATTCTGAGGTCTGGAGGACGGTGACCCTCTTCTCACAGCTCCACTAGGCAGTGCTTCAGTAGGGACTCTGTGTGGGGGCTCTGACCCCACATTTCCCTTCTGCACTGCCCTGGCAGAGGTTCTCCATGAGGCCTCTGTCCCTGCAGCAAACTTCTTCTGCCTGGGCATATCCAGGCATTTCCGTACATCCTCTGAAATCTAGGCAGAGGTTCCAAACCTCAATCCTCGACTTCTGTGCACCTGCAGGCTCAACACCATGTGGAAGCTGCCAAGCCTCGGGGCTTACACTCTCTGAAGCAATGGCTCAAACTGTACCTTGGCCCCTTTTAGCCATGGCTGGAGTGGCTGGGACACAGGGCACCAAGTCCTTAGGCTGCACAGAGCAAGGGGGCCTTGGGCCCAGCCCATGAAACCATTTTTTTCCTTCTAGGCCTCCAGGCCTATGATGGGAGGGGCTGCTGTCAAGACCTCTGACATGCCCTGGAGACATTTTCCCCATTGTCTTGGGGATTAATATTCAGCTCCTCATTACTTATCCAAATTTTTGCAGCCAGCTTGAATTTCTCCTCAGAAAATAGGATTTTCTTTTCTGTCACATTATCAGGCTGCAAATTTTCCAAACTTTTATGCTCTGCTTCCCTTATAAAACTGAATGCCTTTAACAGCACGCAAGTCACATCTTGAATGCTTTGCTGCTTAGAAATTTCTTCCACCAGATACCCTAAATCATCTCTCTCAAGTTCAAAGTTCCACAAATCTTTAGGGCAGGGGCAAAATGCCACCAGTCTCTTTGCTAAAACATAACAAGAGTCACTTTAGCTCCAATTCCCAACAAGTTCCTCATCTCCATCTGAGACCACCTCAGCCTGGATTTCATTGTCCATATCATTATCAGCATTTTGGTCACAGCCATTCTTCAAGTTTCTAGGAAGTTCCAAACTTTCCCACATTTTCCTGTCTTCTTCTGAGCCCTCCAAACTGTTCAAACTTCTGCCTGCTACCCAGTTCCAAAGTCGTTTACACATTTTTGGGTATCTTTTCAGCAGCGTCTCACTCTACTGGTACCAATTTACTGTATTAGTCCATTTTCTTGCTACTGATAAAGATATATCTGAGACTGGGAAGAAAAATAGGTTTGATGGAGTTACAGTTCTATGTTGATGGGCAAGCCTCACAATCATGGTGGAAAGCAAGGAGAAGCAAGTCACGTCTTACATGGATGGCAGCAGGCAGAGAGGACCCCATGCAGGGAAACCCGTTTTTAAAACCATCAGATCTCATGAGACTTATTCACTATCACGAGAATAGCATGGGAAAGACCTGCCCCCATGATTCAATTACCTCCCAGCAGGTCCCTCTCACACGTAGGAACTGTAGAATTAAAATTCAAGATGAGATTTGGTGGGAACACAGCCAAACCATATCACCTTCTGTTTGTAAGGCCCTCAGCTAGGAATAGAGATGCAAAGCCACATAAGATATGGTTTCTACCTAGATGACCCCATAATTATAGTATATAGATACCAGCAAATAGATAATGGCAGTGCAGTGTGATTATACTGTAAAACGATATGACTTTAAAACAAATTAAATCCAAACTGGGAACATAGATAAAAGATGATTATCTGTTGGAGATGGTCTAGGTAAAAAGCAGATGAGATCAGAATTGGATCTTCACCAATGAACAAGGAAGTTAGGGGAGAACATTCTAGGCAAAAGAAATAGCATTTGTAAAGGCTCACGGACATTGAAGGATATGAAGTGTTTGGGAAATGGTAATACAATGCAGCAGAAATGTAGAGTGCAAAGTGATGGAATAAGAGAAGGTGGATGATTAAGGAAATTCAGGTCAAATAACCTATTTGGTGAGAAGTCCTAACTGTTGTAGAAGTATCAAAATATTAAGAAGAAATAAGGTAAAAAATCATAACACATGTGTTAGTGTATGAATTATCACAACTATTACCTTCTCATTTTCTTTGATTTTGGACTCTTGCAGTGTGTAAGTAAAGCTACTGTACTGCTACTTGTCTATGTTTATTACCTTATCAACCTCATTCTGTTAAGTTCATTTAATTATACTTACTGTTGTTCAACTTGAAGCACACACACCCTTTAATTCACATATATACCCCCAACTATATGAGAGGCACTGTTATCTGCAAAGCAATTTAACTTTTTTTTAAAGATTGATTTGAACCAATGGTATGAAACTGGCCTCTTAGAACAATGGAAAGTAATTGGTTTAAGTTGATTCAAAAATACTCCCTTCCCAAAGTCATGAAAGTAGTGACACATTCCTTGAGTAGCAGACTACTTATGATCATGTGTGCTTTACTGTGCTGAAGAACATCTCTTTAAGATGTTTGGAGAAGAATTATGAGAAGAACCACTTAAAGTGATTCTATGCCTAAAGCCTCCCCTCCTCTGAAACTTATCCGTTTGTCCATGTGTCTGGCATAGTTACTAGATGATGAAAGAAAAAAGAAAGAAAAGAAATTACCTGTGAAACTTTCAAGCATGAAATAACCTTCCAGAATCAAGCCTACACATTACCTGGCATGAGTGTTCAGTAAATGCTTGTTGAATGAATGACACACTGATAACGTCAGCTTCAACTTCTCCAAATATAAAATGAGAAACTAAATGATCATTAGAGTTCCTACCAATCTTAAGATTCAAATAGTTTTTTCCCCACAAGACAATACAAAAGCATAAAAATGTACACATCAGTACAATTTATTAAGTCACTCTAATACAAGTTGCATTTGTTCTTTAAAAGAAACAAAGTATAAAACTATAAAAAAAATCACCTTGAAAATTATACAAATTTTTTTCAAAGCATGATTTTGAAAACACATCTTTAAAAAGCATGATTGGGATGTGCCACAAGGAATCATAATAAATTTCAAAAGAAAAAATAAACATTGACACAGAAGTCAATCACTCAGTCACAGAAGTATTAAATATAAGGAAATTTTGATGAATTACAGCTTTATTTCTGCTGCCGTCAGGAGTACTTCTATGATGGGATTCACAAATTTTACTAGAACTTTAAGCTGAATAGATTTGTCATGATACTAATGCTATAAATTAATTCTAAACCACGGTTTGGGCATTTCACAAACATTGAGACCACTAGTTTTTGGCTTTGGTAATGATTGCAAATACCAAATTCTTTTCTTTTTAATTGTAATAAAATACACATCAAATACACCATTTTAAAGTATACAATTCAGTGGCATTTTGGCACATTCACAATATTGTGCAACTATCCCCACTATCTTGTTCTACAATATTTTCATCAATCCAAAAGAAAACCCCATACTCATGAAGCAGTCACTCCCCTTCCCCCAGCAACCATGAATCTGATTTATTTCTATGAATTTACCTATTCTGAATATTTCATATAAATGAAATCATATAATATGTAGCATTTTGTGTCTAGCTTCATTCACTTAGGTTTTTTATCCTCCAAAGAATATCACATCTTTCTGCATTTAAGGTAACAACATTTATATAAATCATGAGAAAAGGAAGCTAAATGACATCTTCAGTAAGTGAATCGGTGCAATGACCTTTCAGAATGCAGTTAAAGTTTTCAATACTGAGTAGTATTCAAACATTGATCAAATGAACAACACTACTTTAACATTTTAAGTGCAAATAAAAATCTTTAGAGTTCATGTCCACTAAATTATTAGCCATTCAGAGTAAGTTATTTCATATGTCATGGCTGTCATGACAAAGCTATTGGAATGTTGTAGGGACCAATACTGTTCTCTCCGTATTTTATTTAAAATACAGATTTTTTAAAAAGTCATCAATTGACATAAAAGACATCCAGTTGACATAATTATTCATTGGGTAATTTTCCTCTTGAGCAGATACAGTGCCCATTATTTCCATGGTTTGATTTCTTTCAATCAAATAACGCGGTTAAACCTGAATGCTGATACTTCAGTTAGATTCAGCAATACTTGCTGATTTTTGAAGAAAAAAATGAAAAAAAATTTGTTTCTTCATGGGTGAGCTGAGAGAGACTTTAAAACAAGCATGATAAGTTACTTAAATCTAGAACTACTGACCAAAATGATTAAATTCAGGGTCACCTCACCAGAAAACTGGAGTCATGGGCTAAAGAAGCAATAATGACAATATGGAAAAGAAGATTTCAACAGAAAAAAATATTCTAGGACAGCAGAGTGCAGGACCCCTTTTTTTCAATTTCAATCTTTTGAATATTAACAAATTGTTACTGTTCTTATGTCATCAGACTTTAAAACTACTACTTAATACTAATATAACAATGTTACTTTTTGACTGGAAAGGGTATTAAAAAGCTATCTAACTCTAGTCAGTTTCTCTGTCAAAGAATAAACAAATATATCAACCTATTTGCCTCACAACTGAGAAACAAAATTTCTAAAAATTTATATTAGAAAAGGGTAGAAATTAAATCTGATGAATTTGCCTTTGTTAGGAGAAATTGACCTAATTTATTGATCTTAAGAGCAATTTGACCTGATTAATTGGTCTTAAGAGTTCAACACAAATGCAGTTTTGTTACTTTCAAATACACGAAGAACTATTAACCACCACAAGAACTAGCTACATATTGAAGAACCATTCCCTAATATTTGCATGCAAATGGGTTAATAAAATTATTTTGGAGATGCTTAACTTTTTACCCAGTATTTGCCTTATGTTGTCAGTTCACTTCAAAAATGTTTTCTTCATAGTAAAAGACAGACGCTTCCATCCAGCTTATCAAAAAGATTGAAAATTATTTTTAAAAAAGGACTTTGCATCATGAATTTTTATTATATTTCTATAGAGCATGTTCATGAATATTCCTTATAACCCATTTCTTTGTAGCTTATTAATGAAAAGTCACTCTCCGCATAATACACTGAAATATAAAACAATCTGAATACAAAATGCCAGTTTTGAAATGTGCTAAGGTAACCAAGCACCTCAAGATGTATCGCCATTAATACATCTCAAGGTGTACTGGCCAATTATGAAGATTATATATGTCAAATAAACATGTATAAGCAATTTATTTCAAAAAGTTTAATCATAGATGCAATAACCTACTTGTAAAATTCAGCAAGAGGCCCTAGTTTCGCAAAGATTTTCAGAGCAACATACCACACTTGGTTAGTTTCCTTTTGGTATTGCTCCAAAATGCTTTCCAAAGCAGTAGGAATCAAATATCCTAGGCAACATTTTCCAAATTTCCTTACATCTAAACATCTCTTTTCTTCCTGCATTCGTAAAGTGAAAAAGTGATCCATGTAAGGACATAATTCTCTCTCAAATATCCCAGTACACTAATCACTACCTAAATTTTGAGTACCTATTTTCTCATCCATAAAATTCAAATTTGAAAGGTTTTATCTCTTGATCTCACTTTAATCTTTTAAATAAAGGGAAATAATTATGTAAAAGATGACTTCAAAAGCAAACCATCTTTCCTTTTCCCTTATTTAGAAAGGACTTCATCAGAGTTGATCTTTTCTGAATTCGAACTTTGCTTTTTTGGAAATCAGATAAATCCTGTCAAACCCCATTATTAAATTATCTTAAACACCATGAAACAAGTCACTGATGAGTTGATAAAGGTATAACTAATATTCTCTGCTTTCTAGACCTTATGAGCATCTTAAGTAAGACTACTTAACAGCAACATTTAGATAACCAGTCAAACACCTATCAGAGAAATTCTTTCTATCAAAAGTCTGTCCAGAGAATGAGGGCCAATTGCTTTCTTTCTACTGCACTTCTAAACAACCAACTCTGTAAGCTCCAATCACATCACCAATGTGGCATGTCATGCATGAAACAAACACATTTTAAAATATTTGAATAACTTTTCCTTAGGAAATTTTAAAATTAATAAACCCCATGTCTTTTCAGGTTGGGATGCAAAACATGAAGAAATCTGTTTTGCTTCCAAACACCTAAAACTAGTCAAATCTCCACAGGTAAAACTGTTATCAATATAGTAATATAAACTACCATATCTTCAAGGGATATGGAAGTTTCGCTGAAAATCCTATTATCAGCAACATTACTAAGATCCCAACATCCAATGTTAAAGGACAGATATTAATAGCAACAATATTGATGAGATAGGCAGCACAGAGTCAAAGATCAAAAAAGATTCTATACTACTGATAAACAAGAGATCCAATCTTTCATAACATCTTATTGATAGGGTTGAAAAGATCCCTAAAAATATTTTTTGTAGGATTTAATCCAGTATTTGTCTACTTCTACTCTGTGATTACCCTACAATTTGAATATGTTCACAACTCTACAACCACTAAACAAGAGAATGAGATGACTAGGCTAAATGTTACTGCTAATGAACTAAAATTTGCACTGCAATTTACCTTGAACAGAAGAAACACTAGTAAAATTTTAAATACTAGTAAATACTAATTTAAAGAATACAAGTCCAACAACTACAGTACCCAGTGTATTTTGTCATATGGCTGTAAAATTGAGACAACATATATAGTTTAACCATTAATTACCATTACTCTGACTTTTGGATTACACATATATTTATACAAACACACACAGGTACACACATATATCCACTCCAGTAATGCACCAGAGGGCAGCTGGCATGACCCAGGATTCCCTCTAAGTTCTAATACTTTACTGTGCATTAGAATCACCTGGAGATCTTGTTAAAACAGATTGCTGGGTCCCACCCCAGAGTTCCTGATTCACTAAGTCTGGAGAGAAGCCTAATAATCTGCATTTCTAACAAATTCCTAGGTGTTGATGTTCCTGCTGGTCCAAGGAACACACTTTAGGAACCACTGCTGTAAGATCTGTGAGTCTCAAAATCCAGAAAAAAGAGAGAGAGGGAGAAGAAGGGAAAGGGAGAGGGAGAAAGATTAAGCTAACAGGCAGTATTGGGGAAGGAGGCAGAGGACAAAAGTGAATTCAAATACTTCCCTCCATCCCGATGCCTGCCTTTTACCTTGCTATTTAGCAAAGACTAAGGAATCAATGATGACTTCTCAAAGTACAATCTATTAGGCCAACATAAAAACCTTTTCATACTTAGGAGGAGAGACAGATGGTTTCCATGACAACTTTTAGAGCTATAACCATGCTAGAAACTCTTCCACCTTTCAGTGCACTTAGGTGGTATTACTTTCGAGACACTGAAGGATCAGAGAAAGCTAACTAATGAGTGTCTCAGATTTTAAAAAAATTAAGGTTCACTAGTAAAACATGGGTGAGCAATGATGATAACAACTACCATAACATGCAGAAAATCCACATTACAGAAACAATATGATTGTGTTGGAATTTGTCAAACTTTTTAAGTATTAAAATTTTATTTAAATGAATGTTTTTAAGTTATTGAGCCATGTTAAGGGAAAACATTAATTTTATTAGAACTTGAACAAATGTTTCACAAAGAAAACATTTTAACAAAATGGTATGGGTGGCATAACAATAACAAAAAAGAGAACAGCAAAATGTGTAAAAGAAATATAAGGTGGAAAAATTGTTAAATATCTCATAATCCAGTGTGGAAATAAGAAGTCTAAATTTAAAAACAATGAATTTTAAAAAGCATAACTATAAAACAAAAGTTAATGCTTGTGCTATCCTAACCACAGACACATTCTTCAGCAAAACTTTAAAAGGCAGAGTTATATTTTATGGTATTTAATATCTTTTTTCTGTTTTTTTTCACAGAAATAGAAACTGTTTATTCAATCTCACAGTTGAAAAAGAAATTTTAAGCACTGAGAAATAAGTATTCTACTATTTAAAATGACTGGTGAGGCAAAACAATTGATTAGTCTTTAATGCTCTATTTTTCAACTGTACTAAGGACTTGATCCAACCAAAACAAATCTTAAGCTTCAGAACTCTCTAATGCCCAAGGAACGCCTCTGCCTGATTGCCATATAAGGGAATCAAGAACCTAGTAATCGTGGAGTACTCTCAGGGACAAATGTAGGAAGGGAGGACACAACAGAGTTTTCACAATTTTAACAAGTAATCTGTCACCATTTCAGACTACCAAATGCTAATTTACTTAAGACAAATTATTTAAGTATATATCCCCACCTTTGTTTCTAAATACTGATATATTCATTTTTTAAGCAGACCACATCAGGTTAATAATGGTATAAATCAATTTGAAAACTATAATAAACTACTTCAAGAATAGGTATATTTTTCCATTATACCTTGATTATTATGCAAAGATGCAATTCTTACTTTCTTGGTGGTGAAGCCTATGGGAAATTAACTTGGAAATGTTTCAAAGAGATTGTCAACCAAGACAGGTTTCTACATTATTGTCATTTTACAAAGATAACAAATTTCACGTTTTTAAATGTCTTAAAACAACATAGTTGTAATGTTTATAAACATCAAAAGGCAAACATTTAATAGTCAAGCCCTTTGCATTCTGAATATTTGAAATTTATACAATACGCCCAATTCAAACTTAAAATGAGGTATATTTTCTTTTAAAACATTAGATAACTAGCAAATATGTAATACCAGGAGCTGTTTCAAATTAAATTATATTCACAGGCTTGCTTTTTGTTTGTTTGTTTTTGCTTTGTCCTGACATATAGTACATTGCGATCAGTCTTTGGATGTGGCATCTAACAAAAAAGAAAGCTGCACATGGTCACTCTGTGTGTTGAGTTGTAAGCATATGAGATAAAAACATCTTTGTGTATTATTTTTAAAACATGATAAACTGCATTACCAAACTTTATGATTTTACGTATGTAAGTATATATTAGAGATCATTTGTGCATTAATAATTGTATAGGGAAGCACTAAAAAACAAAAACACTATAATGATTTTATGGCAGTGCTTAAATTCAGAATATTTTTATATGAAAAACCTATGCTGTAAAAAATCTGAATCAAAGTTTTGCTTTTTGATTGCATGGGTTGCAACCCACAGAAAACAACAAATAAATTGGTCAGGATTTTTTTAGTTTAAGAAGCAAAAATTTAAGAACCAAAATATGCACACCACTGAAAATACTAATTCTTAAAATTATGTAGCTAAAAATTAAATCACCCTGTCCAGCAAGTTCCAAGAATTTCACACATTTCAAACATTAAGGCAACTTTTTCCAACTAAACAGTACTTTATAAAAATAGATGTCACTTCAAAACATTATATACACAGTGACAATAAATTTAGCTAGTTGTAATATTTAATACATTAATAAAAGTTTCACATATTACAAAGAAATTATACTAGGTGCTTGCATATATGTGCAAGTAAAATTACAACTTTTAAAGTACAGGTTTTAAAACTGAGCGTAGTGAACGTCCTTCTTTAGTGAGTTCTCGTGTCACACACATACACGGCAAAGGGATTGCTTCCTCCCGTTTCTCGACAACATTGTAACTGCATTTCTTCAAGTGGTCTGCCATGCTTAGGATGTCAGCAAATTTCCATTCATTAACAGAACAAAATGCAGTACTAAATCGCCATACCTACAAGAAAATTCTACTTTAGATTTAAACAAGTCAATTTGTAGAGAATCAAACACACTTTTTGCTCCTACTGCATACATTTCTGCCATTATAGAAGCATCCAATATAAAGTTTCAAATAGCAATAAAATTAAAAATTGGTAAATCCTTTTGGATACAAATATATCTGTCAAATATTTATAAGGTAAATCACTTCTATGACATTATGACTTCAATAAATTTAAAAACAATAAAAGACAAAACTCAGTATTAAAAATCACACCCAATCTGCCTTACTAAATGATTTTTAAAAAATCAAAACTGCACAAATTCAGAGCAATTTCCTAAAATATTGTATACTACACACTATTCTTTCATATTCTCCAATTGGCTATCTAGAACTAATCACACTGTGGAGATACTGACAATGCAAGTGTTATTTTTCTTCTCCAAGTTTTTCTCTCCCATTCCTGTTTATAATATCAGTACTAAAAAATACCCTAGAATATTGTGTGCCAAGGCAAGCTTATTTTTCCACTGTGCACAAGTACTAAAGGTACTTAGTGATATTCAAGTACTTCAATTTGTTCAAAATGGCTCTGGAATTTTATATAAAAATAATATTTGTAAAGTGGATCCTATTTTAGTCCATATCATTGTAAAACACGTTTCTAGGCAAAATACTCACCTGCCATCCCTATTCATTTCTGTAGGTAAAAATATTAGCTACTTCCCCTTTTGTCCACCCAACAGCTCTAGGCCCTGAAGTACTGTCAAATTATTAGTCCAGCAAAGACTGTGCCCCATGCCCCTCATCTTTACAAATGAAACATAAAGCTACCTGAACGTAAGTAACAAGCATGAATGCAGAGCAGGACAGACCTAGATAACAAGCATGAATGGGGCAGGACAGGCCTAGCCATGCCTGCTAAGTTTATCAACAGGCAAATGTCTAATTAGGGAACAATTTACACACGTTGAACAGCAGATGCTTTAGAACAAGCTTGTCTAACCTGGGGCCCGTGGGCAGCATGTGGCCCAGGACGGCTTTGAATGCAGTCCAACACAAATTTGTCAACTTTCTTAAAACGTTATGAGATTGTATGTGTGTGTGTGTTTTGTTTGTTTTGTTTTTTTAGCTCAGCTATCGTTAGTGTATTTTATGTGTGGCCCAAGACAATTCTGTTTCTACCAATGTGGCCCAGGGAAGCCAAGAGACTGGACACCCCTGCTTTAGAAAGGGGCAGATTTAAGAAAAACCCTCAGCATTTATTGCTTCTCAGGAAAGCATGGTAATGTCTTCTCAGGGTGGCTAGATGTCTTCAAATTTTGTGGGAAAACAATTATTTGTCAACTAGCAATAGAAAGTCCCCATTGTTCAGCACAAGGGTACCCCCTATACTCCTTAGGATTATGATCAATTACCCTTTATGGAGTAATTTCCCAGGAGTCAGTGAAGGCCTAGTGATAGTAGAGATGTCACTAGCCTCCCTTACCATTCCCCATGCTCACAAAGCTACAAAAGGAATTAGGACTTTTCTTTAAGCTTGGCAGGTGAATTAGCTGAAAGATTCAATGGAAACAGGCAGTCTCTCTACTTCCATACAACTGAGAGTCTGGTGAAACAAACTCAGGAAAAGCAGGCAAAAGAAAATGTATGACTCCCACCTGCTGATGACAAGGTTTCTTAGTAATGGATCCATCTTTCATTCAAGTATGCATCAAGTATTTACTCAGTGCCTACTACATAGTAGGTGCTATGCAAAGCAGTATTTTGGTTCCCTGAGAGTCCCACTTCTCAAAGAATTTACAGTCTAGTGACTGAAACTGACAATTCATCAATCAATTTCTTTTTTTTTTTTTTGAGACGGAGTCTTGCTCTGTCACCCAGGCTGGAGTGCAGTGGCGCAATCTCGGCTCACTGCAAGCTCCGCCTCCCGGGTTCACGCCATTCTCCTGCCTCAGCCTCTCCGAGTAGCTGGGACTACAGGCGCCCGCCACCACGCCCGGCTAATTTTTTTTGTATTTTTTAGTAGAGACGGGGTTTCACCGTGGTCTCGATCTCCTGACCTCGTGATCCGCCCGCCTCGGCCTCCCAAAGTGCTGGGATTACAAGCGTGAGCCACCGCGCCCGGCCTCATCAATCAATTTCAAAACAGCTCAGTGAGTGCTTTAGTAGAGGTGTATTACCACAGGAACACAGAGCAGTGCAACAACTTGTCAGGTTATGGGTCCCAAGAAGCTATCTTCAGGAGGTAAAACCTGAAGAGTAAGCAGGACATAGCAAGAAAGATGAAGATCACAAGATTGAGAAACCGGCTTCCTAAGTCAGTTAGTTGGCCAGCTTACTTAACCTCTGTTTCTTTGTCTGTAAAATGGGAACAGTGGATTATATAAGTTAATACAAGTACTAATGCACACTGAGTAGCATATTGCAGATGCTCAAGTGTGAGAATTAGGGATGGCATATTTTAAAGACTTAACGCAAGAAAAAACATCAGGGAACTGTAAGTAAATCAATGCGGTTACAGTATAAAATGACAGGAGGAAAGTGAAAAGATAAAGATGAGATTATGAAAAGTCTCAAATGTTTTATTAAGGAGCTGGGCTCTATCCAGGGGTGATGAACAAATATTAAGGAAGTTTTTAAGCACTGTAGTGACAGTGTAAGAATTATATTTAAGAAAATATACATCACATTAGCTCTTGTGTAGAGAATATATTGGAGAAGGGCCCAAATGGAAGTAGGAACCCAGTTAGAAGGAAGCTGTTGTTGTAGTCCAGGAGACAACTAAAGTTGGGACTGAACTTGGGAAATGGCAGTGGAAACAGAAAAGCAAACCTGAGAGGTTTCAGGACTTCATGATTATCTGAATAAAAATAAAGAGGGGAGAAAAAGCAGCCAACTCCTAAATTCCTGGTTTAGGAAACTTGGTGATGATGGTGCCACTTTCTCAGACGAAGAGGGGGAGGACTGGAGTAGGTTGGATATGTTGAGTTTGAGAAAGCTGTAGGGTAATCAAGTGGTAACGTCCAGTAGATGCTTGTATATAGTGGTTGGGAGTTCAGTGGAGCAAATGGCTAGGATACAGATGTGTGACTAATATACAAATGATGGCGAGTTAAATTTGAAGAGTAGGTGAGATTTTCTGCAGGAATGATTATAGAATCCCCCCAAAAAATTTCACTCCATATGTCAATACTAGTAGGCAAAGATAAAAAGAGGCCATATTAAGACTGTCTCATCCCAAAGAGAAGATACAAAATCATATGGAAAACAAAAATACACACAAACACAAGCAGTAGAAACTTTCTGCCATCAGAAATTCCCTTTGGAAAAAAAAATCATGAAACAATTTGTGTGATCATTTATTGGTCAAGGCCTCAGGGAAACCAAGTGGATGTAGTATTCTGAAAAATCAGTGCAATGAATGAAAGAAAACATAAAGGTGCTACGAATAAAGTAACCAGAGTTTGAATGCTGTGCAGCTAAATGTAAAGTTTATCACAATTGTTTCCACTTTAGAAAATGTAAAAGTTTCATATTATAAGTGTTCAAAAATAAAAAAAAACACCTTCAATCAAAGATATCTGTAAGGCCTTCCAGTTCCTACTGAGTAGTGCCAAATAGAAGCTGAGCAAAAGTAGGGTATCACAGAAGGAAAATGGTGTAGCTTGGATTTGCTTAGGTCTGCCTAAATCTCCAGCTTAGTTTCCAACACAGTATGCATCACTCCTTTGGACTCTACTAAACCCAGAGTCCCCACTCAAAATATCAAATCCTACTGCCCTACTCTGTTCTCACAGCGGCCTAAAGCATTTCCTCATTCATCCATTTATGTTCCTTATTCCCCATATCATATACTCCTCTGGTCACTTTAATATATGACCATAGTAGTAGTTGTAACTTATTCTCGTCTCTTGCTATTTAGGTTATACCCAAAACAACCAAATCGTAGGAACAAAATTGCCATAGAATGGAGAGACAATTACAAGCAGGAAACAAACCCTGTTCTTGCTTCCTCCATTATCTTATGGTGCACATTTTTCAGATGGAGTCCAAATTAGAAGATGGCAACATGGACCCAAACAGAGTTGTTATAGAAAAACTGAGAAACATAAGTGGTCTCTGCCACATTAGATTATAATCTAGTTCTAGGAAATCAGTAGTAAACCTATAATTATGGCAAACAATTTTAACTATCCTAGTTCATTATTAATTACCATTAAGAAAAAGTCTGTCATCACACTGATTTAGTAAGTTTTAGGGAATGGTCAATTTCTCAATAAGATATTAATTGTATTAATTCAGCAGTATTATTAAAGGCCTCTTTATGTCAAAGAAGAGGTTGTAAAGATTACACTAACCTTTTCTTTTATCTGCCATGATGAATTTCCTTCTGGATACTTCCTTTTCCCCCACTGCAGTATGACCATGCCACGAGACTGAAGCAGGCTGCCACACACATCCCTCATTAACTTGGATACACATGAGAGCTGGCACAAGCTGAAGCCATCGAGAAAGCCTGCAATATGCTGCAGGACCTCAAAAGGAAGACTACTTAGATGGTCATTATGCAATCCCAACACACAGTTTCTAGCAGGCTCCACTAATACTGTAGATACACATGGCTGAACTCCAAATGACCTCAAATGGCGGTCATGTATAATCTTCGCTCCTTGTATTGATGGACAAAATCTACGCTGAGAATAGGTACAACCATAGTAAGCTAAAGGGCACCTCTGTTCCATCCAGCCATTGAGTCCAGCATGAATGTCACCATGCACATTCTTAAAATGGGAAGAAAATTCTTTCCTTCTAAATAACTGTCCACACACAAAGGTAAACATTGAACGCTGCTTGGGTTGGTACCTAGCGACACATTCCAATACTAAATCCAGCCCAAGTGTCTGAAATGGACTTGGATTTGAAAGCTGTGGATTGGCATGATCACAAGCTGAAGCTGAAGCTATCTCCCCAACCATTGTACTTGTAGCTAATATTGCAGATGGAAGTGAAAAAGTCTGAGTCCCAACGTCAATATGATAAATATCAGCCATGCGGCTATCAGATATACCCCTCCCTCCTGGAGAATCTCCTAGACAAAAAAGCAATGCTGCTGTGATCAGATCTATTCCTTGGAGGCCCATGGGATCTTCTGCAACTTCCAAATCTGATGTATCTACTGCTTTATCTTCCTTTGGTTTAGACCAACATGAATTAGAAAGAAAAGTGAATGAAGGAGCATGACTGAAAGATAAGACATCCACATTCTTCAGGTCCCCTAAGTCTACTTTTTTCCAACACAATTCACCTTCATCCTCATCATCTGGCATGAGGATATGCTGAACTGTGCCATTAGGCAAAGCACTGGACGGTATTATTTCCCTAAGTTGTGCTGCCACCACAAGTGAGCTGGAAGGTTTTGAAGTGCCATCTGATGATGCCACACAGTCTCCATTTGCTAAATTACTTTGTTTTGAATCACCATGTAAATTCTGATTCTGGTCTATGCCCTGGGTACATATATTTTCCAAAGGAAAGCCATTACAAAGAGCAGAAGTGTCATAAGAATTTGTATTCAAGTCACATAATAAATCACTTGAACCATTTTGTTCAGACTGGGCATTCTGATTTGTGTCATTGTAGTCAATTCCACCTACTGCTCCTATCTCCTCCTCATAAAGATGATCTTGGTCTTTCAAGTTTTGATCCTCTAAGCTTTCTCTCACATTTTGCTGTTCATCCATGTCATTTGGGACACTTGTATTTAACATGCCAATGTCTCTTGTAGCAGTATTCAGGATATCCAAAGCAGCAGCCAAACTTCTGGTTGTTTCTACAGTAGCTTGATAAAGTGCACCATAAGATTCTTCATTAACAGACACCAAACCATTAGTATGCGGTATTTCTGGGACACTTGATTTAACTGAGATTTGTTCTCTAGGTTTGGATACTTTATCAGTTGCTTTTGACATCATGGTGGCTACTTTGAGGGATTCTAAGAGCATTCTTTGGTCTTGAAGAGCCAAGGCCATATCCAATTGTGCCACTTCATCGACATCTCTGCTTAGATTTTCATATGATTTCCGGTCTGCATAACTAACTGGCCATCGATTCCATTCCATAGTACAGCACACCACACTTGCAGGACACATTTCTAGATGTTCAGCAACTTTATTTCGGGCCATGGTAAATGGACATCCAAAGTCACTATTTAAGCAAGGCACTCGTTCAAATGGACATAAAAGTCGATGCTCATCAGCTTTACAAAAATGGAAAACTGCACCACAAACCAATGGACAACCAATCAAATCACAGGAAATCCCTGGCTCTGGCCTGGTCATGCACCGTCTACTGACACAATTCACACAATGGGAATGCTGCAGCTCCTCCTCCATAATGGCCAGTCCAGCTCTGGTTGATGAAATGGAAAAAGATAAGAAATTAGCCAAAAAATTGTTGATTTTTCAAAATTGTTTAATAATTAAATCGCTAATGTATCTAATATCTTGGTTTATTTTAGGATGACATATATAAAATAAACATACTTAACCAGTTAATTTTACATATAATCAATGTCTTGAAAGGATGTAAGCACTTATATTCTAGTAACAATTCAATACTGTAGAATGTCATAAGGGCTCATTTTTATATACTATATAACAATATGCCTAAAAGGGCAAAAGTTTCAAAATATACTATTTAAATTCTAATACTGTGTATTATATAATGTTAAAAACAAGTTAATGTGTATTTTAGATTTCAGGGTATTTTCACTTTTACCTTTCTAATTTCAACTAAACTGATTTTGATTGTACCCCACATTTCAGAGATCTCGTATTACTAAAAGAAGAATATGAATTTCATGAATATATTTAAAACTTTCTTAGAAGTTTTCTTTTTATTCCTTCTAAATGAATTCATTTAAGATTTTATCTATTGATCCCTCCTTCTATATATGCCTCAATAAATTCTGCAACAAATTAAATAAGTCTTAATTAGAACATCAAGGAATTTATCCAGAAAATAAAAGTTCTAGCTTAAGCTCTGTGGCTGTGGGCAAATCAGTTACTTTTGAGGGCCACATTCATTCATTAAACGCCTATTTATTGTTTAACTATCATGGACCATGCACTGTGTTTGGTGTGGCAATATAAAGATTAGCAAGTCACAGTGCCTCCTCTCAAAAAGCTACAGCAGGATGTCAAAGACAGTAAAAAGTGTATCTCGTTTTTATGTGGTCAATTTGACAGATGTAAAATGGCACCAATAGAGAAGATAATAATCAATATGAGTAGGGATTAGAGGATAAATCACAGTAGTCTTGAGACAGAAGTCTTAAGTACGGGACAGTAAACTGGTAAGAGAGGCATTCAATGCAGAAGTAATAGCATATGCAAATACAGAAAAGCATGAATTAGCAAAACCTCAAGTTCACTAGCATTGTTGGATCACAGGGAAAAATGCAAGGTATCTGTAAGAGATGAGGCCAGAAAGGAATAAGGCAAATCATGATGAGTGCTTTATGCTGCTCCAAAGAGTTCACACTTTTACAGCTGGAAGTCACTGAGAATTTTAAGCAGAGAAATAGTTGTATAAAACAACATGAACGGATTACAGATGTCTAATGGTCTTCCCTGCTTTAAAATTTCCATCATAACTTTTATAAAGAAAAGTTTTATATGAAAAATAGAAGTCTAACCATAATATATTGACTTAATTATAATTATTGAGCCTATTCAATGTATTTTTAGTATAATCAACTTCTTTACTGGCGTGTTTCCTATTAGCAATAAAAACTTTAAAAGATTATTTAACCTTTAAACACTAAAATAATAGTCATGGAGGCTCAAACCTGTAATCCCAGCACTTTGGGAGGCCAAGATAGGAGGGTCATTTGAGGCCTGTAGTTCAAGACCAGCCTGGACAACATAGCAAGACCCTGTCTCTACAAAACAAAAACAAAAAAATTAGCCAGGCATAGTGACATGCACCTGTAGTCCCAACTACTTGGGAGGCCAAGGCAGGAGGCTCAAATGAGCCCAGGAGATTGAGGCTGCAGTAAGCCATGATTGTGCAACCCTGCATTCCAGCCTGGGTGACAGAGTGAGACTCTGTCTCAAAAAATAATAATAATAACTGAAATAATAATATAATATCCCCCCTTTGCCACCATTTTTTTTTCTTATCCGGTCAAGCTTTCTAAAGAAAAACTGAAAACCACCAAAAAACTTCCAATCTCCTATATGTTCTTTAACTCTCTATTCTAGCCCTATTTTTACTACCCCTATTAAAACGGCTCTGCTGAGAACCTCAATACTAAATCTGGAGAGCATATTTTTCCAGACCCTATCTTCCTTGGCCATTGTATCGTGATGATGACTAATCCCTTATTTTGGGACTATTACATCCTCTTACTTTTCATGATGTCACTCCAGTCTTTCTCCTACCCTTAGTCTTCTTATTACTCAATAATAATTACTTAAAAATTGCATTTCTTCAGGGCTTGTGTCATTTTTTGCTTATTCTGTACATTCTCCCTGGGTGCTCTCATTTTCTCCAAAAGTTTCAATTACCACACATGAGCTGAAAATCCATCGATACATCCTGCCCAGATTCCTCTTTCAAACTCCTCTTCACTCTCTACAATGGATTACTTATGATCTATTTCTACTTGTATATGGCATGGGCAACTCGGTTCAACATTTCCAAAATTAAATTACATAGTAGTAGACAAGAATTTTCTGGATAGGAAGGTGATTCTTAACCTGTTTTCTTCACCTCAGTGCATAAGAGATTGTTAACTCTCTGACATATTTTTCCACAAAATCTATCTCGGCTCCAGGTAACTAATTAATCACTCCTCAATTGCTATTATCTTTTTCTCCAGTTGAGGTATGAGTTTTCTCAAACTAGAATAACAAAAGTGTACCTGAATCATCATCAACAGAGCTTTTCTTGATTCAGTAGAAAAGTTCCAAGTTGTTATTATGTTCAATGATGTCAAAGAAAAGACAAGGTACACATTCAACACCAAACCTATATTTTTTAATTGTGGTAAAAATTACAAATTATGAGTTGAATACTTTTAAATGTTTATCTTCATAAATTTTAGATGTAAGTATAGAACTATATAACTAGACATACTAAAAGTCATATAGAAATAAAAGACTAATGACAAACATTTGTAAATTAACCAGACATTTAAAGAGAAACTTTATTAAGAATTACGACAAATCTTACTGAGTGATTAGATTGCGAAAACAGCTGTAGCTTTCTTATTCTGCAGGAACTAGACTGAGTTGATCTCACATGCTGAAGGTTACAAGCTTGACTGTTACTAAGGGAGAAACCTAAAAATATAAGCAGTTTCACCAGAAGTAACCAGTGCTCTCAGAACTTTTAGGGACACTTTATGTTACTGTACACACCATCACATGACACCACCAGGCAAAACATATCTTAAAAACATCACTTAATTCAAAAGTGCTTAAAATAGCAACTGCTTGAAACAGGGTCTGAGTTAAAAGCAAAAACAGCAATAATTTTCAAAGGTAGAAGGAAAAGTAGTCAAGCTTCAAATAAATAGTCTCTTTTACACTATCCATCCCCCTTGGAATAAGGTTTAAAAAAAGCATCCATAGCGACAAGTTCATAACATTTATTATTTTCTGAAGTAGACTTAGAAGGAAGAGAGAACAGTTAATTATGTACCTATTTTATCCTTCTTTACACATCTTTATAACAACCTGGAGGAAACTGAGGTTCACAAAGAGTAAGTGATCTGTCCAAGGTCATCTACCTAGTAAGTGGCAGAGCTAGGACTGTATGTTCTAGCTCCACATCTGATCAACATCCATGGACAATAACAGGTATGTTTACTTATAAAAGTTTAAAAAAATAAGGCAGCACTTCTGTAACTGATGATCCAATGTTAAGATGTTATGTGAAGAATGGAGATTACACAACTTTGCTTGTAGTTTATCCCAACACTTAATCACTCCTGTGGTCAAGAAAGTCTTTTGGTCCCTTCCAATTATAATAGCATTTTACTCTGCTTTGAATATATGTTTTAAATTATTTGAAGAATAATTTACATAGATAATGCTCAGTATAAGTGTATGGAACAACAATATATTACTAAATTTAACAATTCTTAAAATAGTCATACAAACAAGGAGTGAATTTCAATTCCATTTTCCTATTAACTATATTAAGAAAAAAGTTAAGAAAATATAGTAGTCAATACTCAGAGTACTCTGGGAATAGAATCCTCAGCTTCAGAATTTAAAACTCTCCTAGATTCATCCTCTTCCTAATCAAGACCACTACTATCAAATTAAACATGCCTTTTTAAAGTATTTTGCAATTGCGTGTAAATCTTGTAAAACAGGTTTAAAAACATCAACCTCTTATTTATCAGTTAACAGTGACACAGTAGGCACAGTAGAAAACAACTAACATCTCTAATAATTTACACTTGAATTTAAATTGTTGGAAAAGTTTCGCTGGACCAGAAAATATCAGTAAATCATCAAATGTTTTCAATTCTTTCAATTTTCTCTAAGAGAAGTTCTTTGCCAACTCATACTCTGTAACTGACAAGCAATTCATCAAAATAGTTCTAAGACATGGCATTTTCCGGTATAATGAAATGAGATCTTGTCATTAAAGGCATAAATATATTGCCCTCAAAAAAGCACTTTTAAAAAATTCATTAAAATACATAAGGAGGTAAGTAAATACAAAGAAGTACAAATTAGCATGATTTTAAAATATAAGAGTCATCTAATGTATTCAAAATAACCTGCTGCCTCAAGGCTGTTCCTAATGTCTGCCTCTACCTCTAACACACAGACACAGACACACATCCCTTTTCCTCCCCACACGCCCCTGCTGCCTCAACCCTAAGTCTTGGCTTACCTGTTACTTTTCCACATACGCCAAAGACAAGGTACCAAGACAAGGTACGGATCCCATATTGTGTGTACTCATTACACACAGTCTTTTTCCTTGGTAATACTAGTGACAACTCTAAGTCAGTCATCATTCTGTTTAATATCTATTTCCACAGGAAAGCTATAAGCTCCATGAAAGTCAGAATCATCTCTGTCTCATTCATTCTTATGTTCCCTACATTCAAAATTCTGCCTCAATTAGAGACTCATTTGTGTTAAATACACGATGAATTATAATATAATAATGAAATGGACAAATGAGATTCTTCATTTCACGGAAAACTACATATTCCACATAAAAATACCTTACAGATCTGGCATCAATCAAACTGAATCAAAATTACTTCACTGTACTGGCCATAAAAAGTCAATGGTGCTCAAACACATGTTGAGCACGTAAGTAATATGTTCCAGGTATTATATATGGAGTAGGACAAATCATCTATCAAAAAAAGCAAACCAAAGAAAGTTAGTTTCAACCTTCCATTGTTTTAAAATCTTAAATAATAATAATATGAGAAACACAGGAGGAAGCATTTACCTTATATTTTTCCACTATTTTAATTCCCTAATCAACCCTGCAGATCAATTACTGGAAAAAAAAAATGAATATAGAAGCACTGGGTTCAAAAAGAAAGGAAGGGATTAAGGTCTGCACATGCAAAGGTGCCCGAATAGGGTAGAGAGTGAGAAAAATAAGTTCAAAATAGGAAGTGCTATCAGCCTACAGCTTAGTATTACAATTAACATGGTATTAGATAAAATATACGTAAAACAGTAATATACTGTTCCAATGTAAGCCTGATATAAAACTATAGACAGATTTGTTCAATTAATTAACTATTACTACAAGTTAAGTCCACAAATGAAATTTCAAATTTGGCAATCAGTTATAAGCTCTTCCAGTGCAAATCTCATCCCTCGTAAAGTCTAGAGGTATTAGTGCACGGTACCTCTGCTGACTGATCTGTTTATCAGGTGCACTCAGCTTTAAAAATCCTAATAAATCTATACCCTAGTTAGGCATCTTATCTTACTGTTTAAAAAGAGTTGGGGTTGGGGGGCGGTGGTTAGACAAAATCAAAAAGATATTATCCTTAAATTCCCAACTCAAAGCACTAGCTTTCAGTCCCAAATGGCTAAATGGATTACAATATGTACATTCTTTTATTAAACTTTCGTTCTTTTTATTTATAAAATGGATGACCTAATTATATGGACTTTTTTCACGTTTTATTGTTCCAGATATATTAAAACATGTATCTTTCATTTCTAAATAGAGTCATGGTCATGAGTAGCTTATTCTAAAGCGAAATCTAACTAATTGCAATGTTCTCCACTAAATAAGTAAATGAAATCATAGACTTACATGGGAAATTGAAATAGTATTAATAAATATTTAATACTCGGACTAGAACCTATTTGAGATACTCAGATAAATAATCCACCCAAATGGTAGAACTCAGTTTATTAAAACAGGTAACATGACATGAGGGAATGGGCTTCCAAGGAGTCTCAGCTTAGTGACCTTGAGGCAACTACGTTACTCTGGAAACAATCTAGAACTTTATAAAGATTGTTTACAATTATGTGTCCAATAGGATATAAACATGTAGTTCTCAGAAACCAGGTGTACTTCGATTTGCACAACAGCCACACTTACATACACAAAAATTGTACGTGTAATTATTCTTATGAGATCATTAATTAAATGCAATCCTATGAGGAACTACCTATTAATAACATTACCCATTCTTTAAAAAAAAGAAGATTTTCACAGACTGGGTTTTGACTGATCCGCTTGTCTGTATCTAACATCTAGCTACCTAAAATATAGAAGCAACTTGCCTAAGGCCAATCTCCTCTATTTCATCACACTGAATTTGAATTTAATATATATTTTATACAGCCTTTGACTCAATTGTTTTATGTCAAAAAATTCTACAAATACAATGACATTCCATAATATGTACTAACTCCTTTTATCAAATAAGCAGTCTTAGGAACTGAATTAAAATATTTATCCAAAATCATACAGAATAGCATAGGGCTTATCCTTTAAAATATTCACATCTTAGAAACATGTTATATCAAACAGTGAGCATTAACCAGTGCCTATTTTGGTGACCTTAAAGTACCTCTCTATACACGTTAGCATTACTTATATAATACTGCTTTTTAATGATATTATTAGGACACTTTTTAGAAGAAGTCTTCCAGTGCTAGACCGGGAGAAATACTGGATTGAAATTAAATACCTAGTACACTTGGTATACATTAAAGTTTGACTATATTCGAAACTTCAGTTATCTTACAGCATTCACGAAACTCCACCATTTCCAGAATTCAAAAAAAAAAAAAAAAAGTTACGTCAAGGTATTAAAGTGCTAGGTAAAAACAAATTGGCAATTTAAAAAGTTAGCAAAACACCATGTTATCCCCAATTAAACTTTTGTGATGAGAAACAGTGACTAAGCATGAAGAAGAGTGATTCAGCGGAAACCGCATATTGAAATCTAACCCTCTGAAAAATCCTAAAGGTTTATTTTATGCTGCTCTTTTCCTTTTGCCATGTCAACAATTGGACTGCTTTGGAAAACCTTAGTATGAGCGAATGCAAAACCTGTTAATATAATTTCCATAGGTCTCTAAAGAACAAACAGTATTGAAACTTAGCAAATGGAAATTAAAATTTAAAAAGTTTGGGATTTTGTATTAAAAGAGTTTTAAATTAATCTACACCGATATCAGAATGCCCATAAATAACTTCATCTTGGATCAGAGTCAACGAAGTAATCATGGAATAAAAGGTCAATTCGTTCCCAAGCATCTTTTATCTGGGACTTACGACAGGGCTCAAACAGAAAAACAAGAGAAAGGGAGAGGGAAATGGAGTACTAGGACCTTGGTAAACACATACTGTTCTGCCTCTTTGCCTCTTTACTCCCAAATATACCCGTTAAAAACATACTGGCAGATTACTTTGAATTCAGCACGCGCTCTATAAACCCCTTCCAAGCAAAGGAGTTCTAAGGCGCAGATCTTGGAACACCACAAATAACCTCGGGTCTGCAAAATAAGGAAGTTTTCCTTTAATAAGGACCGAGGCTAAGGCTAAGATCCTCTCACTTCCATGAATGGCAAAGTTACCAACTTTGCTCATCCCGTGCAGACAGTGGATGATGCCTCCCCAGTCTTACTTTAACCCATTTGTCCCCAAAAAACCCAAGTTTCTAAAAGCCAGACGGAACGAGCTTAGGGTTCCTTAAGTTTAACTCCTCCTTCGTCCCTTCCCAATACACAGACACACAAACTGGGGGGGTCACGGAGGTCGGTGCCCTCGGGGCTTGAGTCGCCATTTGCTGACCTCAACGGCTGGCCCGGCATGCGGCCCGGCGAGGACACCAGCGCCGCGGACGCCCTCTCAGCGCGCCCGGACGGCCGACCCGGGACGCGCACGGACCGGGGTCGGCCGCCTTTCCTCGGCTCCAGGCCGCGTCCGTCAACCCCACGGCCACCAGCGCCAGCGCCTCGGTCCCGGCCGCGGGCCTCAAACTGCCCGGCCGCCGCCTTCGTCCCCGCCGCAGCGCGGACGGCGCCGGCCTCCCCTGCGGGCCTCCAGACACTCACCGGCCGGCGCGGCCGAACCGCGGCCCAGGCCCTAGATGCCCTGGACGCCGTGCCCAGCTGCTCCGCTCTGTCCCGGCGACGCTCTGTGCCCCACACAGCCGTCCGAACCGCCTCCTCCGCCCCTCTTCCCCAGCCGGGCCGCCGCCTTTTCTCTTCTCCCGGCCTACTCCAGAGGCAGCCGCCCTCCTCGCGCCCCGCCCCGCTGCGCCCCGCCCACCCGGCCAGGCTTCGGCCGACAGCTGGGCGGGGACGCGCACGCATGCCCGGCGTGGACGCGCACGCCGCCCTCTGACCCCGCAGCGACGTGGCTAGAGTAGGGTCTGAAGAGATCTCCCACTGTGGAGAGTCCTGTCGTTGGATTCCCGCGGCGCCCCGTGAGGCTCCGCCCCGGCGGTGCTACCAAACCCTGTTCGATTTTAGAATCGTACATTCCTAGAGGGAATCCTAGACCCCTCATTTTACACTTGAGGAAACAGGCCCAAGTAGCATGACTTGTTCGCGCCGCTAGCCGAAGGAGCAGCAGCCCCGATCCCTTGACTCCGGGGCACTGCTTTCCCTTTAGCTCATTTTTGGAGGAAATGGGTCAGCCCTTGCTCGACCTTTGGTGATTGCCGCCACAGGCCTTCCCGCCGGCTAACTCAGCGTGCCCAAGTCCCGAGACTTAGTGCCAGGACGGTGCTGTGACCCGTTATCCTCTGTCGGGTTTTTCCAACCCCCGGGAGAGCTCAGCCCTGGATCCCGGCGGGCGGCGGAGCCTCTCTGGAGCCCGGAAGGGACAGCCCATCAGGGTCTGCTTCTGTGAGGGACTGAGGCGTCATTCCGCGAAGGTAATTAGCTGGGGAGGGGGCTTGAAGCCGCTTTTGCAGTGTACCTTACATATGACTGGGGAGTAAAGAAATCCCACAGGGCTGTATCAAAGAATGGATGGATGTCCACGCCCCCGCTGCCACCACCAAGCCTTGGTCTACGGCCGAGAGACAGTGATTCCGAGCTCTGCGTGGTGGGAGCCGCTCACCTGCCCCCACCCCTCTGTCGGGGACTCCTGCCCACCCCTGTCGCAAGAGAATTACAACAAAGGGAAGATGGCTGTAATCCTGGCAGTGGGGATGGGGGCAGAGCCCGGAAAACACTGTTGTCATCCTTTTTGTGGTTGCAACTTTACCCTCTGCTCTTGTGCTTTGGGAAAGAGAGCTCACACATAACTTGCTATCCTACAGAGAAATGACTCTCAGACCTGTGGGTTTTTCAGATTCGTAAATTAAACAAAACAAAACAAAAACTGTGTTAGGAACTTAGATTACAGAGTAAAGGTTGATTCCTTAAATGATTAACTTTTTGAAAAATTATCTATTCCCCTTATTTTGCCTAATTTGGCTGCAGACAGGCTCTGGTCCTCGGTTCAGACCTTGAGAGCCACTGTCCAGAGACCTACATGGTCAGGATGGGGAAACAGGCAGGATGGCCCAGTGGGAGAAGATGTAGGTGCTGCTACCTATAGCCCCGCTCAATGCTCACTGTCCTGGATTGAGTCACAGACCTTTCTTTTGCTTTAGTTGTCCTCTTATAAAGGATCTAAAATAGATTGTCACTAGAGCCCTTTCCAGCTTTAAAATTCTGTGAATCTCTAATTATACTTATTGAGATCTGGGGCTTTACCTTTTACTAAGTCACCTAGCTGACACTAGGTCACCCTCACCCGCCTGAAGTTGAGTCATTCAGGCTGGAAACCTCATTGTCTTCTTTGTCCCTTCATCTCAATAATTTTCCATGTCCAGACAATTATGTAAAATCCTTTTTTTCTTTCACCTTCATCCCTAGTTACTGTTAAATCAAGTTTAGCCTAAAGCAGCCTCCTTACATATTTTACGTTCAGCCTAAAGGTTTCTGTGTACACCGTGAACTATAGTAAGTGGAGGAGTAAACAGACCATAGCCCACACCTCTGTCAATCTCTGAGTTTGGCCAATCAAATGTAGCCAGTTTTTCGAACCTTGTTCAAATATGGCAGACCCCAACCTGTAACCAGTCCAGCTGTTTCTGTACCTCAGTTCTGTTTTCTGTATGTCACTTTCCTTCTTCTGTCCGTAAATCATCTTCCACCATGTGGCTGCGCTGGAGTCTCAGAGCCTACTCTGGCTCAGGAGGCTGCCTGACTGGTGAATTGTTCGTTGCTCAAACTCCTTTAAAGTTAATTTGGCTGAAGTTTTTTTTTTTTTTTTTTTTTTTAACATTACTGTCTTAAACAAATTTGGATGTCTGCTGTTGCCTAATCAGTCCTTTCTCCTGCAGTGTCTCCTATCTCAAATCCCCTATCAACACAATTCTTCCTAAGACACCCATTTTATCTTGTTATTTTTATATTCACCTAGCTGGGATAATGTCTTTGTATGTGTATTAGGGTTCTCTAGAGGGAAAGAACTAATGGGATAGATACATATAAAAGGGAGTTTATTAAGTATTAACTCACACGATCACAAGGTCCCACAATAGGCCATCTGCAAGCTGAGGAGCAAGGAGAGCCAGTTTGAGTTCCAAAACTGAAGAACTTGGAGTCTGATGTTCAAGGGCAGGAAGCATCCAGCGTAGGAGAAAGATGTAGGCTGGGAGGCTAGGCCAGTCTAGCCTTTTCACGTTTTTCTGTCTGCTTTATATCCTAACTGCACTGGCAGCTGATTAGATGGTGCCCACCTAGATTAAGGGTAGGTCTGCCCTTCCCAGCCCACTGACTCAAATGTTAATCTCCTTTGGCAACACCCTCACAGACACACCTATGATCAATACTTTACATCCTTCAAGCCAATCAAGTTGACACTCAGTATTAACTGCCACAGTCTGTTTATGCTGCTATAACAAAATATTACAGACTGGGTAATTATAAATTACAAGAAACTATAATTATAAAGAAGAAAAATTTATTTTCTCACAATTCTGGAGGCTGGGAAGTTCAAGATCAAGGCACGGGCAGATTTGGTTGTCTGATAAACGTCCCATCTGTGCTTCGAAGATAGCACCTTGAACACCTCTTCCTCTGGAGAGGAGGACAGCTCTGTCCTCATAGCAGAAGTTGAAGGGACAAAAGTCAAATTCCCTTTGCCCAGCCCTCTTATAGGGGCACCTAATCCCATTCATTAGGGCAGAGCTCTTAAAACTCAGTCGCCTCCCAAAGGCCATACTTTCCAACACTGTTGCATTGGGGTTAAGTTTCAACATGAATTTTTGAGAAGGGGACAAAACCATTCAGACTATAGCACATGGCTATCTAGAGCCCATGAGATACAGTCTCAACTCCTGTCTTCAGTTGCTCAAAGTAAATCTTTCATTGTAGCCTGATTTGTTTCCTTCTTTTCTCTACCAAACACTATGCACAGTCCAATTCCAAGCCACCAGTGATTATACAGTATAATAATAAATCTGAGATTCCTCCTTCTTAACTATACAGCTCTAATACCATGTCCTCTGTGAGAGGACTCTGCAGCAAATACTATCTGTTTTGAGCACTTTTACATGTACCAAATGGCACTGTTACCTTTTTCACAAATCTATATGTGAAACATATGGATTCACATATAGATATTGGCTCACAGATTATCTCCCAAATTCATGGAAGCAGATTTTGCATCACTTTAATATCTTCCCCAACTATCTACTATAGTACCATGTACATTGTAGATGCTTAATGAATATTTGTCATTTGAAAAATAAAATGTTTACCTTTCCTGTCATTTCACCCCATCCTCATTTTCTGTGTATCTTCTATTTACCTTCTATTGGTGCCTTTCCAAGAGAATGTATCAAAGTGTAAGGTGAGCAGAAAGAATGCCAGAAATCACAAGTTTCTTTAAATATGCCCTCCTCTCTAATATACATGTATTTTGACATAGACTTCTAGAGGAAAGCTCTTATCTGTATGACTCAGCCACTCAAGGGAAGTGACGGGGACCCTGGAGATGTAAGATTTTTTTAAAAAAGGAGTAAAGGGCAATATTAGGTTTGACCTACCTGCTGCCTTAGAGGAAAGCCTTGCCTGCTCCTCACATCACACCACAAATGCTGTCACATACAGGCTTGGACAAGACCTAGTGGCTTTTTCTAGAGGCCATACCCAAGTTGAGGAAGGAATAAGAACTATAAAAATGACACCACAAATACAAAGCCTAGACACAAGACTAGACTGTAAGAGACAGAAGTTGTCAAAGAAAATAAATTCAGTTGCTAAATAAAGTAAATTCAGCAACCAGACAAATGGCTCTTCCCTTTGTTCAATGTTAGGGCAAACAGACCTATGTTCAAGTAGGTTTTCTTTTCCAACTAAACCAGCCTGTACTCAGGTAGCCCAGGGCCAAGGCAACAGATAAGTTAGGACTAAAGTCTAAGTCATGTTCTAATTAAGGAAAGGATCATTGCCAGAGACAAGTGTGATTGGGTGGGGGCTGATTTGCAGCTGTGAAATCATGGGACAATCAGAATTACCAGCTGGGACTGTGGTGGGAAATACCATTCCTCTTTTAAGATATGCTCCTACGGGATTACAAGAGAGAAAGAGCCGGTTTGAATCACCTAATTCCCAGAGCCTAGAATCTAGTAGCTATAATTATATTTCCTATATAAGTTCATTTGAAGTATGAGGAATATGATAACTAACATACAATTATATGATAATTTGGAAGCAGCCTGCCAAGGGTAATATTCATAACCCAAAGTCAACCTTGCAATTTTATATACATTATCAAGAGAATTTGAACCAAGGCAGCCTGGAATATTAGAAAAGCAGAAGACCAAGGTTTTGTTCCTGTACACCACAGACTTGCTAGAAGACATCGTTGAAATTATCATGTGCATTTCAGTGTTTCACAGTTTGAGTTATTACAATTAGATGTCTTAATATAGTGTCTAGCATACAGAATATATGCTCATTAAACAAATAAAGAAACAAATGAAAAATCCCAGTCCCTGAAAGGTTGTACCTCAAAGGTGTGGTATTTGCATTTCGGGAAGCTAGCACTTATGGGTACTAGTCTGTGGTTAAGCAGATGATTAGGTAGCCTTCTCTCAGGACATCTAAGAGATATCCTTTTAGATCAGTTCTCTACAAATACATATGTGATTTTGCTAAGCGAACAGCACTTTTTGATAGTACGTTTTTAGATAATGTTTAATATCTATGTATACCTTTCTCATTATTTGAAGAAATTTGGTATAGATTAAATATCTGGGAGAAGCCACTTTTAATTTACCCCATAAATGGGCTCACTATTTAGTTCTCAGGTCTACTATATTCTCTATTCAATTGCATTTGTAGCAATTCATATAAATGCCATGCTAGTAACAAGAAGAGGGCTCAAAAGAGGTTGTTGGGATCAGACAAGCACATTGTTACTGAGTTGTTACTTAGCTCTAGTCTAATAGCTGGTGCCACATGTGAATGGAAGAAATGGTGGCAACATATTTTCTGATTATTTTTAAAGCTCCTGGAAATTCATATAACTATGTGAAACCATATAATGTGGTTTTCAAATTTTTTAAAAACCCTGCATGGGGAAAAAAACTACCACAAAAAAGCCTACATCTTTATCACCCTTGTTTTAGTGACTCATCCAAAAGGTGATAAAACAGAAATTCATATTTATTTCTGTGCCTAGCCTGATTTCCAAACCATTTGAGTCTCATTTTCCTCTGGAGGTAGATTTCCTATGCTTAAATGCTGACTCCTAATTCTTGGTAAATTATTTAAGCTTTCTGTCTGGGAGAAAGACTCTCAGATGGCCCCCAAAGATCCAGGTCTCCTACTATTCACACATAATCTCTTGAATGAAGACAAGAGCTATAACTTGCTTTTTAACCAATTAAATATGTCAAAGGTGTTAGGATATCACTTTCATGTCTACGAAAGATTCTGACTTTTGTCATACTAGCAGACTCTCCCTCTTGCTGGCTTTTATGAAACAAGTTGTCATGTTGGGGAGGCCCACATGGCATGGAACTGAGGATGTTCACTGTCAACCATCAGTTAGGAATCCAGGCCATCAATTCAATATCCCAAAGGAACTGAATCCTGCCAACAACCACCTACATGAATACGGAAGCAGATCCTTTCTCTATCAAGCCTTCAAATGAGACCCTCGCCTTGGCCAACACCTTGAATTGCAGCTTTGTGAGAAACCTTAAAACAGAGGCCCCCACTAAGCCATACCCTGATTCATAGAAAATGTGAAGTTGTTTAAGCCATTAAGTGTTTGATCATTTGTTGTATGGTGATAGATAACTAGTACATCAGATCCTACTTTTCTCATCTCTAAAATAGGAAAGAATAGTGTTCTCCCCTGCCCCAACATGTGCTGTTTTGAGAGTTGAATGAATTAATATCTTTAAAGTACTTAGAACAGTGCCTGGCACATGTGAGCACTCAATAATGTTAGGTGTCTTTTCCTCAGCCAGATCCTAGAGGTAGTCAAGTATCTTAGCAAAGAAGGGTAGTAGGCAGAAGCAAAAGGGGCTGTCTTTGTGCAGCTTCAAGCTCAAGTGACGAATTGTGACATTATTTTAGGCAGAGGAAAATTCTTTCCCACTTGTGTTCCACCATGGGGCAATTTTGCTGCAGAGACTGATAGAGCTGCAGGGGCGCTACAGAAGCCAGGGGAGCTGTGCCCTTATCCGGGTGGCTGGTTGGCCTTGCCCTCGATGGACTGAGCAGTGAAAAGGAGACCCAAGCACAAGATCATAAGTGGATTTAGTCTTGAGCACTTCTAACAAAATCTCTGGGGAAACTCAAACAACTGAGTCATCCTGTGCAATGGATTCTGAGAGATATTGAGTCTACTCATTAAGATTTGTAGCTGAAGCCAGGTGCGGTGGCTCACACCTGAATCCAGCACTTTGGGAGGCGGAGGTGGGTGGACCACTTGAGGTTAGGAGTTCAAGACCAGCCTGGCCAACATCTCTACTAAAAATACAAAATTAGCCGGGGTAAGTGGCACACACCTGTAATCCCAGCTACACAGAAGGCTAAGGCAGGAGAATCGCTTGAACCCAGGAGACAGAGGTTGCAGTCAGCCGAGATTGTGCCACTGCACTCCAGCCTGAGTGACAAAGCAGGACTCCATCTCAAAAAAAAAAAAAAAAATTGCATCTGAAACCTCTGTTAAGCCTTGTAGTTAAGCAAGGCTGATAATCCCAGCAGGCAAAGGGACAGGGTCTGTTGTCTATCTAGTTTATTCCTGTATTCTCAGAGCCTAGGGGAATATGATATACTCAAATAAATGTTGGTTAAATGACATTTGTGTTACACCAATAATTGTAAATTGTTGCTTCATATTTTGGGATGGCAGCACACTTTTCATAGACCTTTCTCTGACCTTACATTTTGACAATAAAGGAAAGAAAATGTATTATTACATTGGGATAGAAACTTACCTGCACACAGCTACTTTGAGACATTTTAGGGAACAGAAGCAACATGGTCTTCAAGGTCAGTGGATTATTTTCCACTCCACTGAAATACCTAAAGTGACAAGCAAGCTAAACTAATTTGTCTTTCTAAGACACAGTATTTCCTGAATAAATAAAGTAACTAGCATTGCTTTTATTTATCGTTAGTTATACAAAGTGATTCAGGATGTATTTAGGGTATTAAAGATGGGACTGGGACAAGAGAAAGAAATGTATATATGCAAATCAATAATTATGGGTTTATATTAATATCACTCAATGTAGATCAAGTTGTTGCAGTAAGAAAGACTCTATCGCATAAACCTTGAAAGTAAAAAATGTAGATTTGGGGGAGTTTTTCCACCAAAAGAAGAATTGGATGTCTTCCAGAGCATCGATGAAGGAATGGTAAGACCTAAAAGGAAACTCAGTTTCTAATTTGCTTTTCCAATATGCAAAGGGTTAAAGGTAAGCTTGCTCTCCATTCATATCAGCTTACAAAGCTGAAGCTAGTACCTGGCAAATGGCCCCCTGATTCATCTCTAGACTGACTGCTTTTGAAGGAAAACAAAACTCTAGGAAAGGTATGTTTTCTTTTCCTCTTCCTCAAAGTTCGGAAATATGAGGTCTCTCCAGTGGTGGGTATTGAAAGACAAGTCATCTAGGTGGAGCACAATGTTATCAATTTGTTCCTTTGGTAATTTATGAGGTCTTGTGGAATCACCTATTAAAAGCAACCCTGGAATGAGCAGTATTTCATTTAAAATAATGGACAGTTGGTAGCAGAAGAGGATCTGAGGCATGGGAATAGGAGATTTCAGTGGCCTCAAGATGGTGAAAGAATTAAAAGGGCAGATGGAGGCCTGCAAAGTCTAGCCCTGTATGTGTACTTCCTATTTGTTGCGAAGTCTTGAGAAGCAAAGTCTTCCACTCAATAGCCCTGTCTGTTTCTCTATTTCTTTTTTCTCTGCTTCTGTATCTGTGTCTGTTTCTTTTTTTAAATAGGAATTACGTAGTAATATGTGACATATCAAAATTACACAGGTTGCAACTCTGACATCATCATCCTCAATTTGCCTTGACACCCTGGAGCAAATTTTTATCCATGTAGAAGTTTCACTGGGTTTCTGGATGAAAGGAAGAACCAAAGTATTTACCCTTAATATCCTTTTTATAGATATCCTGGAGCCAGCATAATTGGCATTTGATGCCCCCTGAGGCATTATGGCTTTTCATATCACTCATATTTCATAAATAGAAAGGGCAATAAAATCAATTTCTGAGCCAGAACTGGAGCCTAGGACCACTGACTCCCACATAATGTGATTTAATTAACAAGATATTGAGAACAAACACTCAAACAAACACTAGATTAACTCTACATTGACTTGCAGTTCACTTATAAGATGCTTAATTTCATTTCCAACCTGAAATGGAAAGATGTAAAGCAAGCCCACATGAATCATACATTAAAGCCTATGTCACCACAACCCAAATATCTTGTCATCTTCTCTGGGTGTTCAATTTGTCCCCAAGTCTCTTTCAGACATTCCAGAGCTGTATTAGCTTGCACGCCCTGATTCTGCTCACCCACTTCTCAGTTTATCTTATGCAGAGAAATATTATCAACAACATATGCTTCTATTTATTTCCCTCCCTAGTGAGGTCACACAATAACATTCTTCAGAGAAATAGAACAGTCTAATGCCTCAGTACTAAGATAACTTCACTTGCTTCCCACATTTGGTTAAATGCTTTTAATGTTTGTAAAAGAACATAAATGTTTGTGAAGTAGGGGGGAAAAGACTTCAGAAAGAAACAGAAGGCAAATTGTACTTTACAGAGCTAGATGATGCAAAGTACATCAGAGTAAATGCACATGATCTAATTGTGCAAGCTCATGGTTTAGAAGATCCTGACTTGGCATAATAAGAACAGCAACATGAAAGCTTCCTTGAGTTTACCTAAGAAGTCTGAAAATATATGGATCTTCAGATCTGGGACAGAGTGGGGACAGCAGGGAAGTGGATGATAAATAATCTACTGAGAAGAGGGATCTGTCACCCAGGCTGGAGTGCAGTGATTTCGGCTCACTGCAACTTCCTCTGCCTTTCAGGTTCAAGCAATTCTCTTGTCTCAGCCTCCTTAATAGCTGAGATTACAAGTGTGCGCCACCACACCTGGCTAATTTTTGTATTTTTAATAAAGACGGATTTCGCCATGTTGGCCAGGCTGGTCTCAAACTCCTGACCTCAAGTGATCTGCCCGCCTAGGCTGATCTCAAACTCCTGACCTCAAGTGATCTGCCCACCTAGGCCTCCTGAAATGCTGGATTACAGGCATGAGCCACAGCGCCCAGCCAAGAAAGTCCTTTTTACTGCTTATAGGGTCCTATTGCATAAGGAAAGCTGTGAATATTCACAATAACTTCCAGCCTCAGCCAGATTTTTTTTCAGTAAGAGCAGGTGCCGGGAGCCAGAAGGGCTGAAACTAGATTACACAACAGGTCGGGAAAAATATTTCTACTTTCTACCTTCTGCTCCTGCCTTAGGCCTTGAAGTCCTGGCTTCGATACAGTTCTTTTGCTTTGCTATTTTCACTAGCAGAGGCAAGTTCTTCCCCCCAAAAGTTGTGAGTCCATTTTGATAAGTAAAACTGAACAAAGCTAATTTTAGGTGAAGTGCCCCCCTATATTTGTATAATGCATTTAAAATGATTTCAAACCATTTTTTATAGCCAGTTGTTGTAAGTTCATATCAATCTTGTGAATTACTCAAGTTATCTCAAGAAATAGGGACAACAAGCATTTAAGCAAGATACCCAAAGTCTCACAGTTCACAAAAAACAAAAACAAAAACAACAAAAAAAAACCAAAAAACCTAGCAAAAAGATCTTACAGATTACTAATTCTTTGATTTTATTTGATAAATGCAGACAGCAAGTGCCTGTCTGAAGCCAGGGTGTTAATCATTGGCCGTGTCAGAATAGCTGGGACTTAGCAGACTTACTGTTTGGCACCCATACCACTGTGATGTAGCACCTTGCATTAAAAACAGCAAAATGCCATACGGTCCCGATGCTTCCATTTTCAGAACGTTTAGATGGCTATCCTTCTGGAGTTGTGCAGTCCACAACTTGCAAATCCAAATAAAGTAGCCATGTATGGCTTATTTCTGTATTGTTGCTACACATCACATATAGGCTGATTAAAGATCAAATTTCCTTCCTTGTAAGTAAAATTATGGCATCTCAAAGTGGAAACAAAATTGTTTAAACTAATGAGACTGTGTGTGAATGAAGAGAAGAAGAACAAGGATAGATATTTAAAGGAGACTTTGGTGGTGACGAGATTAGGAACTAGGTCCTGAATCTACCCTACAGACATCTGGGGTTTGTGAGCCAAGGACAAGAGTTTAGTGAAATGGGAGAGACATCTATGGTAACTATGAGGACAAGTAGAGCCTAGAAGGGGAAACAAAGCAAAATACTTTCTTCACATGTTTACAGTGGTGTTCAGATTGAGGTGGATTAGAAAGATAGTTTCTAATCTTAGATTGAAAGGCACCTCCAGAAGCCATCTCTATTTTGATTTTTTTTGTATTTTTAATTTAGGGAACAATGGCTTTGTCTCATTTTATACATAAATCCATTTAAGTAATCAACCACACTATAATAGGGTTCTACTATAAATCATATGAGAAACAGACATTACTTACTATTTTTTAACACAGGAAAAAAGTCTTTAAGATCATGTTTGGAAATATGATATTTAAGGTTTTAAAAAATTTTTATAAAAATTCCAAGAAAAAAATTCCATTTACAAGAGCTGCAAGAAAAGTAAGATAGTGATATGGTTTGGATCTGTGTCCCCACCCAAATCTCATGTTCAATTGTAATCCCCAATGTTGGATATGGGGCCTGGATATTCCGCTGGGTACTGTGTTACAATAGTGAGTGCATGCTCAAGACATTTGGTTGTTTAAAAATGTGTAGCACCTCCTCCCTCTCTCTCGGTCCTGCTCCTGCTATGTAAGAGGCCTGCTCCCTCTTTGTCTTCCACCATTCTTGGAAGCTCTCTGAGGCCTCCACAAAAGCAGAAGCCGCCATGCTTCCTGTACAGTCTGCAGAGCCATGAGACAGTGAATCCTCTTTTCTTTATAAATTACCCAGTCTCAAGTATTTCTTTATAGCAATGCAAGAGCAGACTAATACACTTAGGAATAAACTTAAGAAAGTGAAAGATCTCTACACTGAAAAACTACAAAACATTGATGAAAGAAATTGAGAAGGACACAAATAAATGGGAAGATAACCTATGTTTATGGATTGGAAGAATTAATATTCTGAAAATGGCCATAATACCCAAAGTGATCTACAGGTTTAATGCAATGCCTATTAAATATCAATGATATTTTTCACAGAATTAGAAAAACAATCCTGAAATTTATATGAACCACAAAGACCCTAAATAGCTAAAGCAATTATGATAAAAAAGAAGGAAGGCTTAGACCTCACATTACCTGACTTCAAAATATGCTACAAAGCTAATGTAACCAAAATAGCATAAAAACAGAAACATTGACCAATGGAACAGAATAGAAAGCTCAGAAATAAATTAACAAACCTACAGCCAACAGCCAACTGATTTTCAACAAAGGTGCCAATAATCCACACTGGAGAAAGGACAATCTCTTCAATGAATGGTGTGGAGGAAAATTGAGAAAAATGAGACTAGATTCCTACCTAAAAATTTTTAAAAAATTTAAAAATCACATCTCCCACATGCAGAAAAATGAGACTAGATTCCTACCTCTCACCATATACAAACCTCAGTTAAAATGGATTAAAGACTTAAATTAAAGGCTTGAAACTATGAAACTAGTAGAAGAAAACATAGGGGAAACATTTCCTGACCTGGGGTTGGGCAAGGATTTTTAAAATAAAACCTCAAAAGTACAAGTGACAAAAAAAGAAACAAATGAGATTATATAAAACTAAAAAGCTTTTGTACAGCAAAGGGATCTATAAGCAGAGTGAAGGGACAACCTACATGATGGGAGAAAATATTTGCAAACTATCTGGCAAGGGTTAATATTCAGAATATATAAGGAGTTTGAAAAACTCAACAGCAAAGAAATAAATTACCTAACTTAAAAATGAGAAAAACACCTGAGCAGACATTTCTCAAAAAAAAAAGACATACAAATGCCCAACAGGTATATGAAAAGATACCCTTATCATCAGAGAAATGCAAATGAAAACCACAGTGAGATATCACGTCACTCCAGTTAGAATAGCTATTATCAAAAAGATGAAAGGAAACAACTGTAGGCAGGTATGTGGAGAAAAAGAGACATTTACACACTGTTAGTGAGATTGTAAATTAGTACAGCCATTATGGAAAACAAAGGTGCCAAGAGTATATACATTGGAGAAAGGACAGTATGAAGATTCCTTAAAAAAATTAAAAATAGAATTACCATATGGTCCAACAATCCCACTACTAGGTATATATCCACAGGAAATTAAATCAGTATGTCAAAGAGATGTCTCCACTTTCATGTTTATTGTAGCACTTTTTACAATAGCCAAGATATGGAATCAATCTAAGTGTTAAACAGTGAATGGATAAAGAAAATGTGGGCCAGGCACGGTGGCTCATGCCTGTAATCCCAGCACTTTAGGAAGCTGAGGCTGGTGGATCACCTGAGGTCGGGAGTTCGAGACCAATGTGACCAACATGAAGAAACCCCATCTCTACTAAGAATATAAAATTAGCTGGGCACGGTGGCTTATGCCTGTAATCCCAGCTCCTCAGGAGGCTGAGGCAGGAGAATCGCTTGAACCCGGGAGGCAGAGGTTGTGGTTAGCCGAGATTGTGCTATTGCACTCTAGCCTGGGCAACAGGAGTGAAACTCCATCTAAAAAAAAAAAAAAAAGAAAGAAAGAAAGACAGACAGACAGACAAAAGGAAAATGTGGATACCATTCTATGATTAAAAAAAAGAAATCTTGTCATTTGTGACCACATGGATGAACCTGGAGGACATTATGTTAAGTTAAATAAGCCAGACACAGAAAGACAAATACCACATTGATATGATTTGGCTGTGCCCCCACCAAAATCTCATCTTGAATTGTAATTCCCATAATTCCCAGGTGTCATGGGAGGGACCTGGTGAGAGGTAATTGAATCATAGGGGTGGTTACCCCATGCTGCTGTTCTCATGACAGTGAGGGAGTTCTCACCAGATTCGATGATTTTGTAAGAGGCTTTTCCCTCTTTTGCTCAGCCTTCTCCTTGCTGTCACCATGTGAAGAAGGACGTGTTTGCTTCCCCTTCTGCCATGATTGTAAGTTTCCTGAAGCCTCCCCGGCCATGCCAAACTGTGAGTTAATTAAACCTCTTTCCTTTATAAATTACCCAATCTCAGGTAAGCCTTTATTAGGAGCATAAGAATGGACGAATACACACATGATCTTACTCACATGTGGAATTTTTTTAAAAGTCAGTATCATAGAAGTAGAGAGTAGAATAGTGTTTACCAGAGAATGGGGAAGGAAGAGGGGATGAGGAAGATGGAGAGAGCTTAATCAAGGACACAAAGTTGCAATTAGATAGGAGGAATACATTCTGGTGTTCTCTTGCATAGGAAGGTGACTATGGTTAACAATAAGGTATTATATAATCACAAAATTGCTAGAAAAGAGGACTTTGAATGTTCTCACCTCAAGGAAATGATACATGCATGAGGTGATGGATATACTAACTATCCTGATTTGATTATTAAACAGCATAGATATGTATCAAAACATGAAATTGCATCCGTACATATGTACAATAACAACGTGTCAATTAAAAAATTTAAAAAATTGATATCTCTCACAGAAGTCAGTCAGTCCAAGTTGTTTCCTGATACTGGTTCTAAATTTGCCCAGATGCATTAAATACTTGATTGATATTAATATCAACATTAGACTCAGAATGGGCTGCTGAAGAGCCAAGAACTAAGGAATTTACTGTCATTCAGGTGCACTGGGGGAGAAAAAAAGCAATGCAATTGGAGTCAGTCCCTGAGATACAACCACTTGAAGAATGCACTGTCACAGGGGGCAGCAGGGCCAATACTTCTGTCCTGTGAACTTGAGAGGCCACGCTCTGCTTTGACCTCTCCCAACCTGTTTGCCTCTGGCTGCACCACTGTGATCTCTTCCCAGCTCTCTCTGGCGTTGCTGCTGTTGGCTGCCTCCTGCTCTGGCCCGAGCCATGCTGGCATTGGTCCACTGGTTTAGTTGTGACCCTGTGCCTCATGGCCCTGGCTCACTTGCTCGGCCTCTTATCCTCCTGGACTCTCTTGGGAATAAGAACAGAGGAATGTTAAAATACTGAGGACAAGATACATTTGGAGTATTTTTTTAATTAATGAAAGTTACCATTGCAGTAGCACCATGTAGCATATAATTATTAAATACTCTGTAATAAGATCTTACATATGTGTCTACTATCTTCCCCTCTGAATACATTTATATTTTCAAGAGTTTGAAGCAAGATTAGATGAAATAAAATTCATGCAGTAGAAAGTCATACTAAATAGAAGAGTAAAATCTAAAACCAAAAGGCAATAAACAGTTTTAATAATAGGCAGCAACAAATGACAGAAACTTACAGAGGTCTACTGTTTGTACCAAAGTTTGTACCAAACTTAAATATTTCAGGTTAGTTTAAGATTTTGTGATCAATATGTGTTAATAATGGCTCAGGAGATAAGGACTTGATTCATTAATTATCAAGATAGAAGTAGCTTAGTGGTAGAGCAAGTGTCTGGAAGTATGAACTGATGCCAGACATGATGAATTTTCAATTAAGAAATCAGCAGTTATGCTCCAACCCTCCTGGGAACAGAAAAAGCAACTTTTATGCTGTGAGTTTCCATGTTTGCCTTGGCTCCTCTAACATAAATTCCTTCTTTCTGTATTTTTTTATAGAATTGAGTTCTGTTTTTACAAAATCATTGCACATTAGAAAATGTTTCATTAGATAAAATTTCAAACACATTTAAAAGTAGAGAGAGTGCATGCTAAGCACTCCTGTACCATTACCCAGCTTCAATAATTATAACCTCATGGATAATCTTGCTTCATCAGCATTCCTTGCTCTGCCCATCTAGATTATATAGAAGCCAATTCCAGGCATTATATCATTTCCTTATGTATCTCTAGAAGGTATAAACTAGTTATGTAAATATACCAGTAATACTATCACAACACCTTGAAAATAATAATTGATTATTATCATAAAACAGGTCAGTGTTCAAAAACTTCCAATTGTCTTGTAAAATTTTTTTAAGATTTTAAAATGAGAAACAAAATTAAATCAATGTACAACCAATTGTAATTGGTTGATTTGTCTTCTAAAATTTTTTTTTGAAATGGAGCTATAATTTATATACAGCACTATTCATCCTTTTAAGTATACGATTGTAAGTGTCGACAAACATAGTCTTGTAATCACCATCTCAACCAAGATATACAATATTTCTATCATTCCAAAAACTTTTCTTGTGTCCCTTGGTTGTCAGTTCTTCTCCCTACCCTCAGGCCCTGGCAGGGACTAAGCATTTTTTTTTGTCTCTATAGGTTTGCCTTTTCCCAAATGTCATACAAATGGAATCACACCATATAGCCTTTTGAGTCTGGCTTCTTTCACTTAGTATATTGTGTTCATGATTCACCTATGTCACTGTATTTCTCCCTTTTATTGCTGAGTAGTATTCTGCTATGTGGATATAACACAGTTTGCCTCATCATCTACCTGTTGAAAGACTTTTGGGTGGTTTTCAGTTTTTTGCAATTATGACTAAAAGCTCTCTAAACATTAATGTATAGGCTTTTATATGAATATAAGTTTTTAATTCATTTAGGGAAATATCTAAGAATATGATTGCTGGGTCCCATGGTAAGTACATGTTTAACTTTATAGGAAACTGCTAATGTTCCATCTTCATTCTCACCAGAAGTGTGAGAGTTCCATTTGCTGTGCATCCTCACCAGTATTATTAAACTCTAACCATTGTAACAGATATAAAGTAGAAACTTGTTGTGGTTGTAACACATTTTTCTAATAAGTGATGATATTGAGCATCTTTTTATGTGCTTATTTGCCATTTATATCTGTACCTTGGTCAAGTGTCTGTTTGGTTTACTTGCCCCTCTCCCACTTTCTTTGTAAAGAGATGGAGTCCTGCTCTGTCACCCAGCCTGGAGTGCAGTGGCATGATCATAGCTCACGGCAAACTTGAACTCCTGAGCTCAAGTGATTTTCCAACCTCAGCCCCCTGAGTAGCTAGATGTGCTCCACCATTCTTAGCTAATACTTTTAGTTTATGTAGAGATGGGGTCTCACTATGTTGCCCAGGCTGGTCTCAAACTCCTGGCCTCAAAGAATTTTCCTGCTTTGGCCTTTCAAAGTGCTGGAATTAGATGCATGATCCACTATGCCTAGCTTATTGCTCATTTTTTAAATGGAGCAGTTTTTCTTAATATTCTTTTGAAAATTCTTCATATAGCCTGGACAAAAGCCCACTAGTAGGTGTGTTTTACAAATATTTACTTTGTCTGTGGCTTGTATTTTCATTCCCTTAACAATGTCTTTTAAGAATAAATGTTTTCATTTCGATGAAATCCATTTTAATCTCTAGGTTCTCCCTTTCTCTTTTATAATACCTAAAAATGTATTTGTTGACACAACCAAGTCGTGGGCCACACACTGCAATTAGTTGATGTATCTCTTAAGTCTCCTTAACCCTTCTTCTTCCATCTTTCTCACTCTCTCTCTTTTTTAATCCCTTGAAATTTATTCATTAAAGAAACCAGGTCATTTGTCTAGTAGAATTTCTCTTAGTCTGAAGTTTACTGATTCCCACCACTCCCATATTTCCTGAAAACTGAGAGTTAGATCCAAAGGCTTGATAAGAATGAAATTCAATTTTGTAGTAAGAATACCGCATAGGTATACTTCAGCCAGGAAGCTCATGTGTCTGATGACTTTTGGGAACATTAGCAGCCATTAAGGATTATGGCTATTTATATATTTCTGTCAAGCAACAACAGCTGTAATCAAATTCTGTTTCTTCTTGAGAATTTTATTCATCTCTTACTATAATTTGACAAAAAACTGCTATAACATCTTATAGTGTAAGAAATACTCTTCATATAGTATTTTGATTGGCCCTACCAACAATTTATTTAATAGACTTTACTCTTATCTCAGTTTTTCCCATGAAGTTACTGCAGTTCTGAGACAATAAATAACTTTTCTGAAGTCACATGCAGCCAGAAGAAAGGGAATTTTATAAACCTGGATCCCACGTTCTTTACGTCAGAAAATATTATCTCCTTATCAATTATATGTCATTGAATCATTTGAAAATTTTCATTGAGTACCTGTTATCTCTTAAAACACTAAAAGTCAAAGTGGTTAGTAAAACTGACATTGTCCCTACCTGCATAGTGTTTACAGTGTAGTTGGAGAGATGGGGATTAAATAAATAATAACATACATAAATACCCAATTATCACCTCCTGTGATAAATGATCTCATGTTTGTTTTATAGATATTTTAAAACAGCTATTTTATGAAATATTTTTAAATTGTTATTTAGCCTGATTCTTCAACTCCCTATCACCATTTCAGAAGGCTTACACTATTACTGAAATGAATGTTTTCCTGCTCTTTGAAATGGAAGGAAAATACCTTCCCTACCACACATATGACCTCTATTCAACACTGAGAAAGTAGTAGAATCTCATGAAATATATATTTATTGGTTAACCAGTTATTTGACTAGTCTTATGTATATATTAGTACTTCATTTCTACAGAACTTAATTGTCTTTAAAATTTGCCTAATCAGGAAAGCAGCCAATATCCCAGAAGCCAAAAAGGACTAAAATAGATATACAAAGAACAATCAAAATATGTAAAAATACTCTGAAACAAAATGCATACTTTTTTTTCATAGAGGGATTCCATTTAACCATTTAAAACCTAAATTCTCTTAAAAATATGAGAATTTTTTGCACACAGTAGTTTTGAGTTTGGCTTTTTAGTATCTTAACCTACCACAGAGTAGAGGCCACAAATTGAAATATGATAATAGGATTGAAATAAGCACATATACTAAAAGCAAAAAGAAAGAATTGCCTGAGAATCTGGGGGAAGAGGAGAAGGTAGAAAAATTTAAACAGAAAATCTTCTTAAAAAGCCACACATCTGTCTTGTGACTACACATTTCTATCAGTCCTGAGGGCAGTGCTGCAACTGATGTTTATAATAACATTCTGTAGCACATCAGAAAAAGTTGACTTGTCCAATGAATTCTGTTTAAAAAAATAGAAGCATGCATATTTATTAAAATTACTATTTAAAATGGTTAAAACAGAAAACACAGCCAAACCATTTTAAAGCTAAAAGAGTAACCCTTAGTTACCTACATTACTTGGCTTTTTAGATTTAATTTTCAGAGTCAAGTTTTCATTGGAAACTTATGTTAGAATCATTTCTAAATGAAACCAGTCATTCTTAGCGCTCTGGTTAATCAACTTGTATTGACACAGATCCTCAAGGACACTCTCAATTCAAAGTCAAAAATCATCGTTTTTTGTTTTTTTTTTTTTGTTTTTTTTGAGATGGAGTCTCACGCTGTAGCCCAGGCTGGAGTGCAGTGGCATGACCTCAGCTCAGTGCAACCTCCACCACCTGGCTTCGAGCAATTCTCCTGCCTCAGCCTCCGGAGTAGCTGGGACTACAGGCGTGTGCCACCACACCCGGCTAATTTTTGTATTTTTCAGCAGAGACGGGGTTTCTCCAGTTGGCCAGGCTGGTCTCGAACTCCTAGCCTCAACTGATCTCCCCACCTTGGCCTTCCAAAGTGCTGGGATTACAGGTGTGAGTCACCGCACCTGGCCAAAATAATCTTTATTAACTCACCTCTATTTCTTCAGCATTGGCTCAAAATGTAGTTTATCCATTTACAAGACTAAAATCCTTTGACTTCCTATTTAAGAGTGATCTGCTCAGTGTAGTTCATTCAACACACATTTACTGAGTAATTACTATTTGCCAGGCTATGACTATTCCTTTATGAGGAATAAGAAAGTACGAGGTAAAACTGGTTTACTGTTTCACCGCTATATTCTCTTTCACATAAATGACAAAAAAAGATGTTAGAAACAAGTTCTGAATTTTTGCATCATTTCTGATCTATTGTAATCTATTGATTTAATAAGGATGCATGGGCCAAGCTTTATGATTTCAATATAAATAGCAGGCTTTCAATGTGGATTCAGAGACTTTATCACAAAGCTACTTGGAAACATAGAGTGGGTAGGAGCTGATAGATTAATTTCCACTCCTAATTGCAATTAGTAAATTGTCACAATGATTGTATTGATAAAATGCATGTTTTCTTGCCATAGCAAACAGTAAAGGACACATTCTTATAGGAATGACAGGTGGCTAATAGCTTAATCTACTAACTAGTGACAGTAAAATAATAATAATGTATAGTACTATTTAATAGTAATTATAATTATTACTTAATATTATATAATGAAATATAATGTATAATAATGTTCCCTGATGATTACCAATGATACGCCAACCCAAACTGTCATTTGGTGTCCAGTTGATGCTTTATAACCCCACTGTGATGAATAAATTATTTAACATTAGCAACATGGTAAGTTCTCTGGAATAATTCTTTCATGGCTACCTTATTCAGGCAGGCCCATCCGGATACAGGCTGCTCAAAAAAGAACTATTCTACAGGCACCATAGATTTTTCATAAGTACTTTTATATGCATGCATGATACAATCACAGTGTAGGATGTTTAACAGGAAATTGGTTACATTATTTCTTGTCTCTCCCGAAATGAAATCTGGGACATTATGACAATTTATTTTTCTAAGGATGATCTTGGTTCTGCCTATTGAAATTCCCTCACTCATCTGCAAGAGGAAGGGGGATGGCTTCCGAAAATGTCTTTAAGTGATTTTATTTTTCACAAGTTATTTATTGCAACACCAGCTCTTCCCTGCAGGAAGCTATATAATTGTGTGCTTAATTGGTAACATAGAAGAATTGCTAGCTACTTCCTAGAGAATATACTCTTGAATTCCTTGTCACTCAAGTATCTGTTAAAAACTCAACCGTGGGAAACAATGTCCATGGATGCCTTTGGGAAAATACACATTTTACCTATTATTTCATCTTTTTTCTCACTTTGTCAAGTAGTAGGTACCCCACAAAAATTGTTGATTGAATGCATGAATAAAATCTTTCATTGAATTAAATCTCTTAAAAGCTGAAACATGTAACTCCAGAATATATTTTTTGGCCCCCTAGTGAATTGTTGTTCCTGAATTCTATTTGGTGTGATGCTCTGGACTTGCACTGATAATTTCTCTTTGCAGCCTCCTATGGAACTCATGTTATTACATATCTCACTCTCTATAAACTACCTCAACATTTCTTTTCTGGTGCTAATGTGAGGAAGATAAGCCAGGCTTATCTTGAGAAATGGATTTGTTTTTATTTTATGGATATTATGAATTGGGTCACCAATCAGATTTCCCTTTTCCGATTCACTGTCATAGATCAAAATTTGTAGCTCAAAATGACAGTATGATTGCATCTTTCATTTAACTCATTTCCACTTCTAGTTTTTGCCCCCATGTTTGTTTTTCCTTATTTATTCTCATAGAATTTGTAGTTTATTATTTATTGGCATATTTTATTTGTAGCTTATTGCTATATGTTATGTTGCCCCTTAAAGATCTTAAATCTCTTTTGAAATAGGATAAAGTATTGATAAATAAAAAGTTTAATCCATCAATTAAACAAAATATATTCTATTGTATAGAAGAATCTGACAGTTGTTAGTTGCACTTTTAAAAGCCACTGAGACAAGACAATCTTGGAAAGAATATTTATTATTTGTCTACTAACCACCCCTGCCTCCTTCTGAAAAAAAAGCAACTCATTCTTCTGGAAACTTCTCCTCCTTCCACTGCAACTCTGCCTCCTAGAAATGTTGAGGACTCTAAGGATGGGTAACTAAACCAAGCCATTCAAATCAGGGGCATTCATTGGGTTGTTTTTGTTGTTTGTTGGGGAGTTGGTGTGGTGTGTGTTAGGCAATCTTGTCCTGTGATGGAATTGAGGTGTAAAACTTAGGAACTGTCAGTGATCATATTTCCTGCCACAAAGAGAAAGACTGACTCAGTGTGAGACAAAGTTGGCACAGAGGGGAGGTGGGGAAGAGAGAGAGAAAGAATGGAAGTGAGAGAGAGAAAGTACATGAAAGAGAAACCTGGCATCGTTCAAGTTCCTGACACATTCAGTTCCTGAGACCCAACTCAGTGCTTTCTTTCACATGGTTTGGATATTCACTACTTCTTTAGATTTTGGGAGATAACAAATTCATCTTTTTCAATATGGGTTCAAATTGGGTTTCTATCACTTTCAAGCAGGAGTCCTTAATGATAGATGCTGCTTTCAAGCTTTATTGTGAAAAGTTTTGGCCCTAATGCTCATCAGCCCTGGTCTACTTTTGTGCAAGGATATAATTTACTCGCCAACTTGGAAAGTCTGTATCTGGCTCTAATTTTCATTTGAAAGAAAACCAGTTTTTCCTCTTAATGATATGGTATATAAAACATCTGAATTTTGTTTGGGAAAATACTAATATTGCAAGCATTTTTCAGTTAACTCAAACTCAAGTTTTTTGCTCTCTTGATTGTGTCAAAAATTGGACTTGGATAGTGGTTTTTGGAGATACAGGAACATGATAACTAGCATTTTCCACATTGTTTTACTCTATCTCCATACCAAATCAATAGAAATCTACATGCCTGGATGAGTAGAATGGAAGGAATGTGACTTTAGACCATGAAGACCCAGATTCATGTCTCAGCTTTACATGACCAAGATCCTCAATCTCTCACAGTTCCCCTAGGAAACTTCTAGAAGAACAGTAATATGTACCTCCCAACATTGTTAGGGAAAATATATGTAAAGCCCTAATACAGTGTCAATATTTAATAGTGGGAGTTATTGTCACTTTATTGGCTCACTATAGAAAGACCTTTCAAAAACGTTAACAATTTGCCTTCAGCTTTTATTCAGAATTCATACCCTCCCCAACACCCACAAGGTGTATTTATGTATCTTCATCCTTTGTACTATTATTAATTACCTAATCCTCTTTATAGAAATATCCTTACACTATACTCCCTCTTAGAATTTTGTCCTAGAAGAATAAAGACATTTCTAAATTGCTCTTTTTCTTTTTATGTTGATAAAAGCATGTGAACTCATCCTGTTCCCCCTCCTTATCTTCTTTCTTTTTTCCTTTTTTCTTTGACTATCAGTAAAAACAGAGCTAAATTTAATGAATTTAATGCTCAATTGCATAAAACCATATTAAACTACCTACTTATTACCTCCTTAATTATTTTAAAACATTATTGTATTCTTTCATTAGTTATATTGTATGTGTGACTTCAAGTAAGCTTACATTATTCTTGGGAGTAAGCATCAGTGTATAAATAATAAATGCGATAAAGGCCTACACTATTTTAGCAACCCTCAGATGAAGAATGACTGAGCCAAGAGTGTGAGGGTGGTAGCTCTTGTGTTTGATAGTTGTTGGACAAAGTGCTCCAGCTCCCTAAAGATCACCCTTCAGGCACCAGTTCTACATTGGCTGCCTCCTATTCTCCCTTCTGGTCAGGCTTTGTGAGAGGCACCCTGTCTTTCAGACTCCATAGTCCATGTAGCCCATTGCCTGCCAGCTATGAAGGAAAACCACAAGGTAAAAACTTCTTCAACTTGAGTCAGAGTGTTCACAGCTAAGGGCAACATTAGACTCAGGGAAGGCTATATCTACTGCTGGACATGCAGTAGACAATGGGAGAATTTATATCTTTCTTAATGACTTGGACTGTCATTAACCTACTCTTTCTGAAGAAGACTTGACCCCCCTTTGTGTCTTGGTTTTTATGACACCTACACTTGTTTACCCCCCATCTTTGTCCATTTGCGTTCTTGTAGCAAAATACCACAGACAGGGTAATTGGAAAGAACAGATCCTTTTTTTTTTAATAGTTATGGAGGCTAAGAAGTCCAAGATCATAGCTCTGGCAGGATTGCTGTCTAGTGAGGGCTGCTGTTTGCCTCCAAGATGGCACCTCGCTGTCATGTACTCCAAAGGGGAGGAGTGCTGTGTTCTCATATCAGGGAAGGGACTAAAGGAGGGAAAAGGGCAAATTTCCTCTGTCAAGCCCTTTTAAAAGAGAACCAAATTCCATGAAGGAGGGCAGAGCCCTCATGACTCAGGGACCTCCTAAAGGTCTCATCTCTTAATACTGCTGCATTGAAGATTAAGTTACAACATGAATTTTGGATGGGGAAAAACACTTAACCCACAACACCACCTGCATCTCCAACTAGAACAAGACCTGCTTGAGGTTAGAAGCTGTGTCTTAACTATTCTTAGAATCTTCAGCATACCCTACAAAGCTAGTACATGGTTTACATAGTATGTTGAAGGAATAAACATATCCTAAGCATAGCAAGTTGAAATGCTTAATCGTTTGCCACCAATAATAAAGTATAAATAGAAATTATTCAATACAATGGTATTTTGTTATCATTTCCAGAAATCAGATTCATGCCTTTTGCAATGAATGTGTAGTCTCAGGACAATAGAGTCCTGGACTTAAAGGGAGATAATGCCTAGAAGAATCAAGTTATCTTTGTAGATGTTTTGATATATCTGGAAATATCTCTAATAGGAAAATGAAAGCCAGGAAGCTTTTCTGGAACAGTAGGTTTTATGTTGCTACTTAAAATATACTGTGCCATTGTTCAACTATATGCCATCCCAGCAATCTTTGAGTTTTAAATATTTGGCCCCTAGAGAACCACTTGGGTCAGTTGCTGTCTGGTCACCATCCCATTCTAAGACTGCCTTTTGGGTTACATACACTAATGCTACCAAGCACTGGCGAACTATCCTCATATAAAAATAGAAAGTACATTCTAGAGGTGAAACATATATACATATCTTTTTAAAGTAATGTTTAAAAAAACTATCTTATATTTCCAAATTCCAGAGGCTGTTTCTTGACAATTTCTGACATAAATAAACCACACATTCTTTTAAGTCAGAAGCAGCAAGTATGAATTAGTCAATGGAATCTTCACCCACATTATTTATCTACATCTTATCATTATATATGTCAGTTACAAGGAAGGAATTGGTAGGATTATTTTACTAGAAAAGTGATATCTTCCAAAACTGATGTGGAAACCTGAGTGAAAGCTCAATGGAATTAATTTCTTATTGGTGTTTTCCTGTTTTAGGAAAGGTTCTTAACATGTTAGTAATTTCAAATAACTCTCCATAGCTGTTTCATTTTTTTAAATTATAAAATACATTCTCTCAGCTCCAAATACTTCCTGGCCTCTGACTATTGATAATTGGGGTTTGAAGTTTCAAACAAGATCAGAATAGCTTACATTGGAGAAAGTGACTATCACAGTTAATTTTATATGTCAGCTTAGCTAGGGCACACCACCTAGATATTTAGTCAAACATTATTTTAGATGTTTCTGTGAAGGTTTTTTTTAGATGAGATCACCATTTAAATCAGCAGATTTTGAGTAAAGCAGATTACTCTCCATAATGTGAGTGGGCCTCATCCAATCAGTTGAAGGCCTTAAGAGAAAAAGATGAACTTGTGGAAGAAGGATTTCTGCCAGCAGACTGTCTTCAGACTCGAACTGCAATACCAGTTCTTCATTGGCTCTTCAGCCCACCAGCCCATCCTGCAGATTTTGAATTTGTCAAGACTCCACAATCATGTAAGCCAATTTATTACAATAAATCTCTGTCTCTCTGTATCTCTCTCATTTCATATACATTACATATAATTTATATAATATACAATGTTATATAATACATAACAGAATTAATATATAAAATTAATTATATATAATTTATACATTTATACATTGTATATGTAAATAAATAATTATATAAAAAGAATTTTATATATATTTTAAAAATATAAATAAATATTACACCAAATCTTTCTCATTGTATACATAATATATACATTAATTATATAATTATATTACATATATTTATATAAATTATATATTAATTGTATCTATTAATTATATCTAAATCACATATTAATTTATATGTTTATATAAATGTATAAATATTTATGGATAGTATATTAGATATAACAATATTGTTATAATTATTTAAAATATAATAATTAGACAAATATATAAGTATATAAATATATAATTTTATATATTAATTATATACAAAATTATATGATATATTGTGTATAAAATGAGAGAAAGACAGATTTATTGTAATATTAATTCATTATTATTTATATATTAAAATATATAATATATTTTATAGATATAATATGTAAACTTTCCATATATTTATATGTATTTTAAGATATATATCGTATATTATATATTTTATATATGAGACATTATGTTCATATATTATATTTTTATATATGACATGTATCATATAAATTATAATATAAAATATGTAATGTACATACACATACGTATACTATATATAAATATGTAATATACATATACGCACACATACACACACATATGTATATATTCTATTGATTCTGTTTATTTGGAGAACCTTGACTAATACAGTGACCTTTTATCCTATTTGGTCAGTGGAATCTGAATGGCCTCAAAAAGTGATGTCAGGTAGACTCTTCATTTTATTAGTCTGCTTTAGTAATCTGTTACAATATATTACAATTTTCCAATTATAATTATATTATGTAACTACAATATATTAAACATTAAGAGAAGAAGCTTGTTAAAGCTAGTGTTGGTTTGTTGCTAAAACAAAATACCACAGGCTGGGAAATTTATAAACAACAGACATTTATTTCTCACAGTCTGGAGGCTGAGAAGTCCAAGGTCAAGGTGCTGACACATTTGGTGCCTAGTGATAGCTGCTCCCTGCTTTAAGTAGGCACTACTTCCTCACATGGAGGAAGGAGTGAAAAGGGAATGAGAATGCTGTCTTCACATGACAGAAGAGAGGGAAAGGCAAAAAGGCACTAGAGCACTCCCAACTTCTTTTACAAGAGCATTAATTCGTTCAAGAGGATAGAGCCCTTGTGGCCTAATCAACACCCAAATGCCCCTTTTCTTAATCACTTTGGGCTTTAAGTTCCAACATAAGAATTTTGGAGGGACACCTACGTTTGAACCACAACAGCTAGGAATAATTTTTAATTTATATATTTCAAAAATTTGGCATCTTTGTTATGGTGCAGGCAATTGCCTGTATACTGGCCAATATACTTTTTTTTAGTTTAACAAGTGTGTATTAACTGCATGCTTTTCTACGCACTGCAATTCAAGCTATGATTTTGGGTTGAAAAGCTCTTGTGGTTTGGGTTGTGACTATTAGCACCTCACTGTAATACAGACACAGAAGTGATCCCCTGATCTAGCCATTGTTCTACCAGGAACTTGTTTCCCAGGATTTTTGCCAACAAACTTGCATTTCAGTTGCCTGTTTACTCCTGGAAGTGCAGATATGGACAACTGGAAGTGCTGGAAATGCTGGTCCTGGACAGTTGGTTTGATGTCAGGCAGCTTCAGTTCTAGGCTTGACTGAGACAACACAGGTGCTTTTGACTTCCCCACCCCTCGCTGCAGGATGTAGTAAAACCAGCAGAAGCAGAGCCAGGCAAAGACAACTTTTCATTTTTTCTCCCCTCTTTCTTACCTGTCTCCATTATGTTTTAAATGAATTCTCTGTTCCAAAGCACATGAGCTCCTTCCCAGAGGCTGATAGTCTCTCAGTTCCTCTGGTCAGTGCAGGCCTTTCCCGTGGGTCTCAACCAGGTGTTTCTTCCTCATGCACCATGTGCCCATTGTCCACTGAAGTGGGTCTAGGGGAATGGACAGGCAGGGTAAGTGGAAGGTCTAGACAATGGAACAAACCAATGGAGCTGCATTGCAGCTCTGTGCATTTGCAGCTCTGTGAATAGGTTATTATGGGTTCTTTTTATATCTAAGCAGCTGACTGCCTGTTGTCAGAATCAAAGATAAATGTAATTATCAAAACGCATATATTCCAAACACCCTCCATAGGAAGAAGTGGTGTGCACCGATCATATTTCTGATCCAGAAACCAGTCTTTAATTAGAGAAGCTCAGGTAGAGGGAAATAACACTTCAATATGATCAGATCTATCCAGTGAAGGAATGGGTGAGAAAGCCCACCCTGAAGCAATCAAATCCTCTCTCTGGGCAGCTCTCCAACCTCTAGCTCTACGGACCTCACTTTTTGAGTGGGAAAAGCCCATAGTATGGCCCAATTAAGTCAAAGCCCATAGTATGGCCCAATTAAGTCAAAAGATGGCATCAAATTGTGTTAAGAAATAAAACTCCTTTTAATTTCATAAGGAAGAGATTCCAAATCACACTTCTAGAATGAATAGAAATTAGAGGGAATGTTATGGAATCAACTCATACGAGAAAGATTCAGCCTCAAAGATTCTGAGAATATCTGCCTTAACCAGTTGAGAAAGAACGTAGACTGTTTCCTTTTTTAGTCTTTGCTCTTTCACAACCATGGCAGTAGGGGAATTGTTTAACTTGTGAAATGCCTTTTACACAATCTGCTTGGGAAGGCATTTTGTTTATAATGTGATAACTGTGCCAGTTTTCAGAATTCCTTTCTTTTGTTTTTAAGGTCTAACATGAAACACTGACTGTTTCCTGTCTTCGCAGCCTGTTCTCCCTCCTCCCCCTGCCCCTGCCTGCTTTTTCCCTGCCTCCAATCCCATAGTCAGCTATTAGAACAACAGATTACAAGTAAACATCTATTTATTGAGCACTCATGGAATAAAGGGTTTTTTTCTAAGTTGTGTACAGAGATGAATTTGTCAACATTTTATTAAAAGTATCTGAGGGAAAGAAAGTTTCAAACGATACTAGGGATTTTTAGCAATAAGCTTGAGAGCTTGGGGTCATATAGCACAATGATAGGTTCCAGAAACAGAGACCTGCTTTTTAATTTAGTTAGCTGCCTAAATGTCATTCTGTTTCTTAATTTGTTTTCTTTGCCAGCTGTGTCAGCTAATTAACTTCCATTAAGATATATTATGAGCAAAGTTTTGTTTTTGTTTTCACTGCAGAGAATATGTTAACTCACAGTTACTTGAATTTAAAGTAACTAAGTCCATTAAAATGTATTTTCATAGTTTGGTTACTGGGAAAACATTTTGTGATTTTAAGCAATTTGTGTTGGTAGAAGGGCAAGATGATCTTTTCCTTTCTAATAGCATAATAACATATTCTTCAAATATGTAGAAAATGTTGTGAAAAAGTGTTTTCTAAAGATGCTTATCTATTTTGGCTACCAAAAGAGAAATGTTTTCTGTGTTTGATTTGCCTGTGTAGATGACATCTGCAAGATATTTTGGCTACCAAAAGAGAAATGTTTTCTGTATTTGATTTGCCTGTGTAGAAGACATCTGCAAGATATTTATTTATTTATTTTTACTTGCTCTGCACCTTTTTCTTCTGGAGAAGCCACCCATTTCCTACTTCAAGGTCAACTAAATTCAGGGTCAATCAACCAGGTCAGTCAAGTGCTCATTATTCCCCTCCAAACTGTGATCAAGGATGGGCAGGTAGCTCAAATCAGGTTGTAATTCTAATTGCCAGGTTGAGCGGTGTTTGCTTTCACTGTAATCTGCAGCTGTAAGAATAATGGAGCTCAGAGGCACTGTTTTGCCAAGACTTGGAAAATCTGTATATTAGTCCGTTTTCACACTGCCATAGCAAACTGCCTGAGACTGGGTAATTTATAAAGGAAAGAGGTTTAACTGACTCCAGTTCAGCATGGCATGGGAGGCCTCAGGAAACTTACAATAATGGCGGAAGTCAAAGGGGAAGCAAGGCACCTTCTTCACAAGGCAGCAGGAAGGAGAAGTGCTGAGAGAAGGGGGATGAGCACCTTATAAAACCATCAGATCTCATGAGAACTCACTATCACAAGAACAGCATGGGGGAACCCACACCAGTGATTCAACTACCTCCACCTGGTCTCTCTCTTGACACATGGGGATTATGGAGATTATGGGGATTATAATTCAAGGAGAGATTTTTTAGGGGACCCAAAACCTAACAATATCAACCTATGAATGAAAAGCACATCAAGGCAAGCAGATTCAGAGTTGAAGAAGAGAGCCTGATGACATTGCATGGTCTCCTCAATCTATTTGTACCTGACCCATGACAGACTGCCCACTTACTTAAGATGATAAATTTCCTCCTTTCTGTCTGTTTGCTTAGGGTAATTTGAGATATATTTCTAGCCTAACTTTGAGGAACTTTTAATATGCCCATTAATCTTTAATTAAAATGTAGTATCATATAGTCATATTTTGCCTAATACATAATATGATTTCCAAAACCTGTCCAGATGGGAAGCTTACCAGACTTCCAATAGCAAAACTGTGATATATTTAAACTATGCCATGGAGTACAGATCACTGTAAGAAATCTCAACAAAACTGAATATCTGGATTTGTGCCTAGATTTTTTTTAACTCATTATTTTCAATACTGTTTATGCTTCCCAACTCAAGAGTGCCTAGGAAGTATTGAGAAGACATGAAAACATGGATTTTACTTGATCAAAAATTAATAATCCTGTTTTCAACACATATTGACTTTCAATGTCTTGGGCATTGTTTCATCTGACTGAAAAAATGAATTTTGGACAAATGAGAAATAAATGCTAAGACCCAGTCAGAGTTCAACTATCAATTTTATATTACTTAAAAGCCTCTTCTATCTAGATTTAGCTTAGTATATGTCACAGCCAGTGACAAGTCACTCATATGGAGAGGACTGCCAAGTCACCACATTACTCAACTGTTGTACAAATTTTGCTCCTAACACCTTGCCAAGTTGTTGGTGACTGTGCAATTTATACTCCAGAGAAAATTTTGTTTGTCATTCTTACTTGGTTAACTTGCCCATGAAGTTTGTCATTAATAACTTGAATTCTCTGGATCTAATACCATTAAAAATAGAATCAAGAATCCCGGGATGCTAATTCTGTCCAATGAATCACTTTTTATTTCTGCCAACGACCCCCTAGGGAATCAGTCTAAGGCTTAAATCCTATAAAAGCCATGGATGAATTTTCTAATGGGTGATGCAGATGGGTGTGGAAGTGTGTGGCTTAGGAGGAACTTGTGAGTTGCAGAATGAATGGCAAGAGAACACTTGCTATCAACATTCCTCCCAGCCACATTTTGACATTTTAATATACAGGAGATAGTATTATGAATAGAATATAGAGCACATTTGTTAAAGAAATGTTAGCAAATCACTTTACTTTTACTTTTTACTTTTATTAAAAAGTACTTTTACATTTTACTTTTATAAAAATGTCAGTATAACCTGGTCAACATAGCAAGACTCTGTCTCTACAAAAATAAAAAAATAAAAATAAAAATAGCTGGGTGTGATGACTCATGCCAGTAGTCCTAGCTACTTGGGAGGCTGAAGTGAGAGGATCTATCACTTGAAGCAAGAGGTCTGAAATTACAATGAGCTACGATCATGTCACTGCACTCCAGCATGGGTGAGAGAATGAGGCCCTGTCTTAAAAAAAAATCAAAAAAAGAAAATGACAGTATGCTTCCTAAGCATGTTTGTTGTGGAGAAAAAATGAAGATATAGGTGAAAAGTGTTTGGAAATGGAGTTTCAATGAACATGTCCTTCCATCATGATCTGGTCCCACTTGCCTCTCCAATCTTTCTATTCATCATTATCTGCTCCCATTCTCCCAAACTCTATACTTAGTCCTAAATACTTTCTGATCTCTTGTGCTTCTGGAACCTTTACAAATACTGTTCTGACCCAGTGTTCTCCCCTTTCCCCCAAACCCCACCAAAATCTAGCTACTCCCCTCATTGTTCAGGTTCCCGTTCATATCTTGCTTTCTTCATCTCCTCAAACTGGATTTTAGGTATTTCTTCTTATGGCACTTCGTTTATTATGTTTCAATTGCCAGTCTTCTTATTTCTTCCCTTCAATAGTATGGCTTTGCACATATCATCAGACCTAGATTAATGAGAAGGACGCTCCCAGCTGTGTTCAAGTTGGATTATTAAAGGCCTATAATTTGACTAAAATGAATATGACATACAAAGTTTAATCTAGGTTTTCTTCAGAGATAATATTCCACATCTTCACTCTTCCCTATCTGCAATTCCTTTCTTGTGTAATGATCGCAACATGGGTTTGACTTTTGAAAATCAGGCGTGTAACTGAGTAGATGCTGTATCAACGATGATAGTGACATGTCTTCCAGATTAAAAGAGAACACTATTTTATGTGGTCTTAGAAATGGAAAAGTTCTATGTGTTTAAAATAGTAGCTCAGAAGATAAACATTCTAGGCCAGGCCCGGTGGCTCACGTCTATGATACCAGCACTTTGGGAGGCCGAGGTGGGTGGATCGCCTGAGGTCAGGAGTTCGAGACCAGCCTGACCAATATGGTGAAACCCAGTCTCTACTAAAAATACAAAAATTAGCTGGGCATAATGTCATGCACCTGTAGTCCCAGCTGCTTGGGAGGCTGACACAGAAGAATCGCTTGAACCCGGGAGGCAGAGGTTGCAGTGAGCTGAGATCATGCCACTGCATCCCAGCCTGGGCGACACAGCAAGACTCTGTCTCAAAAAAAAAAAAAAAAGTAAGAGAAATATTCTGTTTAGTCAAATGGGCTGAATTTATTTGACTAGCATGTGCATGCAAGTGTATTGTAGTGAAAAACTAAGAGCCTTCTTACTGAAAACCTTCTGTTGTAATCCCTAGGTCTTTAATGACCCCTCTGGTGGAGGCCCTGAATCTGGTGTGTAAAGTGCAGATTAAAGATTGAGAAAGGTGCAAAGCATCCCAATTTGTGTTCAACTGCTTGCTTCCATTTAATCACACTTGCAGGTTTTATGACTAGTTAAACATCTTTTCATTTGTACTTGAAGATTAATTTTTTCTAAATCAATCTTCTGTGAGAAGATGGAGGGAAAGACTGCTTAGGTTTTTCTTTATGCTCCAACTTTACACGTTGGAAATATTTATGGTTCACCCCTGGCTCTTCTTATCCAAGGGAAGTAGCCTTGTTAATTCAGGAATGAACCTTAGACATCCTGAAAACCTGTCCTCTCACAGTCTGAGTGAAAAAATGGCCCAGAAAGTTCAAGAACTTCTCCAAGATGGCAGAGGCAGGTTTAGCACCCAGATGTCCCAGGATCTCTCCCAAGCCCCTCACTATGGCTGTTGATCTTTCACCACTTGATCTGGTCATGTTGTGGAACTTTATGTCCTCCAGGTCTGTCTTGGAGTTTCTGGTGTGTAATTCCTCATTAACAAGTCTTCATAATCTGCCAGTATCTATTTATAGCCTCTCAGGGGTGATAAAGATATATATGATGGATATTTGTTATTTGAGGAGGGATTTTACCTTTAAAAAGAAACTAAATAATTTAGAGGTAATTTGTGAGCAATACAGGTAACTCTGTTTTTCATTTTTTCCATTAAATGCTGATAAATAGCTTTAAAACAATAAAGCCAGTGTTGGTGGTGGCTTAAAAACAACCTCTAAAGGTCCTTTCAGAAAAGGAGTTCAAATAAGTTTAAACCGATTTCTTACTTATTTTAATATGTGAAAAAAATCATATAGTTTTATAAGTTTTGTAATGTCTTCACAGAATTATGATTTACTACCAAGTATAATCTAAATTTCCGCAGGATGGTTAGATTTAATTGAGGTATCATCATTCTACAAAGCCAAACTTCTGAATATTAGGATGTTCTAGTTGTTTCTACGATAAGCCAAAGAATTTAGAGAATTCTGCATTTGAATTTAGGATTTTTCTTATGATTGGCCTAAGCATAAATATTTCATATGTTTTTCAAAAAAGAGACAATTCCAGAATATTTTTTCCTTTCAAATTTGTGTTTGGTCTAGTGGGAAGCATATATGCTAAGAAACAGAATTATAGATCTTTTTTAGGCAATAGAAAAATTATACACATTTATATGGATTTATATTTGTGTATGTTCCTATTGGAAAAAAATTGTCTTAATTCGTTCTTACTGGCATAGCAAAACTAGATAATCCCACTTTGCCTGTTACAGTGACCTATTACTTTTTTTACTTTATGGATCAAGTAGGAGAAAAAAGTTCTTGGCAGTAGTTGAACCTATTTCTGTTTCTGGAACACAGTTCCACAAAAGACCAACTTTTAAAGAAAAAATGAATGAAAACTAAGAAACAATATATGTTCCTCTTCCTGATTCAACCTAGAAGCAGATGGAGAGGCCATGGAGGCAAGTCCTGTGCTTCTATAGGCCTGATTCCTGTTTCTAAAATTGGATCTAATTCTATCAGTTTATGTCTCCTGGGAAACAGACACCAAAATCTAATTAGAAGAGCAAGAAATTAATCAAAAGTAATTCCAGTGAAAGATAAAGGTGAAAAGGGAGTAGGAATAGACAGGGAAAGACTTAGACTGTGATGTAAGTCTGATCCCTGTGGAAAGGAGAATAGGAAGGGAAGGAGGATTGGGTATGACTAGCCTCGAAGGGCAATAAGTATAGTACTGACAAAACCTCGGCCAAGCAAAAGAGAGCTCTGGTGCAAACACTGACAGAGGAGGAGCTCTGCATAAGGGACAGATGGCCAGGCCCTGGTACATCATACCCAGGCATTGGCTTGGAGCTATCCAGTCTTCTGAGGGCACTAGAGCAGGAGGCTCTCAACTGACTGCACTACTCCAGGTGAATAGCAAGTTCTTTTTATCTGAGGGGTGCATCTTGACTTCCCATTAGTAGTGAGAGATATTCAAATTTAATATTTGCACTTTTCTTTGAAGGCACTTTTAAAGATTTCTTTTGTAGTCTGCCTTATCCTTGCAAACTATGGGGATACCTTGGGCATATTGAATAGCATCAGAGTAAAGTTGGGCTCCTGAGGTCAACTCATTCACAGGAGTCATATCAGTATCTTGCGTGCCATTGTTTTCTACTAAAAAGCCCCAAACTGGAGGTTTTATGTTTTATGCAAGATGATGAGGTGCATTTGTAACACAAATTCTCATTGCTAAACTGAAGGAAATACAGCAACACTGTCAAAAGTAATATGTACTAATCATCTTTTGAATAATTGGAGCAAAGCCAAGATTGTTACCAAACATGATTGGTTGACGTGCTACCAGGGACATTTCATGCCCTGTGCAGTTCTGTGAAATCAGTTTGGATTGTGGTCTTCTAGTCCCCGTTCTCTTATTTTTACTAATCCAGCAATCCATCCTCAGTTGATAAAAAATTAATTTTAAATCACAGAGGTCATTTATAGCTAGTGTATTAGTCAGAGTTCTCTAGAGAGAGAAATTATGAGGAATTGGCTTCCACAATTATGGAGTCTGAAAAGTCTCATAATCTGCAAGCTGGAGACCCAGTAAAGCCAGTGGTATAATTCCAGTCCAATTCTGAAGGCCTGAGAACCAGGGGGGGGCGGAAGGTGTAAATCTCAGTTCAAGTGCAGGAGAAGACTGATAGCTCAGGCAATCAGGCAGGAAGCAAAAGGGAAACATTTCTCCTTCCTCCATTTTTTTTTGGTTATTGTTCTATTTGGGCCTTCAACAGGTTGGATGATGCCAACCTATACCAGTGACAACCATCTACTTTATTGAGTCCACTGATTGAAATGCTAATCTCATGTGGAAATACCCCAATGGACACAGCCAGAAATAATGTTTACTCTGAGCACACCATGGCACAGGCGAGTTGAGACATACAATTAACCATCACACCTAGGAACACAGGAACAATCAATTCTGTTAAGGGGACTCAGGGGACCAAGAAAGGAAAGATGAGATTTTGAGAAGGAAGGAGGCATTTGCGGGGCGGGGGGGGGGGGGGGGGGGCGGGGCATTTCAGGCAGAGAAAACAACAGTAGCAAGTCCTGGTCAACACAGAAGTCCAGGACATACCACTCAGGACATAACTATTTTTCTGATGTGATAGAGAGAGAGACAGAGAGAGAGAGACAGAGAGTCTGTGTCTATGTGTGTTATGCGTGTGTTTATGTTGTGTGTGTTTTGTCTGGCAGGGAAGAGGGAAGAGGAAGAGTGGGTGGAATGAAATCATAGAGAGTGGCTAGAAGAGCTTTATTTTGGTTCTCATAGGTTTTAATTAGTATCTTACAAAAGCTTTTTTGTGCTGGTCTTTGTGATGACAAGTGGAAACTTCTCCATCATAGATCTACTCTGCTCAATACAGTAATACTTAGCCACCTGTGACTGTTTTATTTAAATTTAACTAAAGTTAAACTAAATTAAAAATTTCATTTATCAGTTACACTATTCACATTTCAAGGGTTCAATGCCCATTAATGTCTACTGGCTATTGGATGCTACAGATAGAAACATTTAGATAATCACAGAACATTTTATCAGACAGCACTAAATGGACAATCCACCACTCAGCATTTTGAAATCATTTCTGTCCTAAAACAGACTAAAGAACTTTGGCAAGGGAACTTAATGACAGAATATTGGGCTATACCCAATATTTTCCCTGCATGCATATATGAGTACTGCTGCAAAAATAGTCAGAGATTTTCTTTGCATCTTCAAGAAAAATTGAACTCCTACATGCACAGAGCTGTGATAATCCCTGATTTTCATTTTTAAACAAATTTAAAGGCTAATTGGGAGAGATTATTATAAGAGGAGTACTCTGGAATAATACTGCTGGGCTCATATTTGGTTCTGTCATTTACTAGGTGAGAGACCTTGGAGAAACAACTTAACTTCTTGATGCCTTGGTTACCCTACCTGTAAAATGAATATAGAAACACAACATTCCCATAGAGTAATTATAGATATCATATTAGTAAATATATGTCAAGAATTACAATAATGTCTGGTGGATAATATATGTTTTTAGCATTAACTAATATTATTACTAATCAGCCCTTTTTGTCAAGTAGGCACTAAATAGCCTAGTGTCTGAGCTGGATTTATGAGTCTGATTATATCTCATTATGGCAAGCATTAAATATCCATTTATTATTGTTGTTGCTATTATCATCTTTCAAATGGCAGTGTTGACAGAAGTCAATTAGTAGTATTCTTACAAGTCCCTCCTCCTGATACCATCACTGTGAGAAAGAGGATTCTAACGTATAGATTTGAGGAGTATACAAACATCACACTGAAGCCATATGTTAAATAGAAAATGTTTCTAAAAATCTAGAAAGGGATAAATAAGATTTCTACAAACAGGATTTGTTTTGTTTTGTTTTGTTTTGTTTTGTTTTGTTTTGTTTTTTTGGCTGCAAAATTTTGTGACAGTGACTTCTGCTTTCTGGCAAAAATTGAAAAACAAGAATGGATTTATCATGCTGTTTGAAACAAATTTAAAAAGACAGCAAAATATATGAAACAATGGTTTTCTGGACAGTGGCTATCAGGCAGTGCAGGAGAGTGATACCACAGAGAGAGAAAATAAACAAGGTGAACATTATGTTTGCCCCAGATTATTTCCTTAAGAGCATTTTCAGGTCATGACACAGGGGTGGGGATCACTGGTAGATTCCAGCAGATTCCCTAGGTTGAGAACAGGGAACTAAGGATCCAAGGATGCCCAAGTAGCTGGAGTTCAGATGACAGAGTGTTTACAAAAAGAGAGTTGCACCAAAAAAAGGAATCCAGGAAATAGGCAGCGAACAAACCCTGACTTATAGTAGAGTACCAGTCGGTGCTCACATGTGAGAAAACTACCTGAGGCCAGGAAAAACATTACCTGAACGAATTAGAAAGAACAGTGCCTGACATTCGCAACAGCTGAGAAAAGTTCATATTTTCACCAGCCAAAGTGGAAATTTTCGTAATTCATGGGGCACTGTGTAGAGTACTCAAGAAGGTCTTGCCTCAGTAGTGGGAAATAATTAGACCTTTACCTAGCACTGCTTCTGACATGTCTATCAAATCGTAAAAGTGAGATCCCCCAAAATCAAACTGTTTTCACATAATTTAACTGCATCTCAGAACAATGCTCAATTGTATTTATAGGAATATAAAAATGCCCAGCACTCAAAAAGGTAAAACTCACAATGTTTTCCTCCAACGAAAGATATTCCGGCATGCAAAGAAGCAAGAAAACATGACCCTTAATAAGTAGAATAATCAATCAATTAAAACTGACACAGAACTGACACGTTAGAAATAACAAAGATATTTAAAAGGTATTATAAATATACTCCATGTCCTTCAAAATTAAGTAGAGGCATAGTACTAATCAAAATATTCAAATTAAAATTTTAGGAATAAAAACTACAATTAGTGAAATTAAAAAACACACTAGATAGGATTAATGATATGTTAGACATTGCAGAAGAAAAGATTAGTGAATTTATTTATTTATTTTGAGACGGAGTCTTGCTCTGTCACCCAGGCTGGAGTGCAGTGGCGTGATCTCAACTCACTGCAAGCTCTGCCTCCGGGGTTCACGCCATTCTCCTGCCTCAGCCTCTGGAGCAGCTGGGACTACAGGCGCACGCCACCACGCCCAGATAATTTTTTTTTTTTTGTATTTTTAGTAGAGACGGAGTTTCACCGTGTTAGCCAGGATGGTCTCGATCTCCTGACCTCATGATCCACCCGCCTCAGCCTCCCAAAATGCTGGGATTACAGGCATGAGCCACTGCGCCCGGCCATAGATTAGTGAATTTAAAGACACAGCAATAGAAACTATCAGAAATGAATCATAGAGACTAAAACAAATTTTAAAAATCTTAACAGAGCATCTGAGAGCTGTGAAACAACTTCAAGTGGCCCAGTACAGATGTAGTTGGAGTCCCTGAGTGCCAAGGGGTAGGGGGAATGAATAGAAAAATAATGGCCAAAATATTTTCAAATTTGAGACAACTAAAATCTATAAATACGAAAAAAAATGAAGAAACAACACCAAGACACAATAAACAAGTTGTTCAAGACTAGTGATAAAGAGAAAATCTTACGAGCAGCTCAAGGAAAAAGAAACACTATCCATAGAGGAATAAAGATATGTATAACAGATTTCTCAACAGGAACAATGTAAGTGAGCAGACAGGAGAGAAACATCCTTAAAGTGCTGAAAGGAAAAACACCTTTAAACTGCTAGACCTAGTACAATAGCTCATTTTTTAAAAAGTGAAATTGGAAGAACTTATAGCTAGCAGATCATCACTACAAGAAATGTTAAAATATGTCCTTCAGTCAGACAAATGGTATCACATGGTATTATGGATCTACACAAAGGACTGGTAAGCACCACAAACAATAACCCTAAGAGTAAATACCTGACATTTTTTCCTTTATAGTTATATCTTCTAAAAAGATAACTGAGTATTAAAACTAATTACAATGCATTCTGAAATTTATAAAATGTAAATAAGTAAAATGTATGTCAACAATAACATGAAGACTAGGAAGAGAAAAATGAAATGGACTAGTGTAAGGCTCTTGTACTGTACATGAAGTAGTATAATATTGCTTGAAGATAGACAATGGTAAGCTAGTGATATGCTGTAAACAACCACTAAAATGGGAGCAATAATAACACAAACCACATCAAAATAACTACACCTAATAAACAAAGAATTTTAAAAATATAATTAATATAAAAGAAGACTGGAAAAGAGAAAAGGGGGAACAAAGGACACATGAGACAGAGCAAAAACAAACAGCAAGGTGATAGACCTAGGCCTTACAGTATTAACTATCACATTAAATGTAAATATTGTAACTGCCCCAAATAAAAGGCAGAGATTGTCAGAGTAGAAATAAAAAAAAACACTATATTTTGCTTGCAAGAAGTGCACTTTTACTCAACCATAAGAAATCAAACAACCCAATTAAAACGTGTGTACAATATTTGCACAGACCTTTCACCAAAGATATATGGATGGCAAAGAAGCATATGATAAGACACACAGTATCATTAGTTATAGGGAAATGCAAATCAAAACCACAGTGTGATACCACTATAGCCCTAGTAGAATGTCTACAATTAAGGAATGACTATACTAAGAGTTGGTGAGGATGTGAAGAAACGGGAACATTCATACTTTTTTGTGTGTGGAAATTTAAAATGGTATAGAGTTTGGAAAACAGTTTAGCAATTTCTTAAAAAGGTCACCACACCTACCATATAATCCAGTTATTCTACTCCTATGAGTAGAGTAGGGGGGAAAAAAGCTTATGTTTACACAAAGACTTATTCATGTATGCTCATAGCCATTTTATTTGTAATAGTCAGAAACTGAAAATAACATAAACATCAACAGATGAATGAATAAATATATTGTGGTATGGCCATAAATGGAAAGTTACTTAGCAATATAATTTTTTAAAAAGATTTATATATGAAACAGTTTGGATGAATCTTAAAATAAATATACTTCCTGAAAAAAGCCAGACAAAAAAAAGTGCATGTTGTTTGATTCCATTTATATAGACCTCTAGAAAATGTAAAATAATCTCCAGTGATAAAAAGCAGATCTGGTTGGGAAAAGGGGAAAGAGTAGAAGAAAACAAGGGAGAGAGGGATTACAAAGAAGCATGAGGAAACTTTTTGGGGTAATGAATATGTTCACTATCTTGACTGTGGTGATGGTTTCATGGATGTCAAAACTTATCAAATTTAACATTTTAAATATGTGCTGTTGATTACATGTGAATTATACCTTAGTAAAACTTAAAACAACAGTGGTTTTCTGCTGAGCCTTTCTTCCTCTTCAATATTCAATAAATGTGTCACAGAACTACAGAAACCTTAAAGGTTCAAAATACTAATGCTGGATGAAAGAATAACCTGGCTTACTTTGAACAGGCACAGAGAGCTGAAGTGATATGGTACTTTAGATTTCATGGCTCTTCGTGACTGGGCAGACAGAAATGGACTTACTTGTGGTTGATCTTGACTTTGCTTTTCTCATTAGTCTGTATTTTTATGTAATTCATGTCATATTAAAATGATAGTTTGATATTAACAAATATGCTTTTGATTATTATGTACTAAGTATCCTGGATAGTATAAAAAATACAATGCATGCAAAACAACCCAAAATTTTTCCTTGGGAGATCTTTGTATGTACATTTACTTATAGATGATCAGATAAAAACAAAATGTATGTCTAAGCAATTTTGAAGATATAAATCCCAATTTTAAATTGAGTAGAATGCTAACAACTCAATCTCACCCAATTAACCTGTGATATTAATTGTAATTTTCTTTGGAAGTTTAGTTGTTTCATGTCTCTAATTGATCTATATTTATTTTAGAAAGTGTTAAACTGTTCAAATGTTCAAATGATTGATAAATCATTAATTTTTATTTAATATGGCACTAGACATCAATTAAAGATTTTATAGTTCAATTGCACATTGAACTATATATATCATTATTACGTTCAGAATAACTTATCCATGTAGACAAATCAATGAGTGGAGATATTGACAGCAAATCAGAAATAAAATTGTCTGCTTTACAAAAGGTAATGTTAGAATGCATCAATTTCAAATAATAAAATAAATTTGTAATGCAAAAGCAAAGAAATAAAACAGCAACCATTGTAAAAGTCACAGATCAAGCAGCAGCAAGACTTCAGTTAGAATGAGTAAATGGTAGTGAAAATTTACTGAATTTGCTTCTAAATTATGTTGTTTCTGATTCCAAACCAATGTAAAAAGTTGCGAAGCTGTTATAACAATACCCAAGCAGCTTTGTGGGCTGTAGATACCATAATGAAAAAGAGTGGCAGAATGTGTTGGAATGGCAAGAAGAGGAGAAAGTGCTTTGGGTGTTAAATTGAATTCTATCTCTGTTCTTTCTGAGTGGCAAATGTGAGTATGTTTTACAGAGACGTTAATGGTGTCTAAGGTGGGTTTTTGTTTAACCTATATTAATCTCTAGACAACAATTAGCTTTTTATAATCTAAATTTAAATTTTATATGAATATAATTGCCTATACTGCTAACATCATTTTGAAACAGGCATTTATAGTTAATGAATTAAAAGTGTATTTCTTACAACTATCATACTCAATGGTAAAAACCTGAAAGTTTTTTCTCTAAGACCTGGAAAAAGGCAAGGATGTCCACTCTCACCACATCTATTCAATATAGTATTGAAAGTCCTAGCAAGAGCAATCCAGAAAGGAAAAGTAAAACTATCTTATATCATGCACATAACATGACCTTACATGTAGAAAATCCTAAAGATGCCACAAAAAAAAAAACTGTTAGAACTAATAAGTGAACTCAGCAAAGTTACATTACAGAATACAAAATTAATATGCAAAAATTCGTTGTGTTTCTATACACTAAACAACCTATCCATAAAGGAAATTTAAAAGCTATTTATAATAGCATCTAAAAGAATAAAGTACTTAGAAATAAACTCAACCAAGTAAGTGAAAGACTTGTACATTGAAAGCTACAAAACATTGATGAAATAAAATTTAAAAGATATAAATAAATAGAAAGACATGCTGTGTTCATGGATTTGAAGAACTGATATTGTTAAAATGTCCATACTTCCCCAAACAATCTACAGATTCAATGCACTCTTTATCAAAATCCCACTGGCAATTTTCCAGAAATAGAAAAAAGAATCCTAAAATTTACTTGAAACTACAAAAGACTCCAAATAGCCAAAGCAATTTTGAGCACTAAGAACAAAACCAGAGGTATCACATTCTATTACATCAAAACATATTACAAAGCTACAGTAATCAAAACAGTATGGTACTGGAATAAAAACAGATCTATGGGGCAATGAAACAGAATAGAGAGCCCAGAAATAAACCCACACATATATGGCCAACCGATCTTTGACAAGGATGCCAAGAATATACAATGAGGAAAAGATAATCTATTCAGTAAATGGTGTCGGGAAAATTAAATATCCACATGTAAAGCATGAAAGTGGGCTCCATATACAAAAATCAACTCAAAATGGATTAAATACTTATGTACTTACATGTAGAACAGGAAACAATAAAAGTCTTAAAATAGAGGAAAAAGCTTGCAGACATTGGACTGGGCAATGATTTCTGGGATATCACACCAAAAACACAGGCAAAAAACAAAAAATAAACAAGTAGGATTACATTAAATGTAAAGCTTTTGCATAGCAAAGAAAACAGTTAACAAAATGAAAAGGCAGCCTAGGGAATGGGGGAAAATGTTTTAGACTTTAATACCTACAACTCAACAGAAAACAACAACAAATAACTTGATTTAAAAATGGGCAAAGGACCTGAACCAACATTTATCTGAAGAAGACATACAAAATAATCAATAGGTATATGAAAATATGTACAACATTACTAGTCATTAGTGAAATGTAAACGAAAACTAGTGAGATATCACCTCTTACATTCTAGACTGGCTATTATCAAAAAAAAAAAGGAGAACAAATGTTGGTGAGAATGTAGAGAAAAGGAATTCTGTACACTGTTGGTGGGAATGTAAATTGGTACAGCCACTATGGAAAACAATATGGAGATTTATCAAAAAATTAAAAATAGAATTTCCATTTGATCCAGCAATCCCACTTCTGGGTATATATCCAAAGTAAATTAAATCGGTATCTTGAAGAGATATCCATCCTCCCATATTCGTTGCAGCATTATTCACAGTAGTCAAGATATGGAAACAACCTGTGTCCATTGACAAATGAATGGACAAAGAAAACATTATATATGTGTATGTGTATATATATATACATATATATATACACACACACACACACACACACACACATACATGGATATAGATGTAGCTATAGATACACACACATACACACACTGGGATATTATTTGGCCCATAAAAAGGAGGAAAGTCTCCTATCCGTGATAATATGGATGAACCTGGAAGACAGTATGTTAAGTGAAATAAGCCAGACGCAGAAAGACAAACACAGCATGATCTCACTGATATGTAAAATCTAAAATAGTCAAACTAATAGAAGCAGAGAGTAGAATGGCAGTTGTCAGGGACCAGGGGTGGGAGAATGGGGTGATGTTGGTCAAAGGTTGCAAAGTTTCATTTATGTAGGATGAGTAGATATTGGAGATATACTGTACAAAAATGTATGAATAACAATACTGTATTGTATATTTTAAAATTTGCTAAGATGGTAGAGCTTATGTTAAATGTTCTTACCAAAAAGAAAAAAAGAAAACAACAAAAATGGAGGAGAAGAAACTTTTGGAGGTGTTGGTTAAGTTTATAGCATTGACTGTGGTTAACAGTTTCATGGGTGTATACTTTTCCCCAAACATATCAAGTTTACATAATGGCAAATATTGTGTCTTGTTTTTACATTCACAGCATTTTGCACAGAGCTTGGCAGTTACATAGCAGAGCAGATGTTGAACAATTTCTTCTGTGTTTCAGCTGTCAAACTCTGTTCTGAATGTATGAGGTACTGTATTTATCTTTGAAACAGTATTTGCATGTCTGTGAAGTGCAGTTTCCTGTGTAAGACTAACAAAGAGGTACAATCCTTATTGTCCTATTTTTTAAATCAAATTCTCATGAGTGTCTTAGAAAACCCTCTCAATTGCAAGGTATAAGATTACTTCTTTTTTCTGGATTTTAGAACTAGGTAGGCACGATGTATTATTAGTCTTTGTATTCCTAATGTCTGACACATAGTACATGCTCAGTTTATTTTAGTTGAAAGATTAAATGAATGATTAAGAGCAAATTGTGTAGTGTCCAATGTCACTGGACAGGAGTTTGAATCTAAGGATATCATGTATTGAACAACAATTATGTATGAGACCCTGTGCTAGAGCTGAGGATGCAAAGGCGAATACAGGAATCTCTATCCAGCCTCAAAGAGGCAGATATGCAAACAGATCAATTATATATCTCATTGGAAGTGCTGTACCCCAAGTATGAATGAAGATCTGTGGAATTACTAGTAAAGGAGACTAGATGATACTTGTGGTGAGACTTGAAAATGAGAGACTTGATTGCCAACGATTTGATTTAAGCTAATCAAGGACAAAAAATCTTTAGAATAACATGTTGAACTTAACCAAGCCTGCCTGTAAAAGGGTAGACATAATAAGATCAGGTTTCCAAAGGAATGGATGGATAAATGCAGATATATTGCAGTACATTTCCTGAGTTTAAGTGGTATAGCTCCTTCAACAAACAACTATTTTAAGTGATCTGGATAAGATTGACAGTGGTAAGTTGTCATTTTGCAATAGCCCATGTTATTAAGAAGACAAAGAAGAAGGAGAGCATTCTGAGTAAAGAGAACAGCTTATGCAAAGGTGCACAGGAGTTGAGAGGACAGTGAACTTAACGTGACCAGAGTTTTTAGGGGAGAGTGTCTGAGATGGACTGGGCTAGTTAATAAAGGACAAATTTTTCCCGCTTTAGGAGTTCAGGATGTTGTCAGTGTCAAAGAGGGGCCAGTAAAGGTTTGTAATTAGGGAAGAGACATGATCAAAGTGTTTTCAAGAGGGTAAATTTCACAAGCAGCATCTTCTGGCAGCTGCTTCCTACTGTCCTTGGTAATTCATTAAGGAGCTGGCTGTCAGAAAGCAGGACCGAGACTCGGTAGGACACAAGTCAATGAAGAATTATGATTATTCATAGTGTCTTACTAGCAAATTGTTGCTAAATAGATTTTGTTAAAATATCTTGTGATATGTGCATATCTATTATTTATCCACATAAGTAATTTGCATCATGTGAGTGTCTGGCTTGTGCTGTGGTCCCAGGAAACCTGCAAAGCAAACCATCATATATAAACTTACATTTCTTTATGTGAGTGCTTCATTCTTTCATCTCGTTGACAAATTAGGTCACTTCCCCTCTCCTTGTCGTATGACCATAACTTAAGACAAATCTCTTAGGTCTATCATCTGTATTCTCACTTCCTCATTTCTTTATTCTTCGTGTTTCACAATTCCTTAATTTAGACCCTAATTTGGGCATCTTAATGTTTATTCCTTAGAGATATTTATTATTGAATAAGCCCCGTAATTTTTACTTATGCCAAACATCTGTAAACTGAAAAAGATTATAAAAAAGAAGTAAAAAATGTTTTAAAGTAAATTAAAAAAAACTCACAAATCACCAAATCTCTCAACTGTAGAATGGCAGTTGTCAGGGACCAGGGGTGGGAGAATGGGGTGATGTCATGAAAACAAAATACCGCCTGTTCCTCAAAGAACCTGTGGAAATAAAAAATAAAAAATTAAAAAATAAAAACAGCAACAACGAAACAATAAAGACTCTTGGAAAGAGGCTGTATTTAGCAATCTGGTACAGAGGAAGAAATTTTTTTTTGGTAAGCCACTTAGCTTATGAACAAAATAATAGCCCATGAATTAAATTTTAAAATGTTTGGAGAATAAAGCTAAGGTTAAAAAAAGGGGAGACTGCATTCTTTCCAAGTAAAAAGCCCAAAGGGACCAAAGTTTGATGATGCCCTAGATTCTGTGACAGTCTACACTGAAATAATTATTTGTTCCTTTTGAATTGCCACGTTTTAGGTCATTAGTAGTGAGCAAATGTATTAATGCCACTATCATTTTTTGCTAATGTTCTTCTTTCTTCAGCCTAGTAATTTGAAACTGTCAAATAAAATTTATAAACACACACACTCACACACACACACACACACACACACACACACAGTTTGAGACCGTGGTGCCTTTCTATTTATTTCTAGTGTGGAACATTCAAAAACATAAATTGCAACATTTTTGTAAACTGCTATAATTTCATTATTTGGATTGAACATCTTCTTGCCCATAATTGTGACCATCTCAGGTACCTGACTTAAGCCTGTTAGTTAGTTCACATATTAGCATTGCTATAGACGGAATTATTTCCCCATGCAAATTCAACTATTGAAGTCCTAACCCCTAATGTTATGACGTTTAGAGATGGGCCTTTGGGAGATACTAGATTTAGATGAGATTATGAAGGTGGGGCCCTCATGGTGAGATTAGTGCCATTATAAAAAGAGATACCAGAGAGCTTTCACTTTCTCTTTCCCGTGTGAGGACATAGGAAGTAGATGAAAAGATGGTTGCTAAAAAGAACCCAACCATGTGACATCCTGATCTTGGACTTCCAGCCTCCAGAACTGTGTGAAAATGGATGAATAAATGAATGAATGAATAAAATCTATTGTTTCCACTGAGTCTATGGTATTTTGTTATGGCAGCCTGAGCTAACTAAGACAGGTGGCCTTTGACCCTGTTTAGGAGATTCCTGTCAGGATTTAGAAGCAGACGTTTAATTTCCATCACAGTTCAAGCTACTATTCCAGATGCAATAAGAAGCAACATGCATTTGAGTAAGTTCTGAAGCTGGCTTCATTTCAGGAGCTGTGCCTCAGTATGGGCAGAGGCCCGGGCAATCTCTCCAAGAGTTGGGTTCAGCTACATCTTGGCTTACTGGCTGCCTCAGTGAGCATTTCTAAACAAAGCAGAATAGCAGGAAACCTCTGACCAGTTTACCTTTTATGCTTTCATTTCCTATTTTTTTTTCTTTTTGGTAACTTTCTTTGACTTAAGGTGACAAAAGAGTACCTTTTTGCAGAAGCTAGGACAATGTGGTAGAGTGAAACAAACCTGAATTTGGTGTCAAAGTCTGAGAGTCACATCCAGGCCCTATTTGGAAATCTATGCATTTATGCATCCTTCCTCTGGTGATCTGATTCCATGGAGCTATTTTACAACTCTTTGTTGAACTTACCTGATAGTCACACAAATTCTGTCTTGTGCGCCACAAGCTCTATTGACTTCCCTCTTCCACACCTTTATCCCCAAGGGGGAGAAACAGTTGCTTTCATTTGCCATTAATTTCAACATTCTTTTATGCCATATAAATTTGTGCTTCTTGACTTCTTTTTTAAAATGGTTATAACATCTGTCTGCTTCCCTCATTGAATGTGTTAAACAAAATCTTTAACGTCTATTCATTTTTATATCTGTATGAAAGTCACACTTTAACCTTTTTCTGAAAATTATTTTTTAACATCCAGCTTCCTCATTTGGAAAATGGGGATAATAATAACTCTCTTATCCTCCTTTCTACATTTATGGGATTAAATGAGTTATAATTAACTGGATTGAAATGATCCTGAAGTGTTGAAAATGTGTCTTACCTACTTTTGTTTTCCTAACACCTTGGAAAGAGAATCTGCACATCAAAGTGCTCTTTATGATAAAATACTAGACAAATAGGACGTGATTTTATCATTATCAGACATTATTAGCAGCATGAGAGCCAGCAACTTCTGACCTCCTTTTGAAAGTGGCCGGAGTGTTCATGTCAGGTAGCATTCAAAGAGCCAAAGGTGTAGAAGTCTCACGCTGGGCCAACAGGGACATGGATACGGGACAGTGGTTTCCAATTCCAGGGAGGAGGCCACTTGTGGAAGAGAAGGCTTAAAGATTTGTTTCTTGAGTTCTGGGTCCTTTGCCATCAGAGATTTAGTGGACGAAAGTGTTTTCTCCACGCAAACATTATCTTGTCTAGTACACAATCACTTGTCACTTCTGGCCTTTGCCTGTGCTGATTGAGGGGGGAAGGCAGACAGAGAGGGGACAGGGGCAACATTTCTGATATGCAAAAATCTTACAGTGAATATAAAGATTTGTCAACACACTTCAAGGTTGCCGACAGATTGGCCAGATCTGTATTCTATTCTTTTATGTTCAAAACACTTCAGTTCCAACATATAAAATCTAAAACTTTTAAATGGGAAGTTAAAGCTCAAATTTGAGGTCGCTATGGGGGAAATATTCTCTGCTATTTTTTAACTGTTTCAGTATTTTTAGTTTCACTTTTCTACTCTTCATCTCTCTCTGATCTCAAAATGAACAGGTGCACTAAACATCTTGTTCATGAACATTACCAACTCAAGGTTCACAGGAAGGCAACTTGCATTCATTAGATGACTATCCAAATTCATCCCTCTATCACACCATAGTATACTGATTAATGACCCCCAAAAATCAGGTTTTAATCCCTCCCTGTACATGTTATCTTATATGGAAAAATGACTCTTATAAAAGGAATTAAGCAAAGAATTTGAGATGGGGGAGATTATCCTGGATTAACCTGGTGGACCCTACATGCAGTCACAGGTGTCACTGTAAGAGAGAAGCAAAATGAAACAGGAGGATCACTTGAGTCCAGGAGGTTGAAGCTGCAGTGGGCTGTGATTGCCCTGCTGAACATGAACCTGGGCAACAGAGTCACACTCTGTCTTCAAAAAAAAAAAAAAAAAAAAAAATATATATATATATATATATATAGAGAGAGAGAGAGAGAGAGAGAGGTGAAGGAAGATTTGACACAGACAGAAGAGAAAAGGCACTATAACCATGGAGGTAGTTTGGAATATGTCACCATCAGCACCAGAAGCTGCCCTGGCAACACCGTGATTTTATCCCAGAAAAACTGATTTCAGACTGTGGCTCTCCAGAACTGAGAGAATTAATTCCTGCGGTTCTAAGCCACTCAGTTCATGGAAATTTGTTACAACGCCCACAGGAATTAAATACAGATACCTCCGCAAAAACTCTGTTGTAGACTAAAAACAAAACAAAACAAAACAACTTTGCCAAGTGTGTTAGTTTGCTAGGGCTGCCATAACAAAGTACCACAAACTGGGTGGCTTAAACAACAGAAATTGTTTTTCTCACAATTCTAGATGCTAGAAGTTTGAGGTCAAGTTGATTTATTTTGGGTTGATTTCTTCTGAGGCCTCTTTCCTTAGCTTATAGATGGTGCCTTCTTCCTGTATTCTGACATAGTTTTCCCTCTGTACCTGTCTGTGTCCAAAGCTCCTCCTCTTGTAAGAGTGGCAGTCCAGTTGGATTAGGGTCCACCAGTATGACCCCATTATACCTAAATTACCTCTTTAAAGGCCTTGTCTCAAAACACAGTCATATTCTAAGGCCCTGGGGGTTAGGACCTCAACGTACAAATTTTTTGAAGTGGAGACACAATTCATCCCATAATGCCAAGTAACATCATCTCTGTTTCTACGCATGAGGAATGACCAAAGCCCACAACTTTGCTTAACATCACACAGCTGACAAGTTGTGAAGCTTGGATTTAAACCCAAGTTGCTCTGACTTCATACCCGAATTCCAAAAAAAATGTATTTGGGGGTAGAATTAACTTTTGTTGAATGTTATTTTGTATTAGGAAGTTTTAATAGGTCACTTGTTTTCAGTCCGGCTACGATGAGGTTATCAGTGTTAAGGCAGGACACAGGAAGAGAGTCAATGAAAATTAAAGAATCAAGAGAAGATAATTTAGCTTTCTTAGAAGTGTATTGTTTTTTATACTTCATCCCTCTAGTCTTTTGCTTAGTATATTCAATCTGAAGCTGAAGAAGGATTACAGCCACAGCCATCAATTGTTGCAATATAGAAAAGAAGACTACTGTGAAACAATCATTCTAATAGCTGATTTCTTGAAATCTCATTTTTGGGACAAATATAAATATCTACAATAAGCTATTTGTTATTTTTAGGAAAAACTTAAAAATATTGAATTATAATAGTTTGCTTTATTATTCTTAAATAATAATGCCTCTAATATTTATTTCATGAGATATGAGTATGTTTAGTTTCATAAGAAACTGCTAGACTGTCTTCCAAAGTGGCTGTACCATTTTGCATTCCCACCAACAATGAATGCTTTACGTCCTCACCAGCATTTATTGTTGTCAGTGTTTTAGATTTTGGCCATTCCAGTAGGTGTGTATCAATATCTTGCTTCAATTTGCATTTCCCCGATGCATTCGCCATCTGTTTCCTTTTTTGAGATACCTGTTAAGGTCTTTGGCTCATTTTAAATTAAGTTGTTTGTTTTCTTATTGTTGAGTTTTAAGTATTCTTTATGTATTTGGATAACAGTTCCTTATCAGATATGTGTTTTGAAAATATTTTCTCCCATTCTGTAGCTTGTCTTTTCATTTCACTTGACAGTGGCATTTGCAGAGCAGAAATTAGTTTGAATGAAGTATAGCTTATTAGTTCTGTTTTGGATTGTGCCTCGAGTACTGTAGTCAAAAAGTCATTGCCAAACCCAAGGCGATCTAGATTTTCTTCTATGTTATTTTCAAGGAGTGTTATAATTCTGCATTTTAAATTTAAGCCTGTGATTCATTTTGAGTTAATTTTTGTGAAGGTTATAGATTCAGTGATTTGTGTGTGGATGTCCAGTTGTTCCAGAACTATTCTTTGAGAAGACAATCTTTGCTTCATTTTATTGTCTTTGCTCTTTTATCAAAGATTAGTTGGCTATATTTATGTCGGTCTATTTATGGGTTTTCTATTCCTTCCATTGATACAGTTGTCCTTTCCTTTACAAATACCACACTGTCTTGATTGCTATAGCTTTATAGTAAGTTTTGAAGTTAGATACTATCAGTCTTCTGACTTTGTTCTTCTCCTTCAATATTGTTTTGGCTAACTTGGGTTGTTTTTGGTTTTTTTGCCTCTCCATATAAGCTTTAAAATTAGTTTGTTCATAGTCACAAAATAATATGCTGGGATTTTACTAGGGATTACACTGAGCCTATAGATCAGGTTGGGAAGAACTAACATCTTGAGAATATTGAGCCTTGCTATCCACAAACATGGACTATCTCTCCATTTATTTAGTTATTCTTTGATTTTTCTTCAGTGTTTTGTAGTTTTTCTCATGTAGATATTGTACATATTTTGCTAGACTTATACCTAAGTATTTCATTTTGGGGGGGTGCTAAGGTAAATGGCATTACATTTTTAATTTTAAATTCTACTTGTTCATTGCTGGTATATAGAAAAGCAATAGACTTTTATATATTAGTCTTCTCTTACAACCTTTCTATAATCTCTTATTAGTGCCAGAAGGGTTTGTCAATTGTTTTTTCTTTTTTTTTTTTGAGATGGAATCTCACTCTGTCGCCTAGGCTGGAGTGCAGTGGTGCAATCTAGGCTCACTGCAAGCTCTGCCTCCTGGGTTCACACCATTCTGCTGCCTCAGCCTCCTGAGTAGCTGGGACTACAGGTGCCCGCCACCACACCTGGCTAATTTTTTTGTATTTTTAGTAGAGACGGGGTTTCACCATGTTAGCCAGGATGGTCTTGATCTCCTGACCTCATGATCCACCCGCCTCGGCCTCTCAAAGTGCTGGGATTACAGGTGTGAGCCACCGCGCCCGGCCTCAGATTTTCTACATACATGATCATGTCATCTGTGAACAAAGACAGTTTCATTTCTTTTTTCCCAATCTGTATACCTTTTATTTCCTTTTATTGTGTAGCATTAGCTAGGACTTCAAGAACAATGTTGAAAAGGACTGGTAAGAGGGAGTATCCTTGCTTTGTTCCTGATCTGAGTGGGAAAGTTTCAAGTTTCTCACCATTAAATATGATGTTAGCTGTAGGGTTTTTGTAGATATCCTTTGTCAGGTTGAGGAAGTTCCTCTTTATTTGTAATTTACTAAGAGTTTTTATGAAGAATGGGTGTTGGATTTTGTCAAATGCTTTCTTTTTGCACCTACTGATATGTTCATGTGATTTTTCTTCTTAGGCTCTTCATTCAATGGATAAAAACTACAAGATTATCTAAATAGATGCAGAAAAGGCCTTCGATAAAAATCCTCATTCCTTCACGTTAAAAACTCTCAATAAACTAGGTATTGAAGGAACATACCTCAAAATAATAAGAGCCACTTATGACAAACTCACAGCCAGTGTCCTTACTGAATGGGCAAAAGCTGAAAGTACTCCCTTTGAAAACCAGCACAAGACAAGTTTGCCCTCTCTCCCAGCCCCCATTCAATATAGTATTGGAAGTTATGGCCACGGCAATTGGACAAGAGAAAAAAATGAAGAGTATTTAAATGGGAAAAGAGGAAGTCAAACTATCTTTTTTTGCAGATGACAAAACCCTATATCTAGAAAACCCATAGTCTCAACCCAAAAGCTTCTTAAGCTGATAAGCAACTTCAGCAAAGTCTCAGGATAAAAAATCAAAGTGCAAAAATTGCTATACACCAACAACAGGCAAGCCAAGAGCCAAATCATGAATGAGCTTTGATTCACATTTGCCACAAAAAGAATAAAATACCTAGGAATACAGCTAACAAGGGAAGTGAAGGACCTCTTCAAGGAGAACTACAAAGCACTACTCAAAGAAATCAGAGATGACGCAAACAAATGGAAAAACATTCCATGCTCATGGATAGGAAAAATCAATATTATGTAAATGGTCATACTGCCCAAAGCAACTTATAAATTCAGTGTTATTCCCATTAAATCACCATTGACATTCTTCACAGAATTAGAAAAAACTATTTTGAAATTTATATGGAACCAAAATGAGCCTGAATACTGAAAGCAATCCTTAGCAAAAAGAACAAAGGTGGAGACATCAGGCTAGCTGACTTCAAACTATACTACAGGGCTACAGTAACCAAAATAGCATGGTACTGGTACAAAAACAGACACATAGACCAATGGAAAAGAATAGAGAATCCAGAAATAAGACTGCACACCTACAGCTATCTCATCTTTAACAAACCTGAAAAAGACAAGCAATGGAGAAAGGATTCCCTATTTAATAGATGGTGCTGGGAAAACTAGCTAGCCATATGCAGGACATTGAAACTGGAACCTTCCTTACGCCTTGTACAAAAATCAACTCAAGGTGGATTAAAGACTTAAATGTAAAACCCCAAACTATAAATACACTAGAAGAAAACCTGGGCAATACCATTTAGGATAGAGGCATTGGCAAAGATTTCATGATGAAATCACCAAAAGCAATTGCAACAAAAGCAAAAATTAGGAAATGGGTCTAATTAAACTAAAGAGCTTCTGCACAGCAAAAGAAACTATCAACAGAGTAAATAGACAACCTACAGAATGGGCGAAAATTGTTGCAGTCTATGTATCTGACAAAGGCCTAATATCCAGAATCTATAAGGAACTTAAACAAATTTACAAAGAAAAGCAACCCCATTAAAAAGTGGGCAAAGGACATGAACAGACACTTCTCAAAAGAAGACCTACATAGGTAAATGTGGCTAACAAACATGAAAAAAAGGCTTTATATCACTAATTATTAGATAAATGCAAATCAAAACCACAATGGGATACCATCTCATATCATTCAGGATGGTGATTATTAAGTCAAAAAATGACAGATGCTGGTGGGGATATGAAGAAAAAGGAACACTTTAATACCGTTGGTGGGAGTGTAAATCAGTTCAACCATTGTGGAAAACAGTCTGGTGATTCCTCAGAGACAAAGAGGAAGAAATACCATTCTACCCAGCAATCTCATTACTGGTTATATACTCAAAGGAATATAAATAATTTTCTTATAAAGACACATGCACACATATGTTTATTGCTGCACTATTCACAATAGCAGACATAGAATCAACCTAAATGCCCATCGGTGATAGACTGAATAAAGAAAATGTACATATACAACATAGAATACTACGCAGCCATAAAAAGGAATCAGATCATGTCCTTTGCAGGGACATGGATGGAGCTGGAGGCCATCATCCTTAGCAAACTTACACAGGAACAGAAAACCAAATAATGCATGTTCTCACTTACAAGTGGGAGCTAAATGATGAGAATACATGGACATATGGCAGGGAACAACACACACTGGGGCCTGTTGGAGAGTAGGGAGTGGGAGGAGTGAGAGGATCAGGAAGAATAACTATTGGATAACGGGCTTAACCTGGGTGATAGGATGATCTGTGTAGCAAACCAGCATGGCACACATTTACCTATGTAACAAACATGCATATTCTGCACATGTATCCCTGAACTTAAAATAAAAGTTGGGAATGAAAAAAAAGAGTGATTATATCAGGGACTAGGTGGTAGCGGTGGAGATGATGAAAAGTGGTCAGAGTCTAGATGTATTTTGAGGGTGGGCTTGATTGGCTGTTGGATTAGATGTGAAGGATGAGAGAAGAAAAATGTACTAGGATGACTCCAGAGATTTTGCCTTGAGCAAGAAAAAAGAATGAATGCCATTTACTGAGATTATAGAAAATAGCCAGTCTGTTTATTCTTACACTATCAATTGACACAACTTCCAGTTAACAAGCTCATTTTATTTTCTGAAAGTTACAGGAGAAGACTTTACTGGTTATGACCTTATATTTCTTTAATGGTCATCTGTAGCCAAAATCATGGACATAAATTCTGGGGAGAGTTCTTGGTAAGCCTCCCATTCCTGCTATGAGAAGAAACCAGCATGCCCATGCTTCCCAGCAGCATACTGTAATTGCTAAGTGTCAGTGATGATGTCAGTTTTAGTGTCTCAGTAACAGTTGTTAGAGGAAGAAAGTGAAGGGAGGAAGAAGGAAGGAAGGAAGGAAGGAAGGAAGGAAGGAAGGAAGGAAGGAAGGAAGGAAGGAAGGAAGGAAGGGAGAGGATGAAAAAAAAAGAACGAAAAGTTAGAAACTATGTAGTCCCAGCCTCTAGAAGCCAGAGGCATGAGGTCTACTTAGGGTCCTCTTGAGACAGGTGAAGACTTTTCAGTGTCACAAAATTAATATCACAAAGTGATGTTATGTTAGTATTATGACATCAAAATGTGTGAGCAGGCTGGGCGCAGTGGCTCATGCCTGTAATCCCAGCATTTTGGGAGTCTGAGGTAGGTGGATCACCTGAGGTCAGGAGTTCGAGACTAGCCTGTCCAACATGGGGAAACCCCGTCTCTACTAAAAATACAAAATTAGTGGGGCATGGTGGAACAAGCCTGTAATTCCAGCTATTTGGGAGGCTGAGGCAGGAGAATCACTTGAATCCAGGAGGAGGAGGTTGCAGTGAGCCGAGATCATGCCATTGCACTCCAGTCTGGGCAACAAGAGTGAAACTCCATCTCAAAAATAATAATAATAATAATGTGTGGGCAGATGTCATCTACACCATAGTTTCAGAATGCAATAAATTCACATTTAAAAACCTTGAAGTACACTGTATCAAAACTTTACTTCATCTTTCATTCTTATGTGATTCAGTTGATAGGCTGGAAGGACAATGAAAGTGAGTTCCATCATGCCGCCTGGTGTCCTTAATGATAAAGACTTTGAGTGTATTTGAAAACTCTCTGTTAATGACAGCATTTTTAAAATTCTGAGCTTTATTGAGGTGTAATTGACATACAAACATTGTACATATGTAAGGTGTATAATGTAATGTTTTGATATACATATACATTCTGAAATGATTACCAAAATCAACATAATTAACACATCCATCACCTCATAGTTATCCATTTAGGAAATCCTTTACTAGGTGGCAAAATTGATTTTAAAATCACATTTTTATCCCCTTGAAATTTTTTCTTCTGTAAATGTTCAAGGGCAGTCTTTTAATAGAATACAAACAGCTCATTCCTTCTGTGGCTCCAAGCTGGCATTTCAGCATTGAGTTTAAACTTTAGAGCAACATATGAAAATCTCCTGAATAAACTTGTCAATGATTATGGTCATCAAAACTTAGTATGATCAAGGAAACTGGTTTTTGCATAATATTCTGAATATTTAAACTCCACAGAGCTTGAATAAATGAAGTATAAATTAAACATGTCAATTTTTTTCTTTTGGTACATTATCTGTTATTGCAGATTAGCATCCAAAATCCCAAAATCCCAAATTTAAAATGCTTCAAAACTGAAACCTTTTGAGCACTGATATAAGGCTCAAAGGAAATGCATTTTGGATTTCAGATGCTCAACCAGTAAGCATATAATGCAAATATTCAAAAATCTGAAATCCAAAACACTTCTGGTCCCAAGATATGGGATACTCATCCTGTACCATGGTAAATGGTTAATTCTTCCTTGGCTTATGCCAGTGGTTCTTGATTTAAGCCCCAGGAGATATTGGAAATTTCTGGAAACATTTTTGGTTGTCAAAACTTGGGGGTGGAGTGTGTTTCTGGCATCTAATGGGTAGAGGCCAGGGATGCTGCTCAATCTTATAATGCATAGGACAGGCCCCAGAAGAAAGAACTCCTGGCCCAAAATGTCAATCAGTAGTGCTGAGGTTGAGAATTCTTGACTTAGGCCATAGCCATTCCACAGCTCAAATCACAGTTGCATTCCTTTAGCTGAAGCTTATAGTTCAGTTTTCTACTCAATATTTGAATGCTGAAGGAAGACTGGCCCTCTAGGGTTGTATTTCTAGAACAGGGAGAATGTAGTACTTTGAGGTTGCATGCTTTAGAATTAGTCATTATGTGAGTTGGAAGATCATTTGATTCTTTATTAGAAGTTAGCAGGTGTGCCAGATTAGACCTTCACCCAAAAATGTCATGAGGCTTAATGAGAGATTTTTAAAAGGTAATAGTTATCTTTGTTTCATGTTTAACAACTTTATGCATTGTCTGGTCATTCCAGCTCCACAGAAAGCTCTTCAGTTGAGTTTCAATTACAGCCCGCAATTCCAGATGCTACAACATTTTAACTGTGGCTGCCAGATATCAGTAAGATTCACAGTCCTGGAGTACAACATTCTTTACAATGTGTGCTTCATATTTTGAAGACCATCTGTCTCATTTTCGTCTATAATTGGCTCTGCCGAAGTTTTGCATGCCAAATGATATTTTTTGAAATAAGCTTTTGTGCTACTTTAAAAATGTTTCGAAAATATCTTCGAGATACAATTCACACACCATGAAATTCAGCTATTTAAAGTGTACAAGTCAATGGTTTTTAGTAGATTCACAAAGTTGTGCAACTATCACTACAGTCTAAATTTAGAACACTTTCATTACTCCATAAAGAAACCCCATGCCCATTAGCAGTCACTCCAGTTCCTCTCCTAGTCCTGGGCAAACACTAATGTAATTTCTGTCTCTAAAGATTTGCCTGTTCTTACGAGGAGTGGTGGTGTACACCTGTAGTCCCAGCTACTTGAGGAGGCCAAGGCAGGAGGATCGTTAAAGCCCAGGAGTTTGAGGCTGCAGTGAATTATGATACTGCTACTGCACTCCCATCTGGGTGACAGAGTGAGAACCCATCTCTAAAAAAAATAAAGATTTGCCTATTCTAGACATTTCTTATAAACAGAAATACACAGTATTTTGGGACTGTTTTTTTTTCACTTAGCATAATGTTTTTAAGGTTCATCCATGCTGTAGCATGTATAATATTTCATTTCTTTTTTGTCCAAATCATATTCCATTATAAGTATAACCATATTTGATTTATCCATTTATCATTTGATAGGCATCTGGGTTGTTTCCACATTTGCCTACTATAAATAATGCTGCTATAAATATTCACATACAGGTTTTTCTATGAACACGTTTTCATTTATCTCCATTATTATTATAGGCTGAACTGTGGCTCCACCAAATTCATAATTTGAAGTCCCAACCCCTAGTATCTCAGGATGTAACTGTATTTAAAGATAAGGTGTGTATAGAGGTGGTTATGCTAAAGTAAAGCTGCTAGGATGGGGACTCTAATCCCGTATGAATAGTGTCCTTATAAAAAGCCATCAGGGGCCTGTCCGCACAGGGAAAGACCACAAGAGGACACAGAAAACAGCCATCTGCAAGAAAGGAGAGAGATCTTAGAAGAAAACAGACCTGCCAGCACTGTAATCTTCAACTGCCAGCCTCCAAAACTGTAAGAAATAAATTTCTGTTGTTTAATTTACTCAGTCAGTGGTATTTTGTTATGGCAGCTCTAGCAGACTATTATAGGTATATACCTAGGAGTAGAAATGTTGGGTTAAGTGGTAACTCCATTTAACACTCCAGGGACCTGCCAGACTGTTCATATGAGTTTTTGTATGAATATATGTTTTATTTTCTCTTAAGTACATAGGAGTGGCATAGCTGCTAGGTGTATATTTAACTATTTAAGACATGGATAAATGGTTTTCCAAAGCAGCTGTACCATTTTACATTCCTACCAGCAATGTTTGAGGGTTCCAATTTTCCGTATCCTTAACAAAACTTGTTATTGTCTATCTTTTGACTATAGTTTGAGGACTAAGCTCTGATTTTTATCTTGCCCAAATTCCTACCTAAGGGTCTTGGAGAGTCATTTCCTACAAACCATGGATCCTTATCAGATGGCTTTTATTTGACCATGTATATTGTGGCCTGCTTTTCAATCCGACTCTGGCATAACATTATGAGACAAGGAAAAAATATTTAGCCCCAAAATATATTTCCTTGCCATGCCTTGAAATTGCCCCGCAAAGTCTCTTGTGGGAAAAAATCCACATCCCATAGAAAATCCCTTTCCCCTTTTGTTTTCCTTCCTTTCTTTGCAGATTCAGTGGATAATCAACTAAGAGCTAGGCAACCTTTTAGATCTGATAAGAAACATTTTACAACCTACCGTCTCTCTGAAGTCTGCTATCTGAGAGATTCCTCTGAACAATAAAACTGGTTCTCCACAATCCTTTATCTTTAACCTGAACATTCCTTTCTATTGATCCCGTCTTTAGACAAATTCAACCAATTGTCCACCAGAAAATGTTTAAATTTACCTATAGCCTGGAAGGCCCCACTTTGAGTTGTCTCGCCTTTCTGAACCAAAGCAATGTATTTCTTAAATGTATTTGATTGATGTTTCATGCCTCTCTAAAATATATAAAACCAAGCTGCACCCTGACCACCTTGGGCACATGTTCTCAGGACCACCTGAGGGCTGTGTCACGGGCATGGTTGCTCATATTTGACTCAGAATAAATCTCTTCAAATATTTTACAGAGTTTGACTCTTTTCATCGACAAGTCATGTGGTGTAAAGTGATAGCTCATCGTTTTTTAATAGACTTTATTTTCTAGAGCAGTTTTAGGTTCACAGCAAAATTGAGCATAAAGTACATAGAGTTCTCATATACCCCTGCCTCCCCCCAACCCCATGCACCCCATGCACAACCTTTCCTACTATCAATATCCCACATCACAGTTGTACATTTGTTTCAAATTATGACACATCATTATCCAAAGTCCATAGTTTATATTAGGGTCCATTTTTGGTGTTGTACATTCTATGGGTCCAGCGTAGTAGCATACAGAAGGCTCACTGTCCTAAAAATCCCGTTTTGTTTATTCATTCCTTCCTCCTCTCCAAACCTTCATATTTCGGTTTTGATATCTACTTTCCCAGCTGCTAAAGCTGTTGATCATCTTTTCATGTGCTTATTGGTCACTTACATATTATCTTCTTTGGAAAAATGTCTATTCAAATCCTTTGCCCAGTTTTAAATTGGGTTATTTGTCTTTCTGTTGTTGAATATCACTGCTTTTTAAGGTTGAGTTTGCTCCCTGCCAAGGAGGAAAACCCATGACTTTTGTCTACTATGAGAAAAACACTAATACTTTATTATTCTGGAGAATGGCTTCCTCAGCAAATTCACTGTTCCTTTCTACTTGAGATTCACTAAATGTTAATGAAGCCACTTTGTGGTTTTGGAGCAGAGCCATCATTTTTCTTGGCAGCCAGATTTATAGGACTCCAAAAGAAACAACCAGCATTAGGCAATATTCAATGAAATTTGGAGATAAAAGCTAATCAGTGTGTATAACAATTACTGATATCAAAATCAAGGAATAAGAATCAAATAGCACTTCTTACTGTTCATGGACTTCAAAAGATTTATATGAATTTGGTACTATTAAAACTTCCTCTAAATTTAAATATGAAACAGATGGGAATAATACAGTTACATGAGAAATATTAGTCATTTCTCAGTGCTTATGAGCTGGGTCCCTTGGGTGGACAGTATTTGTGCAAATGTTTTAGTAACTACATGACTCTGCTCTGTTGTGAGCCATAGTTATCATATTTTTATTTATTCTAACCAGTTAAACTACTATTTACTGAACACCCACTGCCTCTTGTAATGAAGTCATTAAATTCTTTGATACATTTTAAAAAAGAAATAGTTGCTTTTTCTCTGTTTACTAACTTTAAAAAAAAAAAAGAAAATAACATCCCCCATCCCTCCTTGTATTTCTTCGTTGGCTGAAGATATTCTGGAACTTAACACCATATATTTTGGGAGAAAGAAAAACAAACCTAAAACAGAAAATACCATAGTTATTTAAATATAGGACTTAAAATCTTGAAGTTTATCTGCACTTAAAAAAATTCCTTCCTTTTCTTAAAAATTTTCAGAAAGGATTTCACTATCTCCTTTGATAGTTTATTCTGCATTCTAAAACTCTCTTTTCTCATGGATAATCAAAACCAATCCTATAGGCGTCTCTTCCGTTTTCAGTAGAAAAGGTGACTAGTGGCCGGGTGCAGTGGCTCATGCCTGTAATCCCAGCACTTTGGGAGGCCAAGGCAGGTGGATCTCTTGAGGTCAGGAGTTCGAGACCAGCCTGGCCAACATGGTGAAACCCCGTGTTTACTAAAAATACAAACGTTATCTGGGCATGGTGGTGGATGCCTGTAATGCCAGCTACTCGGGAGGCTGAGGCAGGAGAATCGCTGTAATACCAGCACTTTGGGAGGCCAAGGCAGGTGGATCTCCTGAGGTCAGGAGTTCGAGACCAGCCTGGCCAACATGGTGAAACCCCGTGTTTACTAAAAATACAAACATTATCTGGGCATGGTGGTGGGTGCCTGTAATGCCAGCTACTCAGGAGGCTGAGGCAGGAGAATCGCTGGAACCTGGGAGTCGGAGGTTGCGGTGAGCCAAGATCGCACCATTGCACTCCAGCCTGGGTAACAAGAGTGAAACTCTATCTCAAAAAAAAAAAAAAAAGAAAATGTGACTAGCTTCCCTCCACCATCTTGATATAATGATGAAATTCTTCACGCCTTCTCTAGCCCAATGAGGGAGAAAACAAACATGAAAATATTGGAAGACACAAGACTAAGTACTAACATTTGTTGACAGTATTAATTTTCTCAATGTTTAGGTTTCTGAAAATAGAACATTTACTGTTGACTTTTTCCCTCATGTTAGCAGGTGTATCTCCAAACATTCTAGAAACTTCATGACAGAATAAATTATTATTAAGCCTAAGTTAGGTGCTTTATCTACTTTTTGACTGAAAAAATTGAAACATGGAATAAATTCATTATTTAACATTAACATGTCTACATTTCCTCTGCAAAATTCTTGACCCATAACTGCAAATTTTAAGATTAAAAATACAGGCTGAGTGCAGTGGCTCATGCCTGTAATCTTAGCACTTTGGGAGGTTGAGGCAGGAGGATCACTTGAGCCCAGGAGTTTGAGACTAGCCTGAGCAACATGGAGAAACCCTGTCTCTACGAAAACTACAAAAATCATCCTAGTGTGGTGGCATGTGCCTGTAGTTCCAGATACCTGGGAGACTGAGGTGGGAAGATCACCAGACCCTGGGAGGCTGAAGCTGCAGTGAGTCATGATCATGCCACTGCATTCCAACCTGGGCAACACAGTGAGATCTTGTCTCAAAGCAAGCCTGGCACGTAATGAGTATAAATTAGAAACTATATAAAATACATACATTAGAAAATATAATAAGTTAATGTATAAAATAGAAAATATACTTTTTTGGTTAAAACAAAATGATGTGAGGTTATGAAGAAATTGTATAATTTCTTAATTGGCTTTGAAAGCAATTTCAGGCATCCTAAAAGAGTTTTGAGTGATGAAAACATAACTAGAATAAAAGCTTCTCACATTCATAAGAGCAACAATTACTTCTCTTCCAGTGATCTCCAACTTATTTAATTACATTATCTCACCAATAAAAGGTTTGTGCAACTATATATCCAGTGCATATTTATTTAAAATGTAAATAGGTTATTAGCTATTTCTATTTTAAAGCATGCATAAATTATAGTTGGAGTAAAGCAATGTAAAATATTGTGTTTTTATTTACTAATGGGACAGAATCTTTTTGCTGTTATTAAAACATAGTTTTTTAAAATTTTTAAATAAAAACAGGCTATTGAATATATTTCATTATTTAAATTCTTTGTTGTTTGTATTAGTCCATTTTCATACTCTTAGGAAGAAATCCCCAAGACTGGGTAATTTATAACGAAAAAGAGGTTGAATTCACTTACAGTTCCACATGGCTGGGGAGGCCTCACAATTAGGGTGGAAGATGGAGGAGCAAAGGCATGTCTCACATGGTGGCAGGCAAGAGAGTGTGTTGTGTATGTTGTTTTTGTTGACACATATGAAGAAAATCCTAAGGCCCTTCAGACTCCTTGGTCTTGGAGATCCCTAAGGACCACACTTGGAAACTGATGGTCTATGGCAATGGGTCCTTTTAGCCCTTGAATCCCTTTAAGAATCTGACAAACAATATGAAACTGTCTCTAGGAAGCTGCTGGAAGGTACACATCTTGGGAGTTTGCCCTTTGAAGCTCACCTGTGGACCTTTATTCCCTCCATAAGTCCACTGACTCCGGTTAGGAATGCTTGGTCTGATAAGCGTCCTTTTTATGTAATGGTGGATAAACTGCTTTTTCCAATACCTACACATACAGTTTCAAAACCAAGGAGGAAATAAGATTGAAAAAAAGGAAGTAAGAAATAATGGAAGAAACGAATGGAAAAAAAGAGAGAATTAAAAGGTGGTTTACTGTAATCCCAGCACATTGGGAGGCCGAGGCAGGTGGATCGCTTGAACCCAGGAGTTTGAGACCAGCCTGGGCAACATAGCGAAACGCTGTCTCTACAAAAAATTAACCAGCTGTGGTGGTGCATGTCTGTAGTACCAGCTACCTGGGAGGCTGAGGTGGGGAGATCACCTCAGCCTGAGAAGTTGAGGCTGCAGTGAGCTGTCATGGCACCACTACACTTCACCCTGGGTAACAGAGACTGTGTCTCAAAAGAGAGAAAAAAAAAAAAAAAAAAAAAGGTGGTTTACTCAGTAGAGATCTTTATCTTGCTTGAAAGGCCAAAGCCATTTTAAGAAGGAAACTTGCTAAATCTTCTCCTGTATGCGTAAATAGTAATCCCTTAAAAATAAATCACTGCATAAATGAGATGACTGCTTGTGTCAGCATCAACAACTTATTAAAACGACAGAAGTGCCTCTTACAGAGGTGTAAAGTATTTATTTGCACCCTATCATGCTGGCAGAAAACCTGGGAAGGCAAATCTGAGTGCAGGGTAGAAAATGGTCAGTTTCACAATATAAACATTAACATGATTATAATTACGGACTTGAGAAGTGAAAAGCACTGGGGAAGTTTTAGGTAAATACAGCATTCCACACTGATGCTTTCACAGTTTAATAGCGGAATCACTTATAAACATTCTGATAAAGATCAGAAACTAAAATGCATTCCTGTTTAAAACACAGATTTGCATTTACCAAAGAAGACATAATTCTGTGACAAAGGAAAAATACACTCAACATTATCAACAGGCAATGATGCTCTCAGTCAATGGAAATTTTTACAAAGGCTCTGGAAAAATAACTGGAGATAGCAGTTGTTTGATTATGGGAAGGCAAGAGATCAGAAGAGGGATGAGGTGCCTGACGGTTCTGGGTAAAGAATTAGGGACATGATGCAGTAAATGTTGATTAAATAGTCTTGGCAGAAAATGACCACAGGTAATTTCAGTAAGTATATCCTAAATAAATAATAAAATGTGCAGAAACGATTTCTAAGGAAATTTGAGCACAAATGTTTTGCTCATTAGAACACTGGAAGGGTCAGTAATCAGAACTGTGCGCATATACAAATCACAGGTCTGGGAAGATCCCATAGGTCGAAAATGTGTCCTTGGACAAATCGCTTCTCTAATAGGCTATCTATGGGGGTGTGGAGCATTAAGAGCAGGTTTACTGGAGAGACAAAGATAACAATAGGGTTTGGAAAGGCAGACCATTTAAAAAAGGCGATTTTTTGGTAAGCAGAGAAAAAGTTATTGATTTTAATAATAGTAGTCATCTGTACAAAGATCATTATACAGATAATGGAGGCTGTTTTTTTTAATTTCTATTTTGCAGGAAAAGAAGCATAAGCTGCTATAAAAATTTAGTTTCAAGATAACAAAGTCAGTCCCCAAAAATCAGTATTGAGTCACTGACATTAAATGATGAAGATACAAGGATGGTGTGGGGACCTTTACTCTTCAAAGATGAGCTATACATGCCCCTGAAAGGCTGTCTGAAGGCAGGGGAAGGCTGGAGATGGCAACTTTGGCCTCTGCCAAGTCCTCGTGCTATTTTTTGTATGTGATACTATCTGTTTTGTAACTCAGAGGCAACACCACATACCTAGCATAAGGCTTGAACTCCCTTTGGGGTTATCAATTACTTACATAGCCTTCCTCTAAGGGAAGGCTTGCAAGTGGTTCATATTCGACCCTTCCATGTGATAAGCATTCATGTGGGCTTCACAGTGTAACAGAGGTACACAGAGATTCTTGTAAACAGAAAATTTTATAAAACTGTTAACTGATCTCACTTTGAAGAAGTCTTACTGACTAGATGTCCTTTATCAGAGTAGACAGGCTTAAAACGCATTGCTTGTACTATACTGTTGTAATGCATTTTTTGTTTTTCCATTGGTTTTTAATTCATGTAATTGGTTTACACTCATTTTTTGTTTTACATTCCATTTTTGCATTTGTATGCCAGTTAAAAATTACGAAATGGCACATTGTGGGATTTTGTTTAGCTAAATTCTAGAAAAATTGAAAGACACCTTTTATTCAACTTAAGCCTGAGGTTATTCAGCTTGGTGATCTCTGCATTTTTGAAAGGTTATCTTGTCGTTTAATAAACATAAATAACTTAAGCACATTGGAAGAGCTATTAAATGAGAGCAGGAGATTAAAAAGACATGATTTCTTACTTTATCCACCTAAAACGTTGGTGATTAATCTTGCATTGTTAAATTCAGTTCCTAAATATTTAAGTAAGTAGTTGGTTTGATCATTATTTGTAAAGTATTAGTAACATGATTCCAGATGAGTTTACTAGAACTAAAAAGATACATACAACGTAAAGTGCATATACCTAACTTCATACCCTTTTTGCTTCAAACCCAGATAGCTCTACTATGTTTATTGCAGCGTCAACATTTCTCTTTGTATGTGACCTGAGCTGAGTAAGCCATGCATTCAGTTTTAGGAATTGTTATCTTTCATATCACATGAACAACAAACTAAAAATCTTAACATGATAATTCAACATTTAAGTTTAATGACTGGGGCTATTCTAACAATTGCGGCTATCTCATTTTGTCTCATTGGTTTATTAGCATAGCACCCATTTAAGAACAACTACTTCTAAACAGTAATATTTCAGAGGCTATAAAATAATAGAGGAAGAAAACTTAAAAAAATCCTTTGTTTGCACCTAAGAAAATGTGAGGATCAGATTTGTATTTGTTTTGAACAATTGGAAACTGTCACAATTGTTTTTAAGATGTAACAAATGTATATAAAATATGGGATTCTGTAGTATTAGCCATTTTGATATCTTTTGTTGAAAGAAAAAACCAAAAAACCCCACATGTTCTAAGGCTCAGAAATCAAAGAATTCCACAATTTTCATTTCCACTAAAATATTTATTTAATTGATATCTTACGGAAATAAATAAAAACAGTTTTTGTCTAATACAGATAGGTTTTTTTATATATATGTAATTTGATTTTACAAAATTGAAGCATATCAAATTGTTTTCTCTAAAACATAGCTCAGAAAGGAATAGTAGAAAACAAACACAAAGAAATACTGAAATAGTCTCATTTTTAAATTATAAGCATGGGCCTTCTGAATCTCAGCATGACATGTTATTAGTAAAAGAATGTAAGATATGGAGTCAGGGGACCTGGGCTCCACTGTTTACTTGCTACATGTCCTAAGAAAGTTTCAATATATCTGAACTTCAGTTCTCTACCTTTAAAACAGGAAAGATATTAATTATATCAACTTCACAAGATTGTTGGGCAAATTAAACACGTAAATGTACAAGAAAGCTCTTTTTAATATGTAAAGAGCTATAAAATTAACAGTTTGATTTAATTTCATATAAAAGAATCAATGGATACCTCCTTTTAACTGAAGAATAAGCACCAAAAGCATGTGTGTGTTTTCTTCAGTTGAATTACATCACTCTATAAACCTAGAGTAAGAAAATGCACCTTAACTGAGCACCAAAGCCTCTCGGACAAATGGGATCCAGGGAATGGTTCTATGAGTTTTCCAGGCAGCTAACTGGGAGCTAGTAAGTCCTGAGGGTCAAAGAGGGTCCTTTAAAACTCTGAAGGCTCAAAGAAAAGGAAGCCAAACAAGAACATTTGTATTACATCAAATGGCTAGGATATAACAAGCTACTCCTTATTCAGCAATTTCAAAGTCCATTAATTCCTCACAGAAGAAGAAACACTTGGTTATTATCACTTGCAACGATTTGCTTATGTGAACATGGCATTCTCTTGTTCAAAAGGTCAAAGACTCGTGCTTAAGGGAGGAACAACTGGAGTGAAATAACAACTCTACCATGAATTCAGGTATCACTGGCTAAAAAGTCTAGTTACACAAGAACATGGGAAAGAAAAAGAATCCAAGACATCAGTATAATAATGATTAAAAAAAAAAACCCTGCCATATTTCCATGTTATAATAAAACAAAATCATAAAAACTGCAATATTTACAGATACATCAATCTTATAACATATAAAAACTTTAACAATAAGAAAAATTAAGAGTAGGGAAAGCAGATAATTTTAAGGTAATCATTAATACATTAAAAAAATCTATTTGGAGTTAACTGTTTACACTAACACCACTTTTTACACATAATAGAAATATGAATATTTTCATTGTTTTTGTTTTCAGTAGCAAGATGCAGAAGAAAGAAATAACTGTCTAACATTAACTTTTTGTAAGGAGTTGTATTACTGCAAAATTACTAGGTGTAAAGTTATGGTATAAGCCTACTCAAAAAATGGGTTAATATAATTCACCATCTACTTAAAATATTACTAACAAGATATTGGTGAATCATGTGCTAAAGATACTGAAGGCCCTTCCAAAACTGAGATCTATGTTTGTTGAATATACCAGGTCATATAAAACTAGACTAGCTTACTTTCTTATTCCAACTCTTTTTGTGACTGATCTTATCATAAGAAAAGTACACATTACCTCTCTTAATTCCCTTGCATCGTCAGATATAGATACTATTTGGGACAAAAAAATAAATGTTTTATTAGGAGTGTAAAATTAAAAATCTTTATAGATCTTTTGGAAACAGTATATTGAAAAGGACTCAATAAGTACTAGGCCACTGTACAACCAGAACAAGAAACAAATTCATTCAACTAGGAACAGTGTTGACTGTTATCTACTGGGTTTTTAAAACTTGTAACTTTGCTCTACAGCTACGAAAGTTTATTAATACACTAAAGTCCATGGAATGAATCAAGTGTAGTTCATTCAAGCTCTTCAGTTTCTTTGGTAAATAGGTCTGCCAGGTCAGCCACAGTCAAGACGGAGGCCTCTGAATGCTTTGCTGATGAGTTCGTGTGACTGCAAGGTTTTCCAAACGAGCACAGTCAGTAAGAAACCCCAAGCCATCAGCAATTATATTTGTAGTAATACGAACTAGACACATATTGTTTCTTAAGTTTTTGTAATTGGGCTATAAGAAACTCCCAGAGGAAAGCAAGTGATAAGATCATTGCCATACCTTGTCGAAGTGAAGATTTCTATATATTACTTTTAGGGTTTGTCAAAGTGTTTTTTCTCTGTGCAATTAATAGAACAAAGAATAAAACCCTTGACTACTGCTACTAAGGCTCTCACCTTACAAATTACCTTCTTACCGCCTGAAGTTAATTTGTTTCAAGAGAATTTCAAACAACTCATAACTGCTATTTTATTAAAACAACCTAAATAAAAATCACTGAAGTCTGATACACAAGGAAAACAAGAACTTTAAAAAGCCTTCATGTTTTAGGTAAAAAGACTCTTGTGGAAGCCTCTTTCCTTCCCAGAAACCATCAATGGAAGAAAATTTCTAGTTTCAAATTGCTTCTTTGCTATGTGACAATCCCTTCTAAGGCAATAATCTCTTCCTTGGGTACCTTACAATCCTACCTACCTCCTAAAGATGTAGAAAGATTTGTTTTCAAAAAGATTTAAATAAATTATAGCATAAATATTAGAAAGTTCTATGATTCCAGAGTCAAGCTTTTAAAATTAAGACTGGTTTAGTCTCTCTGCTTTTGTTCTGTCTTTGGATTGACACCACAATTAACCTTAAGAAGTTTTTTTTTTGAGACACAGACTCGTTCTGTTGCCCAGGCTGGAGTGCAGTGGCACAATTTTGGCTCACTGCAACCTCCACCTCCAGGGTTCAAGTGATTCTCCTGCCTCAGCCTCCTGAGTAGCTAAGACTATGGTGCGTGTCACTATGCCTGGCTAATTTTTGTGTTTTTAGTAGAGACGGAGTTTCACCATGTTGGCCAGGCTGGTTTCGAACTCCCAACCTCAGGTTATCCACCTGCCTCGGACTCCCAAAGTGCACGGTTTACAGGTGTGAGCCACTGTGCCCAGCCAACCAGTCAAATTTTAAAGTGTGAGCCACTGTGCCCAGCCAACCAGTCAAATTTTAAAGTCCAGATATTTCTATCTGCACATGACTAACAAGTGTGATGCAGAAAGTAGCAATACGACTTTAGTTTATACATATGAGACTAAGGCTTATGTCAGGCATAAAGATATATTTTGTTTAGAAAGTGATCCAATGTGGCAAAGAAATGTAGGATAGTTTATGTTTACATGTTACAATTAATAAATTAATTCAAATATACAAAGTCTGGAGCACTGACTGGGAAACAGTGAAGAGGAAAAACGTCAGACTTTGCTTTTAAAAACGTATTTGTGTTATATTTTTCGTCATCATCTAAGTGAAGAAGTTCCAAAGATACAAACTTTTAACAGGAAAACCTTCCACCTTCTACTTGTGGTAAATTATTACCTACCTCCTCTCAGCAGTTTTCAGCATCGCCTGCATTCTTTCTTCTATTGTTGCTTTAATTAAGAATCTGTGTACAATAGTAGGTCTAAAAGGTACAGAAGAATTTAAAGCTTAAAAACATAGTAAAACAAATCAGTACAAACCGACTTCACATTTTATATGCTATATTCATCAGTCAGTTGGTGCCCACTTGTGGCAGGTGCTGGGAGGGGTTCAGCAGCGAATAAAATGAACTATTTAATCTCCATGAGCTGACATTCTAATGAGAGACAGTCAATAAACACATAAAGGAGTAAGACAGTTTCAGGTAAATATAATGCCGGGAGGAGGCTGACATGCAAACTGAAACAACAGTGATGGGAATGAGGCCAGTAGGCAAAGGAGTAGTAGGAAGAACATCCAAACAGAAGAAACAGCACATACATGCACAGTCCCCGGGAAGGGAATATGCCTGGAACATGCCTAACATGTTCAAGAGGCCAAAAGAAGGCTAGCATGGCAGAAGCATCCTGTAAGCGAGGGAGAGAGGTGAAAATAAGGGTGGAGAGGTGTGCAGGGGCCAGGTCACACAGGGCCTTCCAGGATGTGACCAAGCATTTGAATTTTATCGTGGTTATAATGGGAAGCCCTTGGTGGGTTTGTATGCATGATTTGATGTATACCTGACTGTACTTTAGAAATCTCTTTGGCAACCGTGTGGAGGATGTACTTCTTGTTCAGCAAGAAGAGCATCAGAGAAGCCAGTTAAGAAGTTCTGTAGTCATCTGGGTAAGTAAAAGTGGATGCACTATGGTTGTGTCAGTGGAGATAGCAGTCAAGTAGATTTGGAATATCTTTTGGAGGTAGAGCTAACAAAACTCAAAAGATGACTGGCATGTGCGACGTGAAAAGAAAAATACAGAAGAGTCCTAGATTTCTGATCTGGGCAGGAACAGATGACAGTGCCACATTATAAGATGGGGAAAGCTCAGGGTGGGAGTGAGAGCGCAGAAGCAACACAGTTTTGTTTTGTCCATGTGAAACCTATCAGATACCTATTAGGTATCCAAGGTGAGTGCAGAGATATGTGTGCAGAGCTAGAACTGGATATATGCACCTGGGACAGGAACTATATGGGCATGTCTGGGCTGGGGGATATATACCTGAGAGTCATCAACCTGTAAAAGCTATCTAAAGCCCTAAGACTGGAAAAATTCACTGAAGGGGTGTAGACAAAGAACCCTCAGACCACTGGCAAGAAGTAGGTCACTAAAAATGTTATAAGCCTCACTTCAGTGATATGGTGGGGAGAAAAATCAACCAGACAGGTTGACAGAGAATGGGGGATAAAAAAGTAGAGATGGAGGTAGGATGTATCAGTGTTTTTTTCTTTCTAAAGATGGATAATATTAAGACATATTTATGGGGTAATATATGACAGATTGAGTATCCCTAATCCAAAAACCCAAAATCCAAAACTTTTTGAGTGCCAATGTGACAAGTGGAGAATTCAACACCTGACTTCACGTGATGAGTCACAGTCAAAACACATTAAAAACTTGGTTTTGTGCACAAAATTATTTAAAATATTATATAAAATCACCTTCAGGCTATCAGTAGAAGTTGTATATGAAACATAAATAAATTTCATGTTTAGACTGGGGTTTCATTCCTAAGATATCTCACTATGTATATGCAAATATTCTAAAATCTGAAAAAATCCTAAAGGCAAAACACTTGAAGCATTTCAGTTAAGGGATGCTCAACCTGTACAAGGGAAATGTACACCTGTCCTTGAAAAATGAGAAGGAATGGAGTCCAGGAAAAATGAATGGATGGCTTTTGAAAGAAAAGGGACACTTCTGCTGTAATAAAAGGGAAGGCACATGAGGTACTTTCCTGCTTATTACTGGATGACATATCCATGCTCCTGCCTACTACCAACCCCTTCCTCCACTTCAGTGTTCAATCCCATATCCTCTTGCCTACTCAAGGGCATTGTCCAGCATTCTCCTTGTTCTCCTCCTTCACTAGTTTTTGTTGTCTCTAATGAATCATTCTCTTACTAATTCTCCCATTTGAAAGGGAAAACAAAAACCTCTCTCGATCTCATTCTCTTCCTTTTCTCTGCAACGAAACTCCTCAAAATACTAGCCTTACCAGCCACACAGAAGCAGCAGTGCACTGTGGTTAAAGCTTGTACTGTGAAGGCAGAATGGCTGTGCTTGAAATCTGCCACCGCTTCTACTAGTTGTCTGACCATGGGCAAGTTACCTAACCTCTCTTTGTTATACAAATATTTGTTAAATAAGAAATACACAAAATCCCATTTTCTCCACAACTAAAGTCAGCCTGTCACCTCTACCACTTAAACTGGTTTTGATCTCCATGTTGCTAAATCTAATGATCAATTCTCAATCCTTATCTTCCTTGACATTTTTCATAGCACTTGAAACAGGTGACCATAACCTCTTCTTTGAGGTACATTTTTTACTTGGTTCCTAGGACACCCCTGTCTTCTGGTTTCTTCCTAACTCACTGCTTGATCTTTATCTGTTACCTTTGCTGAACAGTTGAACTTTGGTGCCCTGGAGTTCAGTCCATGGTCCTCTATCTAAACTCTATCTCTATCTAAACTCACCCCTAGGTAATCTCATTCAGTCTCGTGACTTAATGGACTTGTACATCTAGTTACAGAATAGAAATCTCCATTAGGATGTCTGTTCTTCTCTTACCAAATCTGCTCTACCCTGTAGACTTCTCCAGCTCAGCTGAAGGTTACTTCATCCTTCTAGTTGTCCAAGCCAAAACCCACGGTGTTATCCTTGACCCTCTCACACCCCATGTCTAGTCTGTCCAAAAGTACTATCAGTTTTATCTTCAAAATATATCCAGAACCTGACCACTCCTCACCATGTGCACTGCTACTGCCATGGTCAGGTCACCTTCAGCTCTCACCAGGATGATTGCAATAGCTTCCAAGACTCTCCCTGCTTCTACTCTCCCTTGCTCCCCTTCACTCCCACCCCATCACAGCACTCAGAATGATTCTTTTAATACTTTAGTGAGATATGCCAAGCCTCTGTTCAAAGCCTTCCAATGGCTCCCGATTTCACACAGGGCAAAAGCACCGTCCTCACAGTGGCTTCCTGGGCCCAATGTAATCCCTCTCCCCACTGAGCCAACTCACTTCAACTCCTGCTTCTCTCCCTTTTAGCAACTGTAGCTCCTTGCTATTCTTCTAACATACTATACTCCTGACTTGGGGCCTTCGCACCGAAAGCTCTGTTTACTTGAACATTCTTTCACAAGATAGCTGCATGACTAACTTTCCCATTTTCCCATTTCTTTCAAGTCTTTGCTTAGACCTTCTCAATAAGACCTTGCAAGCCTTCCTGCCCAAACACTGCACTCTTACTTCCTCACCCTGCTCTACTTTTCCAGTTCCTAACATAGTCTAGATTGTACTTACGTTTATTGTTTACCACCTTTCTGTCTACCAACCCCGTTACAGCTAGAATTGCACTCCATGAGGACATCTCATGTTCCTAGAACAGGGCCTGGCACACAGAAGATACTCAATAAAAATCTACCAAGAAGTATGTGAGTACTGATGCAGGCAGACTGTTCAAGTTGATGATGGAAAGATGAGGTACTTCTAATCTGATTGTATATGTTTCCCCTGTATGAGGCAAGATCGCCATGGGGAGTAGGAAGACAGACTTAAGACAGACTCCTCAGAAAGCAGAAAAAAACATACTGACTTGGGAGGCACAGTAAGATTGTTGGGTAATGCTGAATGGCCTTTTGGACTTGTGGTTTTAAATATGAGACTAGTCCAGCCTATGCTTTAAAAGAACATTGGTAGGACAAAAAATCAATATTTAAAAACACAGAAGAAAACCAACAAAAAACAAGTAAGACATGACTGCATTTTAAATGCCACTTGGTGGTATGTTAGAACAAGCCCGCATTTATTAGTTACTTTGCCCTATTTGTTAAGAGGTTTAATAAACATGTCTCTTTCCTGTTTACAAGTAAGCCCTTTATTTTCTCTCCCCGCTACTTCTTATGGGGCAGTCTCCATTTCTGAGTATGACAGAGAAGACTTCATCTCCTGCCAATGATCTCTTTCTCATACTTTATACTGCAACAATTCCAAACTCCTTACAGTCCCTAGAAATGTCATGTCATTTCCCACCATTGTATTTTTGCATATATAACTCTCTTTGGCTGTGTGAATACCCTTTTCCAGCCAACTTTGAAATAATTATTCCTTCAAGACTCAACATCATAAAGTCTTTCCTGGCTCTGTAGGGCCCAAGTGATCATTACCTTCTTTCGTTAACACAGTCCTTTTATTATTATACTTTTGCACATTCTACCCCAACACTTTAAGTCATGCTTCCTGTACTACACAGTGACCTCCTTGGGGAAATAAATTCTGTATCATTCAATTTGAATCTTCAGTATTTAGAATAATGCCTGACATACAGTAGGTGCTCAATAATTATTGATTTAATAAGTGCTTATTATGGATGTGTGTTTTTCTTCTTTTTTAAACATCAAAGACTTCTAACATCCAGAAGGTAATACAGTTAGCAGGCCTTATCAAACTGTCTATTCTCATATATGAATAAGGGTAATACATGCCATATAATAATATTCACTATTAGGTTTGCTTTGGGCCTTAAACTGAATCTAATGATCTCTTGGAGCTGACCTAGGGGGTGTCTTTTCCTAAGGTTAAGAATTTTAAAAGGAGCCATTTATTTTCAGTCATGTACAAGGTATGTCTTCTTTTAAACATGGGACTACTTTAGACAATCAAAACTCCATTCTCCTCAAAGGCATGATGGATGCCTTCAACTTTGTAGCTGTCGTAAGTATTTCTAACAAGCTTTTTTTTGGAGAAAGTGATAAGGTTTTTGTGGGAGGGAAGAAAAAAATTGGGGACAATTTGGGGGTTTGCTTCTTGGAGACAAGGGAGGGTTGGAAATCTCATGCCTTTTAATTAAATAATTAAAAAGTTATAAATAAGTTATAAAATAATTAAATAACTAAAAAATGTAGTATCTAAGGAAATAATTAAAAACAAGTAGGCTATGATGAACATAAATGAAGAGTTTAAATACTGATTTGGTTTCTCAGAAAACTGAAGCAAATGTGACTGATTCTAATTTTAGTCCTTACTTTGTCTGTCCAATTCGGTGCACCCTCCCTATGGCCTGAAGCTCATGGGCAGGGTTCAATATGGGCTCCACCAAGAGAACATGAGTTGCTTCAATGATAGTTAATCCATTAGAACCTGTGTGCAGGGGCAGCAGCAAAATATTGATTTGGGGATCACGTTTAAATGCTGAAAGGTTCTCCTAAAAAAGAAAGGTACATTTTAATTTTAGCTGGATCAGTTAAAATAAGAGCAGTATGTAATAGCTCAATTTAAAGATGTCTAATGCTATCTATTACTATTGTGAAAGGTAATAGCTAAGAAACTTAAATGCAAAATTACCAACTTTAGAAAATGTAAACTTGTCGCTTGATTTTAATTATGAAGAAAAGTATCATATAAGCTCCCTTGTTCTTCATAATATCCAGAGGAATCACAAGACAGATGCATGTGATGCATGCAAATTAAACTACATGAGGTTAGAAGAAAAGGAGAGAAAGAGAAAGAATGTGCTAGAGTGAGTGTGAGATAAGAGACATGAATCTGCTAAATTTTCATTTGGTCTCTGTGTGTGCCCGAGGTCATACGCCTGTCACTGTGCGCTGAGAATGATGTAAGGATAATTGTGACCACATGCAGTTCTGCCTGACAGTGACTTTAGAACCTAATCCTTGGGGTGTGAGGCCCCTGTCCATTCAAAAGGTGTATCATAGGCAATCTTTTCCTGTACTAAAAAAAAAAAGAACCTCAAGTTGGGAGATCTTTAAAAAACCAATGGTCTTGTTATATACTGAAAATACCCAGAGTCTCTGCTTTTAGATGTTCACTTTATAATTAATCAAGAACTCAGACCCTGTTTATGTGGCTTATATGGCACGAGACAATAAATGTAAGTAGGCTAGTTAACAGCAGTATAAATTTGCAACTGTAACTACTACAAAAACCAGGAGTAAAATCTTAACATACCTGAAATGTCTTAACACGACTGATTTGTGCAAATTCCATGTTGTTGTCAGTGAGAGCTTTTGAAATAATATCTAATACATCTTGCCACTAGAACACATAAACAATAAGAAAACCAATATTTATATGTAGCCTTTATCTAAGGGTATCTGAAAAGGAAATAAATCAAAACGACTTTTACACTGGAGTTAAGCAAATAAAACCAAAACCAAAACCCTCAAATGTAGTACCATCAATATTATTTAGCTCTGTCTGAAACAGTGATTTTGTTTTTTGTTTTTTGTTTTTTTTGCATCAAATGCTAGTTTTGAAAATGGAATTAAGATAAACAAACAGTAGAAAATACATAATGGAGTGCATACCGGAATATAGTTACTTAGTTTTCTAAAATGAAAACTAGGGGTTTTACTCAACACTTTATTCAGTAGATTTTCTTTTTTTAACCCAGATTCTTGTGAAATGAGACTTTCAAGGTCAGAAATTCCAATTTTAAAAATATTAAACTAAGAAAATCCTTAAATGAAACTAATAAAAAATCATGAAATGTAGCTATACAAATTGCCTTGTGAAGCATCATCACATTTCTCTAAAAATAATTCTATCATATGGATTTGGGAAAAAAAATCTAAGAGTAAACATTAAAAATTAGTTCTCAGCTGTAACTGATTAGAAAGGGAAAATCAGTTCAAGTTAATATTGAAGATGAAAATGTTGATTATACCGTTGAGAAAACGAGTGCTTTGGCCCCTGGATCTCTAAGCTGTATTTTCATCAGAGTTCTGACCACAGCTTCCACTTTTGTAGAATGGCTGCCCTTTGAACACACACAAAAAATACACATTACTACTAAATAAAATCTAGTTAAGAACAGAAAAGAAAAGCAATATAAAGTACTTTTTATCAAAACTATAAATGCATCAAAACAAATTATCAGGTGCATATGTGTTTACTCTTTTTCATTTTGTGTTTGCTGAAATTTTCTTTAGCCTTGAAATGTAGAAGTCATTAAATTTACACCCAGACATTTGAATGTAAAAGCATGCCAGAAAGTCATTAAGTGCTATGACCCTGAACATAAGATCTTTCAGTTAAGTAGTCAGGTTTTATAGTTACAAAATTTTGTTACATTAGATTAGCAGAAATGATATTTTAAAACACTCTTCATTTATTCTCTCTTTCTTCAGATATTATGTCATTAGAAATGTTAAGAATACTATGAATCAAAACTCCCAATGTAAGCAAACAGTGAAGGATCCAACCAATGGAGAATGTTTTCTTGCAAGGGTATTACCAAAAACAACGACAGAGGTACAAATGATGCTCACTTAGAATGAGGCAGATTCATACAAAGCTAGACACTTAAAACTGTGTGTTTTTTTCTTTTTGCATCTTCCATAACCATTTCTATCAGATGAGGATGAAAGTGAAAAAATGATTTTTAAAATGGAGAAATAAGAAAATGAGGAAAATAGTGCAAGTATTTCTGTAGCCCTCAATGAGAAAGTTTTCCTTCTGGAGTGCTGTTGGAGATGGTATGACAGAGAAATTAAGGTTATGGGATTTTGAATGAGACAAATTTAAGTTCAACTCACAGTTCTACAACTCACTAGTTATAGTTTCTAATCCTTTGTTTCCTCATCTGTCAAATAGGGCTGAATGATAATAATATCTCTTTCCAAAGGTGGCTGTGATGATTAAATGAGGAAATGTATACAAAGTATTTAGCCTAACATCTGGTAAGGAGTAAACACTCAAGAACTTATTATCTTTCTGAGATATTAAATATGAGCACTATAATGACCTAGATTATATCACAAGGGGGGGCAGATTTAACCAAAAAGAAGGAAAAATATTTCCACAGCAGCATAAACCCTCTCCCTCAATCCTCTCAAGACACATTTACATGAAGAAACATTCAAAGGTAAAAATGTAAACAAAACAAGAAAGAAAGCTGTACTAATTTTAAGCCAGCAAGATAGAATAATGGAAAAAGTTTTAAAATCCTCATGCTAAAATCATGATTCTACACTTATTTTCTCTGGATATGTAGACTTTCAAGTATACTTGCAAGATTAGAAATGTACTACAAAGAACCTATTTCAGTCTAATAATTATCTCAAACAGGAGCGAAGAGAAAATAGGAAATTAGTGTAAAGGTGATCATTTCAGAATTTAGACAAAAACATCCATGTTCCTTGCAAGGTCTTACTTTTAAAACGATCTCAAGTGAAATACCAGGAAAACTATGAATCCTTCCACCGATTAATTTGTTTCTTACTAAAAGTTCAAAAAAAAAGTAGAATAAATTTTTTATAATCAACATTTCTAGTACTGTAGTGCCAACTCTATGTAGGAAAAGAACAGAGCATTTGCTTTTATCAAAGACTGGCCAGTTCAGTGGTAGCGCTCAATGATCCCTTCCAAACGCTACAGTTCTGAACCATTCCGTCCCAGTCTAGTTACTTCCTACTTTCCTAGCAGAATATGTTAGGCTACAAAACAAGTCTGAAAACAAAATCAAGACTGAAATTACATCAAGTATCTTCTCTGACAATGGAATGAAACTAGAAACCCATAATAGGAGGAATTTTGGAAAATTAACAAAAATATAGAAATTAAATAACATGCTCTTGAACATTTATTGGGTCAATGAAGCAATTAAAAGGAAAAATTAAAAATCTCTTGAGACAAATGAAAATGGAAATACAACATAACAAAAGGTATGAGAATTCAGCAAAAGCAGTTCTAATAATGAAGCTTATAGAAATAAACAACTACATAAAAAAAGAGAAATGTTCCAAATAAACAACTAATGTTGCACCACAAGGAACTGGAAAAAGAAGAGCAAAGTAAGCCAAAAGTCAGCAGAAGGAAGGATATAATAAAAATCAGAGCAGGAATAAATGAAATAGAGATCAGAAAAAAAAAATACAGAAAAGACTAATGAAATTCTTAGTTTGTTATTTGAAAACATGAACACAATGGACAACCCTTTAGGTAGACTAAGAAAAAATAAGAGTGAAATTAAAAAAATTATAAATGAAAGAAGAGACATTAAAACTGATGCCACAGAAATACAGAGAATCATAAGAGACTTAAGAACAACTATACACCAAGAAATCAGAAAATCTAGAAGAAATGGATAAATTCCCAGAAACATACAATCTACCAAGACTGAATCACAAAGAAACAGAAAATCTGAACAGATCAGTATGTAGTAAGGAGATTGAGTCAGTAATAAAAAGTCTCCCGTCAAAGAAAATAGGAACTAGTGGTTTCACTGGTAAAGTTAAACAATCATTTAAAGAAGAACTAATACCAATCTTTCTTGAACTTTTGTAAAAAACTGAAGAGAAAATATTCTTAATTCATTTTACAAGACCAGAAGTACTCTGATATCAAAGTCAGACAAGAACACTATAAGAAAAGAAAATTACAGGCCAGTGTCTCTGATGAAAACATGCAAAAATCCTCAACAAAATACTAGGAAGCCAAATTCCACAACACATTAAAAGGGATCACTCACCATGATCAACAGGGATTTACCTCTGGCATGCAAGGATGGTTTAACGTATGCAAACCAATAAATGTGATACACCACAGAATAAAGGAAAAAAAATGATCATCTCAATATATGCAGAAAAAATATCTGATAAAATTCAACATACTTTAATAAACTCTCAACAACTTAGGTATAGAAGGAATGTACCTCAACACAGTAAAGGCCATAAATGACAAGCCTAGCAGCTAGCATCATACTCGATGGTGAAAAGCTGAAAGCTTTTCCTTTAAGATCAGCAAAACACAAATGCCCACTCTTGCCACTGCTATTCAACATAGTACTGGAAGTCTTAGCTAGAGCAATTAGGCAAGGAAAAGAAATAAAAGGCATTCAAATTGCAAAGGAGGAAGTTAAAGTGTTTGCAGATGACATGATCTTATATATACAAAATCCTAAAGATTCCACCAAAAATCTGTTAAAAGAAATGAATTTAGTGAAGTTTCAGGATACAAACGAAATGCAAAAATCAATAGCATTTCTATACCTAACAATCAATTATCCAAAAAGGACATCAAGAAAACATATTTTATAATGTCATAAAAAATGCTTAGGAGTAAATTTAATCAAGGTGAGAGATCTGTACACTGAAAACTATGAAACATTAATAAAAAAATTAAAGAGAACACAAATGGAAAGACATATGTTCATGAACTGAATAGTTACATAAATATTAACTAACACAATCTATAGATTCAATGCAATCCCTATTAAAATTCTGATGACATTTTTCACAGAAATAGTGCTATGATTTGAGTTTGTCCTCAGCAATACTCATGCTGAAATTTGATACCCAGCATGGAGGTTTTGGGAGGTGGGTCCTAGTAGCAGGTGTTTTGAGTCATGGGGGTGATCCTTCATGAATGACTTGGTGCCATTCTCTTGGTAGTGAGTAAATTCTCTCTTGTGCAAGATGAATTGGCTCCTGTGAGGGCAGGCTGTTATAACGTCTTCCTCCTTTTTGTTGCTCTCTCTTTGTACCTGTCTACTACCCCTATGACCTCCGCCATGTTATCATGCAACAAGGAAGCCCTCACCAGAAGGGCCATCTCCTTGAACTTCCCTGCCTAAAGAAAAAGGAATTAAATAATCCTCTTTTCTTTTTCTTTTTGAGACAGGGTCTTGTGCTGTTGCCCTGGTTGGAGTGCAGTGGTGTAATTACAGCTCACTGCAGCCCTGAACTCCTGGGCACAAGTGATCCTCTCACCTTAGTCTCCCGAGTAGCTGGGACTACAGGTGTGCACGACCACACCTGGCTACTTTTAATTTGTTTTTTGGTAAAGAGAGAGTCTTATTATGTTGCCCAGGCTGGTCTTGAACTCCGGGCCTCGAGTGATCCTCCTGCCTTGGCCTCCCAAGGCACTGAAATTATAGGCTTGAGTCACTGCATCTGGCCATAACTCCTTTTATTTATAAATTACCCAGTCTCAAATATTCTGTTATGGCAACATAAAACAGACAAAGAAAAATAGAAAAAACAATTCTAAAACTCATATGGAACCACAAAAGACCTTGGATAACCAAAGCAATCTTGAGCAAGAAGCTAGAGATATCACACTCCCTGATTCTAAAACACATTATAAAACTACAGTAATAAAAGTAGTATGCTACTGAAATAAAAACAGACATACAGACCAATGGAACAGGAGAGAAAGCCCAGAAATAAACCCACACATACACAGTCAACCAATCTTTAACAAAGATAAGAAGATCACACAATGGGGAAAAAACAGTCTCTTCAATAAACTGTGCTGAAAGAACTAGTTATCCACATGCAAAAGAATAAAACTGGACCCTTATCTCACCGCATATACAAAAATCATCTCAAAATGGATTAAAGACTTAAATATAAGACCCAAAACTACAAAGTACTTGACAATGATCTTGGTAAAGACTTTTTGGATATGACCCAAAAAATATGGGCAAGAAAAGCAAAAAGATAAATAGGATTGCATTAAAGTAACAAGCTTCTGCACAGCAAAGGAAATAATCAACAAAGACAATCTACAGCAAAGGAGAAAATATCTGCATACCACACATGTGATAAGGAGTTATTATCCAAAATATACCAGAACTCAAACAACTCAACAGCAAGAAAACAACCTGAGTAAAAAGTGGGCAAAGGACCTGAAAAGATATTACTCAAAAGAAGACATACAAATAGGTAACAGGTATAGGAAAAGGTGCTCAACGACCCTAATCATCAGGGAAATACAAATTAAAACCACACTGAGATACACCACCTCATTCCTGTTAGAATGACTATTATAAAAAAGACAAGAGATAAGTATTGGTGAGAAGGTGGAGGAAAAGGAAACCCTTGTACACTATTGGTGGGAATACAAATTAGTAGAGCCATTTTGGAAAATAGTAAAGAGGTTTCTCAATACATTAAAAATAGAACTACCACACAATCCAGCAGTTCTATTTCTGGGTATATATCCAGGGGAAATTAAATCAGCATGTGGAAGAGGTATCTGCAATCTCAAGTTAATTTCAGCATTATTCACAGTAGCCAAGACATGGAATCAATTTAAGTGTCCATCCACTGATGAATAAATTTTAAAACAGGTTATATGTACACCATGGACTATGTTTTTACCTGACAGTAAATCAATCCTGTCAGGTGAGATAACATCTATGTATCTGAAAGACGCTATGCTAACCTGAAATAAGCCAGGCACAGAAAAGACAGATACTGCATGATCTCACTTATATGTGACATCTAAAAACATTTAACTCACAGAAGCAGAAAGCAGAATGGTGGTTACCAGAGGCTGGAGTTTGTGGGGGAAGGGAGTGGGTTAAATGGTACAAAGTTTTAGTTAGAAGGAACAGATCTAAAGATCTATTATACAGCATGGTGACTACAGTACATAATAATGTATTGTATACTGTTGTCCCTCGGTATCCATGGGGAGTTCTAGAATCCCCATTGGATATCAAGATCTGCAGATGCTAAGTGCCTTACATAAAATGATAGTATTTACATATAGCCTACACACATCCTTCTGTATGCTTTAAAATCATCTCTGTATTACTTATAATACTTAATACAATATAAATCTTATGTAAATTATTATAGTGTCTTAAAAAATTTTTTTTAAATATGTTGTATTGTGATTTTTTATTGTTGCTGGGTTTTTCTTGAGTATTTTTTATCCGTGGTTAACTGAATCTGCTGATGCAGAATCTGCAAATGTGGGGGGCCAACTATACTTGAAAACTGCTAAGAAGGCAGATTTTAAATGTTCTTATCACAAAAATTGGTTAAGTATGTGAAGTGATGGATATGTTAATTAGCTTGATTCAATCCTTCCATAATATCTACATATATTAAAACATCATGTTGTATACTACCATAAATATATACAATATTTCATTTGACAGTTAACAAAGAACCATATGAGGAACTGGATATACAAAGATGAAAAAATACACTCCCTTGTCTCCAAATACATAACACTCTAATGCGTGTTACAGAATATGGAGAAAAACATAAAAGGATGGTTTATCTGCTGGTTTGGCAATTGAAATGAATGTTTTATACTGCCTTAATGAGCACTACATACATTCTACTGCTCTTTTTCATGTTTCTTCTATCTTAAATATGTAAATAAACTTGGGTTCAAATCTGCCAGCTTCTGAGAAGACTATTCAATGTGGTTACTGCTATAGAAAGCAAATATTCACATTGTTAAAAAGAGATAAGATTAAAACAGGAAAAAGGGAATGGGTTACATATAGGCAAGGCTGCTTGCAAAAAAGCAAAAAAGTAACAAAAGGAAATGTGGATACCAATCTATTCCTGTGTAAGTTGTTAACACAGTATGAACATTCTCAAGACGGGTAAACTGGTAGCCTCAGGCAAACTCATTATTTAGCTACAGCAGTAAACAGATGCAAAGTTAAGCTGGAATGTTACGCATTAGGGAAGAGTGTACATGGGAACAGAAATCCCATAAAACTGCTAGATAATCTCTTACTATATCAGGTTGATAAAGTTGTACTTAACTACAAGCACCTCTGTCCTCTTCTGACATTACTGTCCCTTTCCTTACTCCCATCCTTTCTCCTTAGTCTCTTCAGCACACACACACACCCTAATCCTAACCTTGTGCTTAATGCTTGGTTTTCCTTCATGTTTCTGAAACATTAGTGACCAAGGTCCAGTTTTGGAGTAACGACACAGCTTCTGTCCTTTACCCTCACTGACTATATCTTTGTCATTCTTCTCTCCAAGGCACTAATTCTCTCTAAGGTCAACTAGAGAACTCGGATGGGAGACATACAAAGTGTTCCCAGTCAGGGCAAGGCTGTTATCTCTCCTGGTTTTCTACTCAAGGCACAAAGTCAGCAGCCAGGAGAAGTAAAATATTTAAAAATAAAGAAGTGAAGTAAAGTGAAGTCTTTCACTTTCTGGAAAATAAAGGACAAAGTTAAAAGCTCTAGAATTTGGGGCAGGAAGTCAACACACTGAAAAAATAGTAGAGACCCATTAGCACCAAAGGCCAATAAAGTATATTTCTAACGAAGTTTGGCCTGGAAGTCACTTAGTAACACAACTCAAGATCAGAAATGTCATGTGGCTTCTTATCTGCTCTAACAGGTGCCACTAACTTATTGTTATCACAGAGTTAAATCTGATTGGAATAAGGTGTTCTATAGTTGCAGCCTCCTGTTGTAAAATGTGGAGAACCTAAACTTTGAATTACAAGTTGTTAAATGTGTTAAAATGACAGAAAATTCAGTTTTGTTTCTTTGCCATATATTCGTAGACTGAAAAAAATTCTTCTAATAAAGCAACCAAGTAGCATCTGATCTAGATTTTAATCCTCTCCCCTCCAGAATGAGATGACATATCTTACCAATGTAATTTCAGAGGGAGGAAGTGCTTTTCATGCACTGAAGACTTATCATTGGGGAAAAAAGAGGGCGCAATATTAATGGTAAAAATCTGAGTATTGGTGTAGAAAGATACACTGTAGCTTGGCTTTAGACTATTCAGTTGTTTACACAGACTATTCAATTGTTATCCATCCATGCATTCAAATACTTACTGAGTGCCTATTACATGCCAGGTATTGTTCCAAATGCCTCATACAAAATAGTGAATAAAACAACATCCCTACCTCATGAACAAGTCCTCTACCTTTTAATGGAGTTTACACTCAACAAATGATTTTTTCATAAAGATAAGTTTTAGTTTATATCTTAGAAGTCACTACTCTGTGTTCAATTTATTGCAAGCTATGGCTAACTTTAACATGAGGCTAACAGTTCAGAATTACAAGTATTAACTTGGCCAGTGAACAGAAATAGAAATGGTATTTTTTTTTGCAATTATATTTAGTCATGACATATTTTAACAAAAAATATACAACTGCATTCCAAATTTACCAGTTAATGTTCATGTTATATAAAACTTATATAAGAATATTTAGATAAATATATTTAAATATAATCACTTCTGGATTATACTTACCAAATTATTTTATTCCTATTTCAAACTCAGAATTTCATAATCAGTTTTTTCTACTCAGATGTTTATTTTAATTATATTTTAAAAGTGTAAGACAGATGTCACAAATGATCTTTAAATTAATTGAACAAAAATTCAAATAAAAAAAACAATAGAATTCCACATGTAGAATTCTACACACAGTATGGCTAGGCTTCTTCTTGAGTTGGAATGTAGAAATACAGAGTTTTTTTTCTCTACAAAAAGGCTGTATAAGATATCTCTATTATTAAGAGATTTGCTTGCTAAAAACGCAGATTTCTGGACCACATCCCAGGTCTAATGAGTCAAAGTTTATGGAGGTAGAGGCCGAACAAAAATATTTATTTTAAAAAGCAGGCCAGTTGATGGTCAGATACTTAAAAGTTTGACCAAAAAAGCAATTGTGTAGCATGTGGTGGGTGGGAAGGGTACTGTATTGCTGTCACTGTATCTATGTAGTGGCTGTATCTATTTTCTCCCGGACAGAAATTTCTTATTATCTAAGACTCTTGTTCAGTATAGGGTCAGGGTTTCCACTGGTAAAACGCTTTGTATAAAACCTAGCCAAATGTAAGACACAGGGAACAAGACATGTGGGCCATATGTTCTGCCAGGAGGCCTACTTCACCATCCAAAATGCCTGGCAGTTGTCAGAACTTGCAAGGGGAATTTTGTTTACTTTGTGAGATGCCCAGTAGGTTCCAAAGGTCATTTAGGAATACTGTCACACTGTTGCTAGGGAAGAAATGGTTTTCAACTTAAGTGCATCCACCAAACAGGACATTTGTGATCCCAGTATTCATTTCGTATCTATGGTCAATCAACAGCATTCCTTACATTGTAAAATCTCTTATTTCCAAGAAATACTACTTAAAAATGTCTACTACTAATAAATAATAGTTTTATGTTTTCCAAATATTTTTTATCCACAAAAAAGCTATATGATTAAGCATTATGTATGATATATGGTTTGCTATGTCTGAGAATCTTGACATAAATACAGTGAAATAACCATTTCAGAAATAAATTTTATATTTCAGATAATATAAACACTTCAATTAAATAAAAAATTGTCAGTATTGTTTGTTAAAGATCAGGGATTTGATAATCAACAGTAATATAAAGAAAAAAACTAGGTTTAGAAATAACTGGAACTAGTAGTTCTAAAATTTGAAAATAATGCCTTAATTATTTACACAGAGCCATCTTTATTTACATACAAATCCAAAATAGGCAATATGATCATTTATGTGGAAGTTTCAAAGAGTCACAAGAGAGGAGTGAAGTCTCAGAATACAATAAGCTGATGTTTCAAGGAGGAAGTGACAGACAGCAGGGCAGAAGTGTGACAGAAGTCAGAAGAAGAGACAGGAAGCACAAGGCAAATGTGGCAGACACAAATGGTAACAGAAAAAGCAGTGAAGAGCCAACCTAAACGTGGCATGAAGCAATGTGAGGACGTCGAGGAGGGATAAAATTTGCCCACACAATGGTACAATATTCAGTCTTATGTTTAAGAAAAGGAAATGTAATTACATGTGCATCTATGATAAAAAGGGAAATTAGTAAATTCTATAATCTTAATTTTTTTTTAAAGATGCTTCAGTTAATTCACGTGTTCATCAATACCCATGAAAGACAGTGAGAAAGGAGAGCACAATAAACAGTACTTATACACTGATATCCCTGCTCCAACAGCACAGCACATGTAACTGTGCCAATCTCTATCTTGGGTGTCTAGGAAAGCTGCCATAAAAAGAACAGGTGTTTGGATTTGATGGGCTCAATGACTCAGTTTCGTAGAGGCTGTGCTGTTTACCGGTAGCTAGAGCAATCACTTCCTTAACCTCTCTGCACAAAACCTGACACAGCAGTTCTTTCTTATGCCAGTTCCTTGTACTGTGATGCATGCTGTCACCTAACGGTGAGCCACCTCTTCTTAGCCACAAAGGCCATCTGTGGCCCTTGAGATGCTGTGGCCAGAGGAAGAGAAAGAAGAGAAAAAAGGAAGGGCTAAGAAAGACTATCTTTATGGGAAGGAAAGGAGAAACTATAAGAGTGGGAAGAAATTGGGGAGAGAGGGACTGGGAAGCAGCATAGCTCCTAAGTACTGCAGGCAGGATAAAGAATAACTGTTAAATGCCTCAGGGCTGCACTGTAAGTCACCTACCTCTTCATTCAATAACTTTTTGGCATTTGCTTTAAAAATACAGTCCTCCCTCGGTGTCTGTGAGGGACTGACTGCTTCCAAAACCCTTGTGGATACCAAAATCCCAGGATGCTCAAGGCACTTATATAAAATGTCATATTTGCATATAACATACACACATCCTCCTATATACTTTAAATCATCTCTAGATTACCTCATATAATCCTACACATCATTTCATTTGCGTGGATTCAATGTAAACTCAGCATGCTGCAAATTCAAGTTCTGCTCTTTAGAACTTCATGGAATTTTTCTTGTTCCAAATATTTTTGATCTATGGTTGGCTATATCCACAGATACACAGGGCTGACTGTAAAATGTATTCAGGGGATTCACAGATAGGGAACAGGACTAGATGATCCTTAGGTCATGATGCTCTCATCACGTATCCTTGCCTGTTCTGTTATTCCCATACTGTCCTGCACTTCCTTCCTGCTTGTTTACCCTCTAATTTTTCTCCTTTCACTCCTCGATCTTTCACTGGCGCCCCCTGGAACTTGTATTTTATGAAACAAATTGTTTCATATTTTCTACCTCTTGTAGAAATACTGCTCTTCACTTCCCTGCTCTAATTAGAACGTGGCTATCCTCTAAGCATACTGGTCTCTCAGCAGCCCTTTTGAGTGAAGGATGAGTGTTGCATTTGAGTGCTGGTCCACAAATGCAGGTTTCACAGCATTAGTTCTCATTTGTGTAACGACTTCCATTTTTTGAGCCTCCTGAAGCCCAGTTTTCCCAACTCTACCCTTTGCTATAATTTACTGAACTCTACCCTACATTCACTAAAGAACTTTGGTGCCTAATTTACTCTATACCTCAACTCTAGATACTACATACTGTCTGCCTGGACAGCTCATCCAAAATTCAGGTCTCATTGTTTCATCTTCTAGCCTCTTTTCTTCTCTACCTCACTTGAGTCACCTACTTCTACAGTCACATCTGGCAGACCTGTCCTCTTTGGAATGACTATGATCTCCCATTCTCAGATAAGAACACCTATGCTTCTATCTTTTGTGCTCAATAGCCCAATTTATACCTGTTATTTGACTTCAATGAAAACTCTACTTTTTATACATCAACATTCTCCTTCTTTTCAAGAAACTTGTATTACAAATTATCCTTTCTCTTACATCTTCAGTCTATCCTTTTTTCACTGGAGACTAAACATGCTCAAGAATCTTTTGTCTTAAACAAAACAACAAAAAAGTGATGTCTTTCTGTTTTCATATCTTCTGGTTACAATTCTGATTCTATCTCACAGTTAAATTTATGAAACAGTTGGGCATTTTTTCTACTTGTTGACTTCCTGCTCATCCCTCAATCCCCCCCAATCTGCTTTCTGCCTCTACATTTGTATTAAAAGAGCTCCTTCTAAAGTCATCAGTGACCTCATTAGACAAATTAGTCTACATTGTAGTTGATCCACCTTCAGCACTACTGCCTCTTCACCGAAGCAGAGCATCCCTGTGGTCTTTGTTGCCAGCGTACCCCCCTGGATTGCCTGTCCCTAGTTGCTCCTTTTCATTTTCCAGCCCTCCCAACTTGATTCAATCTTTTAAAGTTATGGACTTCATAGGACTCAATCTGAAGCAAACTTTTCTATTAGTGACTGAATTTTGTATCTCTAGCTCCACATATCAATACTTTTCTGGATAGTTCTACTTGGATGTCTTAGGCACCTTAAATATAGTATGTCTAAATGTATTCCTCTTCCAAATACCTCGTATCATTAGCTATACCATTACCCACCTGCTTACTCACATCAGAAACCAGGGGTTATCTATGAAATTTCCTTCACTAATGCTGCCAACATTCTCTAACTTTACTCTAAACATCTCTAAAATATACCCACTTCTCTCCATTTCTACTGCCATCAGCCAAATCAAAGCCACCATTACTCCTGTTGTAGCCTCCTAAACTGCTCTCTCCAAATTTCTTCTGCTCTATTCTGTTCCTCATCATCTGTTCTCCACACAAATCTTTTTGAAATCCAAATGTGATCATGAAAAATCCCTGCTTATAATATTTAATGGCTTTCTCCTTAAATAAATAAAATTCTCAAATCTTCAGGTGGCCCTTCAACATCTGGTCCCCCAGTTAGGTCTCCAGGCTCATTCAACTGCATTCTCCTTCTTGCTTTCTACACTTCAGCCACTCAGATCCATTTGAGTCCTTGTCTTAGGCTTTTCCATGCACTGCTGTCTTCTGGTTTTCTTTTTCTCTGTCTAGGAGCCAACCTATTCTCTCCTCAGGTTGACTAATCCATCATTCATCCTTTAGATACCTGCTTGTCATTCCCTCAGAGACTTCAGGTTTTTCTTTTCCTTTAAAAAAAAAAAAAAAAAACAAAAAAGGGATACATGTACAGAATATGCAGGTTTGTTACACAGGTATCCATGTGCCATGGTGGTTTGCTGCACCTATTTATCTGCCCTCTTAGTTCCCTCTCCTCACTCCCCTGCCCCAACAAGCCCTGGTGTGTGTTGTTCTCCTCTTTGTGTCCATGTGTTCTCAGTGTTCAACTCCCACTTATGAGTGAGAACATGTGGTGTTTGGTTTTTTGTTCCTGTGTTAGTTTGCTGAGGATGATGGCTTTCAGCTTCATCCATGTCCCTGCAAAGGACATGATCTCATTCCTTTTTATGGCTGCATAGTATTACATGGTGCATATGTACTACATTTTCTTTATCTAGTCTATCATTGATGGGCATTTGGATTGGTTCCATGTATTTGTTATTGTAAATAGTGCTGCAATAAACATTTGTGTGTATATGTCTTTATAGCAGAATGATTTATATTCCTTTGGGTATACATGCAGTAAAGGGATTGCTAGGTCATATGGGATTTCTGGTTCTAGATTCTTGAGGAATTGCCATACTGTCTTCCACAATGGTCGAACTAATTTATATTCCCACCAACAGTGTAAAAACGTTCCTATTTCTTCACAGGCTTGCCAGCATCTATTATTTCTTGACTTTTTAATAATCGCCATTCTGACTGGTGTGAGATGGTATCTCATTGTGGTTCTGATTTGCATTTCTCCGATGATCAGTGATGTTGAACTTTTTTTCATGTTTGTTGGCCATGTAAATATCTTCTTTTGAGAAGTGTCTGTTCATATCCTTTGCCCAATTTTTGATGGGGTTGATTTTTTCTTATAAATATGTTCACATTCCTTGTAAATTCTGGATATTAGACCTGTCAGATGGGTTGATTGCAAAAATTTTCTCCCGTTCTGTAGGTTGCCTGTTTACTGATGATAAGTTCTTTTGCTCTGCAGAAGCTCTTTAGTTTAATTAGATTCCCTTTGTCAATTCTGGCTTTTGTTGCAGTTGTTTTTGGTGTCTTTGTCACGAAGTCTTTGTCCATGCCTATGTCCTGAATGGTACTGCCTAGGTTTTCTTCTCGGATTTTTGTGGTTTTGGGTTTTACATTTAAGTCTTTAATCTATCTTGAGTTAATTTTTTTGTAAGGTGTAAGGAAGGGGTCCAGTTTCAGTTTTCTGCATATGGCTAGCCAGTTTTCCCAGCCCCATTTACCCAACAGGATCCTTTCCCCATTGCTTGTTTTTGTCGGGTCTGTCAAAGATCAGTTGTAGATGTGTGCTATTATTTCTGAGGTCTCTGTTTTGCTCCATTGGCCTGTATGTCTGTTTTGGTACCATTCTGTTTTGGTTACTGTAGCCTTGTAGTATAGTTTGAAATCAGGTAGCATGATGCCTCCAGCTTTGTTCTTTTGTAGTGCTTATCACAATTATAACACATTAATTATTTGTTAACATCTGTGCTTCTTGCCCCAACTCAAAACTCCTTCACCAATCTCCACAAGAGTAGTAACCATATCTGTTTTATTTATGTGTATGCTGTGTCTATGAGGCCTAGCACACCGCCTGTGTGCTAGTACGTGTCCAATATATACATGTGGAATGAATGGATGAATGCTTATTCTAACTGTGGAATGCTGTTTATCCCAACAGATTAAAGAGCAATATGACTGATATTTTCAGGTTTTACTCAAATAACAGTGAAAAAAGAGCAATTAAAAGTTTTTTAATGCAGCTACAGTTTTCTTGGGAGAAGGGTACCATAATAACTGCTTAACTACTGGTAGTGAATTTCAACTTGCAGCTGATTCTACTTAAAAAACACATTACTTAAAAGTGAGGAGTATCAAAAACTCAGAAGGAATAAAGAATACTTCATCTTGCTTAAGAGTCAACCCCATCATTCTCTAAGCCTCATTCTCTAACTATTCCTTAAAGCCCATATTTGCTACTAAATTTAGATACTGATGTGTCCTTTGTTCAAGTTTGGTTAGAAAAAAAAATATTAAAAAAGCATAGTTAAGGAAAAGAAAGAAGAAAATAGTCTTGGCTTTTTATTAAATAACGCTTAAAAGCAGTAAATCCAATTACAGATCCAGTCTGGATATCACATTATAGTAATTTTCTTAAAATTCTGAAGCATGGAAAAAAATTAGGAAAATAAAGCCAAAATTTGGCTTTATCCTAGAATATCAATCCATGCTGTTTAAAAAGCACATTACCTCTTTCTTGTAGCTGTCTTCATTAGCCAATTTATTTTATCCTTCTGTTTAGTTAGACACATCCTTTTTTCCTTACATTCGGGGATGAGTAAAAGAAAGAGGAAAACTCTTTCTTTAAATAAATCTCTAATGTAACCAGACCTCTATCTACTTGTGGTGGATAGAAATATTATAAAGGATGATAGGAAACTGTAATTTTAAGATGTTACATTTTAGCCACAGTGTACATGACTATCGCTAACCATGTTTGAATAAGTGTTCTGTGTTCCTCCCACAATTAAAAATTAGATGGTTAAGCTGAGGCTTTCAGGCAGTGTATCTACGGACAACAGTGGCATCTCCCTATTCACGGTCAAGCTTGTTCTGATGTTCATGCTTTCTTAATCAGATACTGCTTCCTATATTATATTGCCTTACCTATGCTTCTATGTGTTCCTGACCTACTTTACCTTCACAGGGATGTCCTCCTCCTGGTTTGCTTTCTCTGAGGTAAAGACATACGAGATTTCTTTGTGAGATGTGGTCTGGCGGCAGATTGCACACTTAATGGAGCTTCTGTGAGATCCCACGCTGTATTGTTCAATAATTATAGAAATGCATTCATTACAGAAACAGTGACCACAGGTCAGTACCGCCCACTAAAAAGAAAACAGAACAAGCCTTAGTGCTATCAGAGATGCCTTACAATTTATAAGTATATTAAAAAGAGAAGAGATTCACAAATTTTTCTTCCTAAAGATTTCATGATATTAATATTCTTTGTCATAAAGCCAAGTTGTGCCTTCAAATTAATTTTTTATTCCAAAGTAAGCTTTCATAATCTTTAGTTCTGTTTATTCTAAAAGTGAGCCTGATAGTCAGTCATCATTACTTTGTAGAAAGGTGGTGTTCTCATTTCTGTATTTGGGAAGAATGTAAATTAGTCCTTCAGCACTCTAACAACAGATGTAACAGAGGGACTCAGAATATTAATTTGGAGATAATATCATACTCGATATGTTCCATTTAATTTAAAAAATAGATTTATATTTTCACACATTAAAGCACTTATATAGAAAATAATATGGGATAGTTAGTATCTCAAATTTATTTTGAAAGTGGTTCTGGTTATTTAAAAAATTACAAACAAAAAGAAATTATTATTATTATTATTATTTAGACATTCTTGCTCTGTTGCCCAAGCTGGAGTGCAAATGATGTGGTCTCGGCTCACTGCAACCTTGCAACCTCCACTTCCAGGGTTCAAGCAATTTTCCTGCCTCAGCCTCCTGAGTAGCTGGGATTACAAGTGCCTGCTGCCACGACCAGCTAATTTTTGTATTTTTAGTAGAGAAGGGTTTCACCACATTGACCAGACTGGTCTCGAACTCCTGACCACGTGATCCATCCACCTCGGCCTGGGATTACAGTTGTGAGCCACCGCACCCAGCCAAAAAGAAATGTTTAAGAAACCCCTTGTCCTATTCGGGAAAAATAAAATAATCCTCTCTGAATCTCTGCAACATACCATGGAAACTTTTGCCCTCTTTGGCAATGAGAGACGTAAGAGCAATAGATTCAGTCTAGGTGTAAGTTCTAAAAGCTATGGCATCTTATAAATGTAGATTTAACCTTTTTCATCTGGTAAAAACAATAAGAAAAACTGAGTGTCTTTTGAGTGACAAAGCTTCTAAATCCTTAAGCTATGTTTTTTTTTTTAAGATTTGGACATGTATGGAAAGAAAGTGTGTAGCTGGCCCACTTGAGGTTCTTTGCTGGATCATCTAAGATGCTCTTTGGAAAAGAACTCACATTGAAAGAAGAGAAAATTGAGGTATATAAGCTTGGTTTTAAAACCACTATTTTGCCTATTATCAGATAATACTATTCTACTGTTCTCTAGCTGCACCTCTGCCAGAGTCCACAGGAGTTGAGACTAATGAAATTGAAGAGCTGTTTTACTAGAATTTTTGTATGACACAGAGCAGCACTATATTGTACTTTACGTACCTCTAGTGCCACTGGGGTACTCTACTGGAAAGGAGTTTTGTGACTCGCTGGAGCTCAAAATGGACCAACTAAACATCAAGACAGGTCCACCTACATGTGCAATGGAGAAGAAGCAACAAGATACCTGGCACCTGAGCATTAGGAGTGACAGGAAGCTGACTGACCCAAAAAGAAGAGACAAATGGCAATGCCTCCAGGGGCATCAGCTGGTACATATGGGTTATCTCTGATAGATTCTAACTTAATAGCCCTAAATTAGAAGAGGGGGAGAACCAGGTGATCCAAAAAGGAAAAAAAAATATACAGCTACTATACATTGTGAGTATGAACAGAGCTTGAAAAGTATTTTTGTTACTATTATTGAAATCCAATATGGTCTTCTAAGTGTAGGAAACCTAGGTTATGCTAGAATTAAATGAACTAATGTATATGAAAGAACTTTAAAAACTGAAAATGTTCAAGACAAAATGAAATAAAATATCTGAGACAGTCCAGTTGCATAAATCTTATCAAAACTAAAAGCAAAAAATACTACTTTTTGTCATGATTTCTTCCATTTTTATCACAACTTTTATCAGTTTCATCACTGGCTTTTGTCAGAAGTAACCAGCATTTGTAAACTACTATTTTGCTTAGTTTCCAATGTAGTATCTCTCCCTTTAAGATGTATTAGCAAATAAAGTATTCTTGTGATCTCACCTTCTCCACCAATCTTGGAAACTAAAAGGTACTTTCTTCTTGATTATTACTGGTCAGAATATGGAATGCATATATTTACCTTTCAACTCTCAGCTCCACAGAAAGAAACAGCCAACAATATCTCTACTTCTTCACCAGTAATAGGCTTATCTTTCAAATTTTCAAGAGCAATGAATATTCTGGTATATATAGAGAGAGATTTACCATAGAAAGCAGAAACTTGTATTTTCATAAACTGTAGTTCTCCTAGAGGAGAATATGGTTCTACCAAGTTTACAGACATTATGTATACTAATATTCACAAAGAAATATATTTAATATGGTGGTCTACCAAAATCACATCTAAATTTCCCTAAAAGAGATTCACTTGTACTCTGAAGTACAAGTATTATGCGATATTAATACTGGCAAGAACTATGATTCTATACTAATGTAATACCTTAAGTAACTCTATGTGTGTTATATTACCTTTCTGTATAATTATTGAATAACTATGTTAACCTGACAAAGTCAAATTACTGGACACAACCTTGTGACTGGAAACAATGTTTGAAACTGTGCATCTTTAATGAAAAAGATGGGGTCATTCTAGAAATATTTTTTTACTTCCCATTTAAGAAAAGCATTGCTCAAACATCTAACCCTAAGCATGTCACCTAACCTCTAGTGCTATCTTTAAGATAATGGTAATACTTGCCTTTCATAGAAACTAGTGGTGAGAAAAACGAGAGAAAGATTTTATGTAGAAACCTTTGAAAACCGTAAGGTATTTTATAAATGCATGTGATGTTTATTATAATTTTACCTGTTTTCCCAGCTGTCGAGCACAGATTGGACAAGGTTCTGGATTAACACCTCCCGATGTTTTATCCTGAGACTATCCAAAAAAGAATTAAAAAATATATTAGTTACGTTTTTACATATAAAACCTGATACGTGTTTTGCGACTCATTTATGGAAGTGAATACTGGCAATTACAATTTACATAATCTAACAATTTAGATGACCCATCAATCTCTGTATTACCTAACATGATTATTCCTGAGACTTACTTACAAATATCATTTATTCAAGGAGAGAACAAAAAAATGAAAACAATTTTAATCATACAGGTTGAAAATCCCTAATCCAAAATCTGAAATCTGAAATGCTCCAAAATCCAAACTTTTTGAGTGCTGACATGACAATCAAGGTAAACGCTCCCTGGAGCATTTCAGGTAACAGATTTTCAGATTAGGCATTCAAACAAATTGAACCAATGAATTATTCTTTTCCTCTGTCAATTATTGATTTTTATAAGTAAATCAATAATGTATGTATATAGTTGCAGTTCTATAATGTCCATTTGATCTTACCATATAGATTCCAATTCATTTTACTATGTTGTCCACTTTTCCTTTTTACATATAATAAATCACCTACAAATTTAGTAGCTTAAAACAAACATATGTTTCCCATGATTCTACAGGTGATTTGGGGATGGGCTGAGTTGGCTGGGGTTGGATGGTCTATGATGGCCTCATGCTCATGTCTGGCAGTTGGTAGGCTATCTGGTCTGTAGGGAGGGCTGAGCTGAGCTGAGGGCTCTGCTGCTCAAGAAAGTAAACTAGGCTTTTTGAGATAGTCTCATGGAGTTCCAAAGAGCAACAAGAATGGGAGGGTCATTGCTGTAGCACTTTGTAAAAAATCTACCATAATTCACAACAGCTATTCTTTTCCAATATGTCAATAAAGAGTTGACATTTATATAAATGGTGAGATTATAAATATTTTAGGCCTTGTGGGCCATATGATCTGTGTTGTAATGACTCAATTCCGCTACTGTGGCACGAATGCAGCCACAGACAATACGTAAATGAATGAGTGTGACCATATTCCAATAAAACTTTACTTACGAAAAAAGGTAGTGGGCTGAATTTTTCCCATGCATGGTAATTTGCAGATCCTTAAGTTAAAGAAGTTATAAATATTCCTCTAAGCACTGTCACATATTTTTACTTTCACTCAGTTCAGAGTATTTTCTAATTTCCATTTTGACTTCTTCTTTGACCCATGGGTTATTCAGAAGTATACTGTCAATTTCTAAACTTTTAGGGACTTATCCAGTTATCTTTCCATTACTGATTTCTGGTTCAAATTCCTCTTCAGTCAGAAAACATACTCTCACATACTTTTAAGAGCTGCTTTTTGAATTAGCATAAGGTCTATTTTGTTAAATGTTCCATGTACACCTAAAAAATATGTATTCTGAAGCTGTTGGGTGTAATGGTCTGTGTCAATTGGGTCATATTTGTTCATTAGTGTTCAAATGTTCAATATCCTTATGGACTTTCTTGTCTATTCCTCTGGAGGAATCTTAAAATAGATTAAATTATCTTAAAATAATTATTTTAATAAATTTTATAAATTTTAATAAACATAAATAAATTTATAATACAATATAATTACAAATACATTTTTGGCAGAATTACAAATACATAATTATAAATAAATAAAATATTATAATAAAACAATAAATTTTAATAAATTTAAATAAATTAAATCTTAATCCTCTGCTTACCTCCTTCCTTTGTGCTACTGACATATATTTTAGTTCTATATAAGTTGCATAACCCATAAAACAGCATTGTTGCTTTTAAATAGTCAATATCCTTGCATATTTATCTACATATTTAAGCTTTTGCTCTTCATTCCTTACTGTAGTTGCATCCTTCAATCTGAAATAATTTTCCTTTCGTCCAAAGAAGTTCTTTTAATATTTATTGTGATGTGGGTTTACTGGAGATGAATTCTTCCAGTTTGTGTTTGTCTGAAAATATCCTTATTTCTCTTTTTTTAAAAAAAGGAAATTTTCTTTAAGTATAGAACTCTAGGTTGGCTGTTTTTTTCTTTTAGCATTTTGAAGATGTTCCAGTGTCAACTGGTTACATACAGAAACTATGGAAAATACTGAAACATCTTTAAAGGTGAAAAGAAAAACATCTCTATGTAGCCACCAGTTTTATTAGTGCTCCTTTGTAAGTATTAAGTGTTTTATCTCTCAACTTTTTTTATTTCTATTTTTCATTATTTTTGGTTTCCAGCAGTTTGACTATGATGTACCTAGGCAGTATTTTGTTTTTTTTCTTTACTTATTCTGCTTAGTGTTTCTGAACTTCTTGAATCTTTAAGACATTTGTCATACTTTTATCAGTTTTAGAAAATTCTCAGCTATTATCTCTTCAAGCTCCTGTCCTATTCTCTTTTCCACTTGAACTTCAATTACAAGTATGCTAGATCTATGAAATTACAAGTATGCTAGATTCAAACAACTATGTCTCAAATCTCTTTTGCCCTATTTTGCTCTTTTTCTATCTATGCCACTTCAAATTGGGTATTTTCTATTGTACTGTACTTGAGTTCATGAATCCTGTCATTTTCTGTGTCTGGTCTCCATTCAATGAGTTTTTTATTTCAGATACTGTATTTCTGCAGTTCTATAATGTTCATTTAATCCTACTGTATAGATTCCAGTTCATCTTATGTTGTCCAGTTTTCCTTTTCCTTTCTTTCACATACAGGTTGAGCATTCCAAATCCAAAAATCTGTAATCTAAAACGCTCTAAAATCATAAACTTTTTGAGTGCTGATGCAATGCTCAAAGGAAATGCTCACTGGAGCATTTCAAGTTTTGGATTTGAGATGTTCAACCTACATAAAATTGTTGACAGATATTGTTAAAGTGCTTTTAAGAAAAGCTTATATACATTTATATTTCCATTGGTAATGCATAAAATGTATCCATTCCCTGCCCTTTTTCACCACTGGGATGTGTAATCGTTTAAAAAATCTGTGCCTACTTGTTGGCAGAAAATAGCACCTGTGTAATTTGATTTTCCATCATTATAGATTAAATGCTTTTTCTTTTATTAATAGCCAAATTGGATTTTCTTAGGTAGAATATATCCTTAAAATTTTAGGTTTTAAAAAATATTTTAACATATAAACAATGACGTACAAGATAACTGTCTTTTTATTTTGACTATCATATTTAAATTATATAAATCTTACATTTAAAAAACTTATGCCCAGGAATGTTGAGACATTTTTCCTAAGTGTTATCTTTTTTTTTTGAGATGGAATCTCACTCTGTTGCCTAGGCTGGAGTGCAATGGCGCAATCTCAGCTCACTGCAACCTCTGCCTCCCAGGTTCAAGCGATTCTCCTGCCTCCGCCTCCTGAGTAACTGGATTACAGGCGTGCGCTACCATTCCAGCTAATTTTTTGTATCTTTAGTAGAGACGGGTTTCACCACGTTGGCCAGGCTGGTCTCAAACTCCTTGGCCTGTCAAAGTGTTGGGATTACAGTAGCGTGAGACACCATGCCCGGCCTGTGTTATCTTCTTAATGTTAGCAATTTGCATGAAACTTTTTAATTTTTTTCTTCTTTTTATCTTTCAGAATAAGTGTTGGTAATCATAACGGTAATAATGATCTTAATAATATTAATAGCAGCAAAAACCTAGAAAGTGTTTAATAGAGCAGAAACTACTCTAGCATTTTACATGTATTAATTCACATAATCTTCAAGACAGCTCTATACTATAAAGTAGTGTTGACATCATTCTCATTTTACTGATGATGCGAGGAAAGGTGAATAACTTAAATAAAGTCATGTATCTAGAAAATAGTTGAGTCATGATTCAAAATTGGGCTGTCCAGTTCCAAAGTCTACCTTCTTAGTCATCATGCTATATCTATAATGAATGTCTAACTTTTCATTTTGTCTGAGATTTACTGATTCACTTAAGTATATGTTATACCAGTTTCCAGAACAATTCAAATCTATATCTTGTCCTCACTTGCCCTATCCAAATATTTACTATGGTATCTTGCCCCTAGAAGGTTCTCTGCCAACTAGCCAAATATGAATTCCTGCAATAAAATGAAATTATATTTAATCAATGACCCACCAATTCATCAGTGTCCAGTATAATACTTAGATCATAACTCAGAACATGTGTCTTGAATTACACTTAATATTTGAAGTCTACGTTTATTACCATGTACTCTGATTTAGTAGCTTTCCAAACACACTTCACAGTTTCAAATAACAAATTACAACATATTTTTGTATTTATGAATGAATGCATGTGTATAAATTGCATTATGCCAGTTTCACCAAGAGATATGTTGTAATACTTTTACTATTCAAGTCTTTGAACTACAGTCCATTTACATTGTTCTCTACTATCGAGTGCATGCCTTCTATATCATCTGCATAATTTCTATGGATACAATATTCTTTTGTGATCTCTGAAGCTATTGTAGAGACACAGGTAGTGTTCTGACTCATATAATACAAAATACTAATTACAACAATTTGCACCATTAATTATGAAAGGAGTCACTAAAATGGTTTATGATAATGCAGCATAGGAAACAGTAGCATGTCTTAGAAACAATACCTTCTCCAAATTAGTTAGGTAAAGAAGCTGCCCAAGTTTTTTCTGAAGCTGTGATGTAGCAACGGCTTTATCATTTAGTAGTTTTATTCGGTTTTGTTCTACCTAAAGAAAATAAAAATAAAAACCTCTTTATTCTTTCAGAAAGATGGTTAAATTATATTAAATATGGACAATTCTCCAGTAATACAGATGTATTCTGTTTTTAAAAAAACCTATTTACATTCTAAAACACAAGTTTTCAAATTGAATACTAGATAATATATTTCAAATGATTTTTTTTTTTGCTTTATGAAAGGCATAATTCAATGCAGAGTTCTTTTAAACAGGAAGTGTCCCTATGTACCTGAAGTCAGATAAAAATAAACTCAAATTCTATTATGTACCATTTTTTTCAGTAATATATACATGGGATAAAGAAAAGTTAAATGATTCGTTGCTCTGGCCTCAGTGATTTCATGAAATCCCGGAAAGAATTTCTCTGCCCTTCTTTCCTCTGTCCCCCTGGTAGAATATAGCAGACAGAGAAGGAACAGTCAAACGAGGAATTTATTTTCTCAGAAAAACTTCTTCAGAATTTACATGTAAGTGAGATAGTATATAATGAATATATATCTAAATTTTTCCAAGTTATAGTCTCCAAGCTGTACAGAAACAGACTTAAGGCACTAAACAAATAAGGAATAAAAATGAATTACAAAGGAAATAATATCTTTTAATGGAGAATAAAAGAGATTGGTAGAGTAATGTTTTTAAACCTGAGTTACAAAGACAAATTTATTAGAAGGTAAGTTGTTAATATTAGTTCATCATTAGCAAAAGAAACACTGCAAAAGAAAAGGTTTCAGTTGTTTTTAAGGAAGATTTTTCTAGTTCTGATAAAACTGAGGTCACAGAAAATGTCTAAAAAGTGACTGAGAATATCTATTGGTCTTAAGCACATACAAGGTTTTAAACTCAAAAACAGATGAATGTGCAACCTGGAGAGAAACAAGATGCACCAAAATAGTGAACGCTAAGCATGTAATAGATATGAAATTGCTCATCTTCGACCATTTTTGATCTACAAAGACAATTTTCTATGGGTCAAATTAAAAATGGAGATTAAATACACACTTATAGTAGAGCTCAGTGTCCTGATTCTGCCTTTTCTATGGGTCTTGGATATCTGTGACATCTGCTTGCTGTTCCCTTTTCTGTGATTTACTTGCCAATTACCTCATGTGGTTCAATGATATGCAGAACAGGCGGATTAGGCTTTGGCTCCCTAGGATCACGCACTCTTAGTCGTTCTGTAGCCATTGCAAGTTCATCAACAGCAGACACACGATTCCTCAGAGCCATCCAATATTCATGAAGAAACTGAAGGAACAGAAAAGACAAACACACTGGTAAAGCATGTAATTAAAACTGGTTAAAACCACCAAGATGTGCCTGAAGCAAAAGTCTTCAGTGAGATCTTACATTTTTTCGCTATGTGTCTAAGGTACAAGTAGTTCCTGGGGTCATTTTTAGGATGAAATGTGAATGAAAAAAATCTCTACAGGACACTGCCTCTTTAGATTCTCAGTAACAGAATACAATGATTTCTTGGTAAGACCAAAAATCTTTATAAAGTCCAATTTTAGGCTGACAGAATCTCTTCTGTTTTATTTTTTAAAAATAGTTTTATTATAACATATTTCACATATTCGACTCTGTATAAATGGCAACAAGAATACTAAAATATACAATCAAGTACCCATCATCTAATTGAAGAAAGAATAATATGAATTCCTTGGAAAGGCTCTGCGTATTCTTTCTCAACTGTATCACTCTTTCCTCACATATTCCTCCTTCAGTACCCAACCACTGGGCAACGACTATTCTGAATTATACTTATCCTGCTACACTTTTCATTGAACTTATACTATGTGAAACATATTCTTAATAATTCAGTTACATATGTTTCTGAAATTCACAGAAATGGTATCAATCAGTATACATTTTTTGACAGGCTCTCTTCACTGACTTTACATTTTGAGGTAGATCTGGTGGATATGTACAGCAGGAGTTCATTCAATTGCTCTTCTATGAAAAGGTCTGCAAAGTTAGGCAGAAAAAATGTACCAAGACCTGGGAGAACTGCACAATAAGCTCTCTTCTGGACAAAGGGCATGTGGCCAAACTGAGTCAAAAGGAAGAATATAGGGGCAACTGAACATCCTATGAAACACTTCTTCCAAGGCTTACTGTAATTAACTGTGTTAACGTGCTTTGTATTCACATGAGTAATGTGTGAGAAAAACATTATTATAAACCAATGATTTTGATGTTATAAATGTATTCCCCAATTTATGGCATATGAACTGATAGTACAAATAACTATATTCCTGCATAAAAATTTTTATCCTACTTTAAAAAGCAAGACTTAAAAAAAAAGAAATTGAATAAAAATGTCATTATAAATAAAACACTTCTTTCCTTCCTCTACCTATGTCACCTGTAAAGCAGTACAATGGATAACTAATCCAAATAAAACAATAATTGAAAATTAATTGTGAAATCTCAAGTACAGAGTTATAATATTACGGAATCATTAAAGTACAAATATGAAAGGGCATATTGGGCTTTATTCATTGGAATGGTTTCCAAACTTATAGGATGAGAAGTATTTACTATGTTCCCCAATCTTTAAGGTAGTTGATGCTTGTTTGTTATTCACAGAACAAAAACAAAACTCTCATTTCATATAATAGCAGTGGAAGATCAAGCTAATAATAGAATGAACACACTTTCACGGCTAAACAAAAAGTTTCATATAAGTTCCAGTTTAATAATGATTTTCTTTTAGTAATTTAATAAATAGAATGTCTTTGAGTATTATGGCATTTGCTATCCTTTATTACAACAGTTACATTTCAGGCAAAGAGAAATTATGCCACCTCAATCTCAAAAGAATATTTTAAAAAACTGGAGAGAGAAAAAAAGTAGCAGTTAAAATTGATGTAAAAAAGAAGAATTTTTAATTTTAGAAGGAAGTTTTAAAATACTATACCTTATATTCCTTCTTCCATGCTTCAAAGAGATCCATTGAAGTGCTTCCTTCATCAACAAATTCAACATCAAACCTATGTGATTTTGCAAATGATAGTATTGCTTTCATAGATCGCTCTGTCTCACTTATTGCCCAGAGACCCCGGGTAGTGGTAGGTGCTCGATCATCCACCAGTCCTTCTTCATCTTCTATCATCTCCTCAAATATTGCAGTCTGACCTTTGACTCTGAAAACATACCAGAAAAAAACAACAGTAACTGCTATCAGTTAGTGAAAAGCAACCTTCAATGTGAGTTCTAAAAGAACATGTTTGTAAGTCTTTGGAAAAACCAAAGCAACCCTGAAAAAGCTGAAAACATCATACATTTGGCCAGTTTCTTTTTTATAATTCTATTATATCCACTATAATAAACAGAAAGACTACTGATTCATTTGCCACAACAACACAAAAATCTTGTTTTCTTCCTTGACATGCAGAAGTGAACGTCTGGCAAGGAAATATTGGGGAAAATTTCTATTTTAGATAAGTTATATCTGTTGGAGACGAATAAACAGAATTTGGATAGAAACAAGAAGAAATGTATTATTTACTTCAGTAATAACAGAAAAAGATTTGACCTAAAATAGAATAGTAACACACCTGGATGAAAGTGGATACATTTATTATTCTAACAAGCTTCCCTCTGAGAAGCCAGGTGTTTGTGACAATGTTTACTTATGGTTTTATTAAAGTAATAACATATTTGATTGTGTCATTCTTTATTTTTGAAGAAGTTATGCCGGACATTATGAGTTCTAACTTGAATAGTAGTAAAATGCTAGCAAAATCTGTATAATTCAAATCCATTGGACTCTAGAGTCAGGGATTTTACCACTCTGCAAAACTGCATCTCAATTAATTATATATTACTACACTATGAACATTTAGGGGGTAACTGCTGGATAGGTAAAATTGGGCATATTAAACAATCAAATACCAAAGGTGTACTAATCGATTTAATTAAAGAAACAATATAATAAAGATTACTGTGGGGGAAAATATAGTCATATCAAATACTGAGTCTTGCAAAATGTTTCATTTTCTTGACGGGTAATAATCAAATAGAGAACTTACGTGTTGGAAAATAGCTTTGATTCATACTCTGTGAACAATTCATCAGCTTTACAAAAGACACAGCTGAAAAAAAAGAGATTAACAGAAATATTCACAAACATAACCAGCAATCTGGTAATTTTAAGGAGAAGCTTAATATTTTGACTTCATTTTTCTTTCTACTAGATATGCCATTTTAGAAAAAAAAAATCACATGGTTTTTCATACCTTGTCCTTGAGACTTTTTCTTTAAATTAGATTAATACATCTCTTTCTACTTCTGTCTCAATTAAAATAAAAAAACCTTTACTATATGAGTCAATTGTTTCTTCTCTAAGAAATCTAGTTTAAAGAAATGGTACCATTTCATTGTATGATTTCTTCTATTACCTACCAGTTGAGAGGAAGTCTGGCTGGTCGGAGGTGGCAGACTGTTGCAGACTCAATAACATTACGAGATGGAGGTCCCTCCAGGTTTTTTACAGCCTCTCTTACCAGCTTCTGGCATTTATTTAGCTCTTCCATTTGTGTTGTAAGTAAGAACTGAAGACCTCTGCAATCACGGAACCTGATTCCCACACCAGCACCACACACAATACAAAGAAAACAATAACAGGTCAATTTCCTCAAATTCAGAAAATGGTTGCCAAACAAAGTGTTAAAGAAACTGTTGGCTGTTTTGTTTTTTTTTTTTAACCAAGAACATTTGAGTGAGTTTTCCTTCAGAGTGTATTCAAAGTATAATATTGGGCTATCTACTGTAAAAGATACCAAAAAAATTTGATAGTCCTGTGCTCAGGAACTGAAAAAGAGCATGAAAAATGTATGTCTGTCTCAGATATCTTTGAAAGTGTACGACTGCCACATTCTTCCGTTTTAAGCCTGATTACAGACAGCCCTCCTGACATCCTTGCTCTATATGAGGAGGTGCCTGCAGGATGAAACATAAAAGCAGAATATTGGGAAGAAAGAAGAAAAATGGCTAAGAGTTATATTCCTTGGTTGAATATATATATATATATATGTATATATACTTAATTAAATCTGTAATTATGCACTATATACGAGGCACTTTGCCAAGCACTTTTCCTGTATAATTTCAATAGTTACTAATGTGCTCACATTATGAAGAGTAAAATATTAAAGTAACTAAAGTAATAAAGGTATGTGGCAGTTAGGAGTTAAACCCAATTATAGTATCTATAACCATTTTGATAAAGTGTGAATAAAAAAGGCTGCAAAAAAGAAGTACGAATGTGTCTGTATAGGTTTATGAATGGAGAAAAAAGGCCGATAATAATGAGAAATTAGACACTAGAAAATACAAGGATTTCTTTGCTTTTAAAGTTATAAGTAGATACTTTTTCTTCCTGTTTTCTTACTTCTCTGACATAGAAAGCTTGCCAGTTTGTTGCTTGTAGTTGCTGGTTATTTCATTTCGCACTCGCTGAACTAGCTCCTCGTCAATAGTAAATTCTATTGCTCTGTGGATCACATTTAGCCACCAAGGAGAATTAGAATGAATCTGTAAAAAAGGTAGCAGTTAATCAATTAATACATTTTTTTTAGTACTCACTAAGCTTCCATCACTGGGCAGGGTGATGCCAAAATTCAAAGAAAGTAATAAATGCTATTCTCAAAGGGACTATCACAGAGGGGAGACAAGTATACATATTCCATGTACAATGCTCGCTTCCTCTTTTGAAAACACAATTAAAGAGAAATCCCTATTTCCTAACTACTCTGGATAAATGAGAATTTATTGAATGCATTTATATAACAAAGCTGTAACTAAAAAAACTGTTTACACCAAATGAAAATTCAGTACTCATTCTACATATGTGAAAAGGTCACAGGTCTCTTTATCAGCATAAGAAAGAAAGCGTTCATTCTAATCTTTAACTAATTGAACTAGATTCTACTTAATGAATAATCCACGATAACTAACAAAATTATATCCCAGAATACTAAATAATGAATGAATTAGAAAGACAAAAATTTGCAACACCTGATTTAAAAACTGAAAATAAAAGTGTATTTGTGTAACCTCTTTAGATTTTGCTACTGATTTCATAAAACTGAAATTTTAGAAATGACAAGTGGTATATATTCTGCAGGAAAAATACTTGTGGTTCTAATGTATTAACATTTTAAAACATCTCAGAAACAAGATAAAAAGGAGGTTATAGAAGTCTTTACTTTCTTCAAAAGACAACTGTTATATACTCAAGGTAAGAGAAAACCCATGAGTTCAAAAGAAAGAGAACTCAAAATAGTTGACTTATTTATGCATCTGTTGTGGGTCAGGCAATGTGCTAGGTGCTAAGGATTCCAAAATGTATACGAAATTCAAGTTTCTCCCCACCAAAAAGCCAAAACTCAAAATGATATCTGGAGACAAATACAAGTAAGAAACACTGCATTTTGGCGTACCTTTCTTTGAAGCTCATGGATGGTCTGCTGCACAGGATATAAAGCTTGCTGGGCTTCAGCAACTTCTGTATTACACTTGCTCATATAGTGCTCTCGCAGCTGTTTGGCCTGTGTTGAAACAGAAAATATAAACTTTCACTCCCAATCTAGAATATAATTCAGTATGATGTTTCAAAAAGAATGGGTCATTTTATACATTTAAAGCTACTTAACTGCATTTAAACATAAAAGTACAAGTATACTGTAGAGAACATAAAAGTCACACTAAAAATTCCTTATATATGGAAGTTAACAAAATTTACCTGTCCAAGTAACAAAATTTAAGAAACACCGAAGATTTGTTTGCCAAATTTTCATTTAAATTTTTTTTTTAGTTAGATAAGCAAAGAGGGGAAAAAAAGAACAGTAATATTTCAAATGATAGGCAAAGCAAAGGCACCTTTCTAAAATTTGGCTAATTTAGTGATTAAAATTTCTTAGTTACTGCAGTTTAAAAATAATCCTTGAGAATATACAGTAATATAGGTGTTAGGAACTGAATTTTGTTTCCCCCAAATTCATATGCTGAAGCCCTAAGAAAGTAGATTTTAAATGTTCTCACTACACACACACACACACACACACACACAAATAAAAATAAAAAGAGAGGAAACAGGTAATCGATATGTTAGTTTGATTTAGCTATTCTAGTGTCTCCATATATCAAAACATCACTCTCTACTCATAAATATATAAAATTTTTGTTAATTAAAATAGTTTGCCAGGGCACCTCCGCACCCAAAACAACCAGTGCAAAAAGGCTGTGCGTATTTATATAATCTCATTTTTTATCCTGTTGACTCAAATAAAGGCTCCACTTACAGGTTCGATACATTTCAAACATACCTACTCTTTTGATTTTAGCTCTTTAATGTTTAACAACACTAAAATCCCTGGAAGAATCTGCATAATAAGCTATTAACAATTTATAGTAAAATAATTTATAATATCACTCTTTTCGATGTCATTCTTTTCAAAAACAGGCAACACTTTTTGTAGAGGAAACTTCTTTGAGAGAACTACCACGAAAAATTTGACTTTATTTACCCCCTTAAAAAATACACAGAAATGTGGAGAAAGTGCAAAAGTTTGTATATTTACTAAGCTACATCTTTTGTAGATCTGCCATGAGATCAAAGTTTCCTTTTTAAAACTCATTTATTTACATCCCGTTCTGTTGGCTACCAACAGCCATATCTACAACAAGCGTTTATCAGATAACTGCAGGTAGATCAGCAGAGAAGCCAAATAATACGTACTGCTGCCATTCTCTGCTACCCAAAATCACAACAAAATTTGAAACATCAAAGTAACAGGAAAACATGATTACATTTATTTATATGTTGTATGTCCTAGGATATATCAACTATATGGAGCATAAAGTTTGAAGAAAATATACTTTTATAGACAGAATGAAGAAAATAATAATTACTTCCTCCTCAAGTCGGCCATCACGCAAGGTAGGTGGTATCCCTGGGTGCCTGGCTATCAACAATTCCATCAAGTTATGGGTAGCATGAAGTCTCTACAAACATATCAAAGGCAATAATTATGACAGTCAATGCAGAAGACTCTGAAGAGAACCTAGTATTAATATGGCACACAGAACACTAACACCACATTAAGATCATATCACCAAATACTTTTCCTATAAAACAATCTGAGTACTACTACTTTGTTTTCTTTACTCAAGAGAAGGGTGTTAAGCTCTAGGACCTGCCTTTTGTAACCCTTATCCATGCAGAATATAAGATTTATATTTAATTTTTCCTCTCCCTCCACTTTTCCATACATTCCTCTAAATATCCACTCTGATACCTGTGAACATGTTAGTCAGTCCCAAGGTCAATATTCTGAATGGTAATGACATCTTACCTGGGACTCAAACCTAAACTTGCCAAAATTAATAAACCCATCTCTACTTCCTATTTAGTTAGAGAGCCTTGTCTATATGAGTCAATGACAGATCCAAGAAGGGAAAGAGAAATAAGTGTTATAATTAAAATATCCAAATCTCCCTAAAGACCTCTAAAAATTATCATTAGATAGGTTTTATTGCTTAGTTCCTTTTCTTTTTAATGAAAACCATGTGAATAAACATGTTGATATTCATATGTAAAAGTGATAAAACTGACCTACTCTTGGAAGTACGAGTACTTTGAACTATTTTTAACTGTAGCTTATTTAGACTTATCTTGTCATGCTTGTGCCCAAAACTTCCCTGAATGGAATAGTAGTGATTCTCAAATGTTAGTGTACATACAAATCACCGAAAATGCTTATTGAGAAGACTGAATCCCAAGTTTCACCCAGTGATTATGACTGTTTGTTACCATTTATCCTCTTAAACATTCAGAACAATTATTTTGTTTAAAAAACAAACAGAATACCTACGAAATTGTTTAGCTTTCACTTACTTGAAGTGAATCAGTTTTGAGTTTTCCTTTGTGTTCCTCCGAGGAGCGCAACACTTCTCTGTACAATTCTGCTGCCAAGGCATACTCACCTAAAGAATTAAAATGTATTTAAAGCATAAGAGAGTCACATATTTAGCTCCCAATGTCATCTAGTTGTCCATTATTTAAGAATACTGTAAAAATAAAACGTAATGATTATAACTATTTTTTTAAGTAAAGAAATTTGACTTGGTATTAATATGATTGCCCAAGTTTTAAAAAAGGGTGAGTACGGTCCTTTTTTAATTCCATGGAATATAATGTTCTTATATTACATTTATAATGTTTTAAAATTATACTGAAATATGTTTATAATCAAACCTGTTTGTAATGTTTTGAGATTATGCTATTGGATAAACTTTTAATTTAGACAAAAAAATTTCCTCTTGCTGAAGGGTGGCAATCAGTAGTCATTATGATGTCTGAAATTAAGGATAAACTTAAGGTAATTATAGATTATTTATAAAAAAAAATTTAAGACACTGACCAACCTACACATAATCATCAGAAAAATATACTATTCTTGGTCACTATTACTGTTCTTGGTATTAGGCCAAATAATTTGCAATTAAAAACTTCATATCAGAAACTCAGGGATCTCCCTCTTCTTCTGGTCACACAAACCATAGTTAGTCTGAGATGTATGCTGTTTTCTACTGTTCATAATTAGCACCTCATTCAAATAAAGCAATTCAGAAAGTATTGATTAAAGCACAGGCTGGCAAAGTATGGCCCATGGGTCATTTCTACCCTCTGCCTATCTGTTGGGCACATCAGCTTAGAATGAATTTTACATTTTTAAATAGTTGAAAAAAAATTCAAAAAATATTTCGTGACATGTGAAAATTAAATTTCAGGGTCCATAGTTTTATTAGAACCTAGCTCTGCTCATTTGTTTTTATACTGCCTGTGGCTGCTGTTGTACTACAACAGCCAAGCTGATAGTTGCGCAGAGATCTTATGGCTTGCAATGCCTATGTATTATCTGCTTCTTTACACAGAAAGTTTGATGATACCTCAATAAAATAAGAGATGAACATTTTTAATGGCTTGAATAATAGACTCTATCTTAATTGCTGCTTGTAAAATTCAAGACAGGTAAATTATAAATACTATTAAAGTAAAAACCTAACACTGGTGAAACCATGCAATCCATACCAAAAAAAGGTACAGAGATGTTCTAGCTTTTATTTGCTGAGAAAGTTTTTTTCCTAAGTATTACACATACTTGCTTTAAAAAAAAACTTCAAGCTGGTTTTATGAATATCATGTAATCAGGACCACGTTCATAGTTACAATGAGATATATATATATGCAAACCTTTGTAAATTTTGAAGTTGGTTCTTTTTTTAGCTCATATATAAGTTTACATACATATCTTAATTTTGGTAAAATATACATAAAATTTACCATCTCAGCCCTTTTCAAGTGTGTAGTTCAGTGGCACTATGTATATCCAGTGTTGTGCAAAACACCTAATTTAAAACAAATTTTTGGAACAACAGCTCTTATACCATTGCTTTATATCTAGTTCTATTAGTTAGCTAACACAAAGCTTTTTAAAACACACATTATCAAAGAACTGTAGTCAGCCAATTTCTATTCCCTTTAAATAAGGGAGAAGATTATTTTCACAATAATAAAGTTACTTTATAACGTAGGCATTAACATTCAATTATCTTCACAGTGAGTTCTCTTTTTTTAGTTAAGAGTCTTGATTAAAGCTTTTCAAAGGACATTACGAATTCTATCAGTATTTATACTATCATTTATAGAGAATTCATTTAACAATTTTCTCTTCATAATTACCATACCTTTTACATAAAGTATAGTGATTAAGCTATAATGTAAAGCAGCTGAATTTGATCTATTCACTATAATACCTGGTTTTTCATGTTTATTTTTAAAAAGACATGCTTTCTGAGGAAGATAAAAAAAACCCATATTCAATGTTATAAAGGTTTAAGTCAAATTTGGAAATCCCATTCTCAGCCACTTGATGGCGCTAATATTTCTAAGTAAACTGGTGGATCTCATATTGTCAAGCTAATTTTTGTCCAAAAATCATCTGCAGAAAACACAATGTTCAAAATTGGAATAATAAAATGTGTTTAATACCAGTCAAGGAGAATCTCAGAATATGTATTAATGCATCATACGTATTTATTTACATATAATATAAGCAAATCTTTTAGAGTTTGAAATTAATTTTAGATTTCTTTTAAAAGTCAGACCTTCACTGTCTGATCTTCACATTAGAAGAATCTAATTTATGTAAGTTATATATGTAATGTTACTTTAAAAAATGAATATTGTTTAACATCACTATGAAGTTAATAAAAACTAAAAGCAGCAAATCTATTACAATTAAGTTGAAAATTACAATTAAATTCAGAAGGAACATGTCCTCTATTAATGGACTTTCTGGTGGAAGATTTCTCTTAATAATCAACAATACACTGCTAGCTAAATTGAGGACTTTCTAGGGAATTCCCTAGAGGGAAGATTTGCACACAAAGTTACGTGTACTATATGTGAACAATTTAACAAGAAAATATAATAATAGGCCCTTTTCTATTAGATATTGATAACAGAATTTACATTGTGAGCAGGTTGAAAGTGGTAAGAATCTGAGGTAATCTTCATATTACCATAATCAATAACATCATTCTTCATCTCTGTTTTTATAAAGTTTTCAATGTGCTTCCACATTTTGTATTAAGAACAATAGTTGAGGTAAGTAAAGCACCTGTAATATTTTACTGACAAAGACACTGAAGATCAGAAATCTTGAACAATATATACCATTTCACAGGGTTCTAACTGCAGTATGTAAGAAGTCCCATCCTATTCAGTTCTTGTTTAGAGCTATTTCTACTCAGCTTCTGAGAATCCTTATAACTCTACCCAAGTATCTAGCACAGTAAGAGACACTTTCCATTTCTGGTTCTATTATGCTAAAGAGCTAACAACTACAGACGGGCTACTCAAAGAGGCTTAATGTAAGAATATTTACTTATATTCTACAAAAAGCACACATTTCTTTGGGCAACTGATTTCTTTGTACTTTTTTAAAAAATTTCTTAAGGTAGAAGCTGAAGTCTCCGATATGAAACTTTTTTCTTTTCTAGTACATGTTTAATTCTATGAATTTCTTTTTAATAACTGATTTCCTGCATCCCACAAATTTTGATATTTCATTTTTATTCACTTCAAAGTATCTCCTACTTTCCCTTTTATTTTCTAACCCAAAGGTTTAGAAGTGTGTTAATTTCACAGCATTTGGGGACTTTCCAGTTTTCCTTCTGTTATTGGTATCTACCACTGTGGGCACAGAACACACTCTATAAGCATGATTCCTTTGAAATTTACTGCCTTGTTTTACAGCCCACAATATGCCCTATCTTCATATACATTTAATGTGTACTTAAAAACAATATATACTCCTCTTTGGTTGGGTAGTCAATAAATACTGATTAGGTCAACTGGTTGACAGCAGTGTTTGAACTATGTATGCCCTCACTTATTTTTTACTTATTCTATACATAACTGAGAGAGGGATGTAGAAATCTGACAATAATTACGCACTTGTTTATTTCTCATTATAATTCTATCAGTTTTTAGTATTTATTTTGAAACTCTTGTTTTAGGTACACTAATACTTAGAATTTTTTTCTCTAGTGATAAAGTAACACCCTTTATCCTTGGTAATATTCTTTGCTCTGAAATCTACTTTGGAAGCTCCAGTGGTACAATCAGTTAGCAGGCAGTATTAATAAGAAATCTATTTTACTTGATAGAAATATAGTGGCTTTATCTTTCTTTTGATTAGTGTTAACATATCTTTTTTCATCCTCTTACATTTGCATCTTTAAATATAAAGTAGGTTTCTTATAGAGAATATATTGATGGTTATCGTTTTTAATCCAGTCTGACAATCCAGGCCTCTTAATTGGGATATTTAGACCATTACAGTTTACGTGATCACTGATAAGCTTGTTTTTAAATCTACCATCTTGCTGTTTGTTTTCTAATCATCTCATTTGTTTTTTGCACCCTTTTTTCCTTTTTTTTTGAAGATTTTTTATTATTTATTTATTATTATTATTATTTTTTTGAGATGGAGTCCCGCTCTGTAGCCCAGGCTGGGGTACAGTGGTGCAATCTCGGCTCACTGCAACCTCCGCCTCTGGGGTTCAAGTGATTCTCCTGTCTCAGCCTCCCAAGTAGCTGGGACTATAGGCGCATGCCACCAGGCCCAGCTAATTTTTGTACTTTTAGTAGAGACGGGGTTTCACTACGTTGGCCAGGATGGTCTCAATCTCCTAACCTTGTGATCTGCCCACCTTGGCTTCCCAAAGTGCTGGGATTATAGGCATGAGCCACCGTGCCTGGCCTGATTTTTTATTTTTATCTATTCTTTTGGATTATTACCTCTAACTCCTTGTTGTACGTTAAAGTGGTGGCTGTAGGGTGTATATTCTTTGCTTGTCACAGTCTACCTTCATATAATATACCTCTTCATATATAGGATAATAATCTTACAATATTACACACCCATGTCTCCCCACAGACTTTGTATTATTGCTTTTGCACATTGTACATTTACATGATATAAAACTCACTATATATATATATATATATATTTTTTTTTTTTTTCCTTTGGGGACTCCAACACATTTATATTAGGCCATGTGAAGTTGTCCACAACCTCACTGATGCTCTTTTCAAAATTTTCAGTCTTCTTCTTTTGTTTTTCATGTTGAAGAGTTTCTATCGCTATTCTATACTTTGACTTTATTGATTTTTTTCTTAGGTGGTGTCTAATCTTCTATTTATTAAATGAATTTTCTATATTAGACATTGAAATTTTGATTTCCAGAAGTTTGACTGCATGTTTTCAATGTTTCTACTTAACACACTTCATCTTTACTCTTGAACCTAAGGAATACAGTTTTAATGTTTCTCATATTTATATGGAAAGGTGTGTCTATATGGTGCTTATTAAAAGTGCCAGTTATATAACTTTGCTTCCAGCCAAGATAGAGTAACAGAGAATGGATTTACTCTTTCCTGTAAAAACTACAATAACAGGCAAAATATATGAAATGACAGTTTGTAAGATATTAGACCTAATGCAAAAAAAGTGATCCGTGAGAGATAGAGAAGCCACTAATACTCTTCCATGTAAATATAAGATGCTCTTTCTAAACTGCTTTAATTTTGTGCATAATATATAACACTGTAACTTTACACATATACGTTCTGTGTGTGTGTGGGAGGGTGTGTGTGTACTTGTCACCCTCTGTAAGAATTTAAGGTCTGCAAGATCAGAGTTACTTTATTTACCATATCATCGTTACCTAGATTAGGTGTGGCGCACAAATATTTGCTGAAAAAATGATCCTACAAACTATTATTTTTAAATCAATGAACAATAATTCCTTTAATGTGTCAAAATTTAACCATTTTTCTATTTCTAATCATTTGGACTGTTTACAGTTGTTTACTATTAAACTATTAAAGTCTAAGATTAACAACTTAAAGAGAAATCTGTGTATCCTCTTTTCCTTAAAAAAGAACTAAAAATGGAAATGTTTGGTTAAATCATATGTAAACTTTGAAGGTTTTCGAAACGTTCTATGAACTGCTCTCTATTAAGTTGAACCTATTTAAACTATATTCAGTAGTGTGTGAAAGTATCTTTTTGGGGGAAAAATCCCCCCCAAAAAATCAAAATCTATTTTTTCTATAATTAACCTTCCTCAGGAAGTGTTTGGAAGAATCAGAGATAACAAAGCAATCACCTTCTACCTTTAATAATATGAATGCCTGCTAAGCCATTGAGAGCACAAACTAGCTGTCGATGTGCTTCTTCACATTCAGTTCCACATTTCTTCTGCAAAGATGTCAGCAGCTCTTCCATTGTCATGGTGCTAAAAGAAAAGGTAGACTGTTCAAAACTAGAAAGAAAATCCCAAGTGTTACTTCAGTGGGAGTGTTATATCACACATGATCAAGAGTGTATGAGACTCGCAGTAGTTGTGGTATCTCTAGCATTTTTTTTCCACCTCAATTTTTACCATTATTTTTTCCCACATAAGTACCTTTATTTGATCACATCTTTAAGTTTTTCCCATTTCAGTAAAGGGAGAACAAAACTAGAAAAATCTTCCTCAAGTACAAAGTACAACATAATATATTTGAAATATTACAGGTATTAAAATGTAAGACTGACTCTGAATCCTAGCACTGCAACTTAATTAGAAAACCTCTTTGAGCCTGAATATTTTTTTAATCAGTAAAAAATGAAGATCCTCTAAGGTTAAATGCCATTCCTTCAAAAGGCTGTCTAACCTTAACCACTCATATATAAATTGTTTTCAGACTCTAACTGTACACAGCAATTTGTACGTATATCTTTTGAAATTTACCATGTTCACTTCATATTTTAGAAATCTGTAATTTTCATCATTTCCTTTATTTGTCTATAACCTGCTTAAAAGCAAAGACAAAACTGAATCCTTTTTCTATCTCTTATAGCCAAAGGCTAGTTCCTGAGTTGCAGTCTGATTCACAAAAACTTTCTGGGACAATAGAGTATTATGAACACAACTTTCTTAATGTTCTCAGAATGAATAATCAGAGAGATAGAAAATATTTAATGGTAATCTAATTCCCTGATGTGGGAACTATGAAATAAAGTAAGAGCAAAAGCCTTTCATATCTGGAGTACAGCCAAAACCCTAAACAACAAAATAATAATTTTTAAAAAACCTCAACAATAATCCTAATTTTAAAAGAAGTGTTCAAGGCCAGGTGTGGTGGTTCATGCCTGTCATCCCAACAGTTTGAGAGGGTGAGACAGGAGGACTGCTTGGGGCCAGGTGTTCAGGATCAGCTCAGGCAACATAGCGAGGCCCTGTCTCTACAAAAACATAAAATAGGCTGGGCGTGGTGGCTCACGCCTGTAATCCCAGCACGAGGCTGGGGCGGGGGGTGGATTACCTGAGGTCAGGAGTTCAAGACCAGCCTGACGAACATGATGAAACCCCGTCTCTACTAAAAATACAAAATTACCCAGGCGTGGTGGCACATGTCTGTAACCCCAGGTACTTGGAAGGGTGGGCCAGGAGAATTGCTGGAACCCAGGAGGCAGAGATTGCAGTGAGCTGAGATTGTGCCACTGCACTCTAGCCTGGGCAACAAGAGTGAAACTTCATCTCAAAAAATAAAATAAAATAAAATAAAAAATAAAAATAAAAATAAAAAATAAAATAAAATAAAGTAAATAAAATAAAATAAAATAAAATAAAATAAAATAAAATAAAATAGTAGCTGGCTGTAGTAGTGTGCACTTGTAGTCTTAGCTACTTGAGAGGCTGAGGCAGGAGGATCACTTGAGCCCAGGAATTTGAGGCTGTCACTGTGAGCTATAATCACACCACTGCACTCCAGCTGGGAAACAGAGTGAGACCCCGTCTCAAAGAAAAAAAAAAAACAAAAATAAAAAACAAAAAACCACACCCATTGCAAAAGAGAAATGCTCAAAACCATGAAAATAATTTTGATAATTCTCCATTGCAAATGAGGTTCCATACCAAAGAAAACCCTCTACACCATTAAAAATAACTGACAACTCAGTTACATGTCTCTGAATGAAACTGTGGGCCAGAAATATTGTCTATTATGATATATCAACTGCAATTTTAAAAAGTTGATAATAAAACCTTTTTTGGAGTGGCAAGAACTCTCCACGAACAGCCTGTGGGTGACAGCAGGCCTGTCTGAGCCTCAGCAATGGATACAGGATAGAGGTGACAGTCCTTCTGTCCAGGCTGCTGAGCTTCAGAGCCCAGTCAGAAATCTTCCTGAGTTTTACCACCGCATCCTGGCAGCACACCTCATGCTGACGGTGATAGAAATGCCTTTCCACTGGAGAAAAGTGGAGCCAGTGTATTTCTTCGGTTTGTGGTGGTATCTGGATCTGTGAAAAGGAGCAGGAAAAAAAAAAAAAAGATGTCATCTAAAAATTTAACTTTCCATCCCAATTGTTTCTTTTCTCTTATAGTATCTTTATCAATAAAAACTTATTGTACTGACTTGGTCAATCACATCTTTCTTTGCAGACCTCCACAGTATCTTGGCAATAAAGCTGTAGAGATGCTGAGGATTCTTTTTGCAGTAAGGCCGATAGAGAAGTCGAACCCACCAGTGTTTGACACAGTAAGGTTCAATACCAAGAAAGACCACTAACCCAAAAAGATCTGAAAAGAAAAAAATAAAGTACATTGAGAATAACTCTATTACTTCATTACCAGTTTGCAGAAGCGTTTCTACAGACATTACACAGCACATAGAACTTTCCATGAATTGAAATACAGGCTGTATAGGCTCTTAAATCTGAAATTCAATTCCAATTCCATTTATATTTATTGAGCATCTATTCTGCCCTAGGTTTTGTGCTAGGTGCTAAAATAATGTTAGGTTTATGGAACCATTCATTACACAAAGCTTATACTTAATTCAAAAATCTGAAATTTCTATCAGAAGTTAAACCAAAAAACCACTCAACTGAATGTACTTGGTAAGACGTATATAAGAAATACCATGCTCTGAAACCAATAGATGCAAGATTTGCTGGATTGGAAAAAAGAATTTCTAATCACACAGATGACATGAAGAATATTCTCTGATGCAATATTCCTCATACCCTTTATCTAATAATTCTCCTAGAAGCCTAAGAGAGTAATAAAAATATAGATAAGATTCACTTACACAGTGATATTCATAGCAACAATATGTAGAAAAATGACTCAAATAAATAAATTATGGTAATCCCACAAAATAGAACTATTTTTCTTTTCTGATTCAGCATGCCTTGTATTTGTTAGCTTTAGAGCCTGAGACTTCTTGTTTATCTCTTTACTGGGCACACTCAATTTTATATTCTATTCCCTTCCACCTGCCCACTTAACATACCCTAAACTGTTTTCCACATATTTATTTGTGAGGACTTATGAAAAACTGCTTCGGATATGATGTTAAGTGGAAAAAAAAAGGAATATAAAATTGTGCATGCAAAATAAGCTCAAATATATAAACATCTATATAGAAAAGATTAGATGTGGTTTTGTCTTCAAATGAAGACTATGAGTGTAATTTTGTAATTTTCTTTTTTTTTTTTTTGAGACAAGGTCTTGCTGTTGCCCAGGCTCGAGTGCAGTGGCACCATCTTAGCTCACTGCAGCCTCAACCTCCTGGGCTCAAGTGATCCTACCTCAGCCTCCCAAGTAGCTGAGATCATAGGTGTGTGCCACCATGCCTGGCTAATTCTTTTATTTTCTGTAGAGACAGGGCTTCCCTATGTTGCCCAGGCTGATCTCGAACTCCTGGGCTCAAGTGATCCTCCCACCTCAGCCTCCCAAAGTGCTGGGATTACAGGTGTGAGCCACCATGTCCGGCTTGTAATTTTCTTTATACTTTTATGTACAGTTCAAATTTTTCCAAAATGGGCATATACTCTCTTCAGAAGCCATAAAATAATAATAAAAATATCCTTCCCACACCTACAACACTTATTCTGAAGATGTTCAACAAATATTTAGATTGAATTAAGTTACCTTGATGGTTGCTGGGAGTTAGCAACATCTGAAAGAACCAACGCATCACTGCTATGCAAAGGTCCACAGATTTATATTTTTAGCCCAAATCAATTCAATTGCTGTATGTTACCTCTTCTTTGAGGTCCCAAAGCCGTCTCAAACTCAACTTGCCGAAATCTCAAATTCATAATTTTTTTTTCTTTTTGCACACACATGCTTCATCTTTTTCTTTTTTTTTTTTTTTTTTTTTTTTTTTGAGACAGAGTCTTGCTCTGTTGCCCG
>NW_026652302.1:3203323-3312075 GCF_009828535.3 Hylobates moloch | reverse complement strand
TTTTTTTTTTTTTTTTGAGACAGAGTCTTGCTCTGTTGCCCAGGCTGGAGGGCAGTGGCGCAATCTCAGCTCATTGCAACTTCCGCCTCCCAGGTCCAAGCGATTCTCCTGCCTCAGCTTCCCAACTAGCTGCGATTACAGGTGCCTGCCACCATGTCCAGCTAATTTTTGTATTTTTAGTAGAGACAAGGCTTCATCATGTTGGCCAGGCTGGTCTCAAACTCCTGACTTCAGATGATCCACCCACCTCAGCCTCCCAAAGTGCTGGGATTACAAGTGTGAGCCACTGACCTATGCTTCTTTTCTGACAGTATTCACTGGAGAAACCAGTCAACATTCATGGATTTATGCAAGTCAGAAATCTTGGTATCTCCTGATCTGTCACTGAGGCTTGTTAATTTTGCCTTATCCACTTTTTTCTGTATCTTTAGGACAAACCTAGTCCAAATCAAAAGTGCCAGCACCACTTGCCTAGATTACTTCTTATAGACAATCAATTAATATCCTAACATCCACTCTTACCCTCTTCTAAACCACTCTCCACACTGCAACAAGAGTGATCTTTTGAAATACAAATCTAACCACAAAATGACCCCCAACCACTGTGTTTAAATCGTTTCAATAGCTCCTACTACTCTTAAGAAAAAAAATAAAATTCTTTAACAAGGCGAATAACATCCTCCATGGTCCCGTCTCTACCTACCTAGTCTCTCCATCCACCATCATCTCCCTAGCTCTTTACATTCTAGCCACGCTATTTCTGCCACATGATCTATTTACATTAATATTTTCTGTTTCCTCTACAATAGAGGATTTTTCCTTTTCCTCTTTACCTAGCTCATGTTAATGTTTCAGATCACAGCTCAGTTGTCAGCATCCCAATTGTACGTTATAGAACAAATTTTTTTTAATGAAACCTGTTGTAGTTAGAATTTTCCATTTTTTTCATTTGTGAAAGTTATTTCAATTGCAATTTAATATTTATCTAAGTATTTAAGAAATATTTTAAGAAATATTTGTTCTCCTCTAAGCTGTAAGCTCAATAGAAAAGGGATCGTATGTACTTTTGCTCATCATCTGCTATGGTTTGAATGTATCCTCCAAAAGTTCATGTGTTAGAAGCTTAAACTCAGTGAACAATATTAGGAGGTGGGGCCTAATTATATGTGACTCAGTCATGAGGGTGGAACCCTCATAAGTGGATTAATGTCATTATCGTGGGAGCGGGTTAGTTATCTCAAGGGTTGGTTATTACAAAGTGAGTCCAGCCCCTGGTGCTTCTCTCTATCTCATGTACTCCCTTCCACCTTCCACCATGAGATGATCCTCGCCAGTTGCCAGTGTCATGCTCTTAGATGTGCCAGCCTCTAGAATTGTGAGTTAAATAGACTTCCCTTCTTTGTAGTTATCCAGTCTGTGGTATCCTAACAGCAAAAATCTGACTGAGATTCTATCCTACCTCACAAAGAAATAAATCAAACACATAAATAATAATAAATGAAATAATAAATGCATCACAAAGTACTTGTTAAAGTCAACACTTTCGAAGACACTAAAATAAATAAATGACTACATAAATGGAAAATAAAAACAACAAAAGCAGAAGTAGAAGCAGCTATCATTCATTGAATATTTAATATTTGTTAGGTACTGTGCTAAATCCTTTGTATACTTCATCATAATTCATCTTTAAAACACCTTATTTTATAGATAAGAAAAATAAGGACTTAAATGTTTAAGGAATTTGTTTATGAACATACAACTAATAAGTCAGGATGTAAACCCCAGTTTTTATATTCCCCAAAGCCAATGCTTTCTGTATTATACAAATGAATACATTATGTAGACATAGGGTGTGGCGAGTGGAAGGAGTTAGGAAGCGTTCTTCCATATTGGACATTCCAAGTAGATGACATTATTTCAGTCTGGCAATTTCTGAAGACATTTCTGGGTGTCATAATTGTAAGAGTGCTACCAGCATCTAGTGGGTAGAAGCTAAACATCCTAAAACATACAGGACAATTCCCAAAGAATAAGAATTATCTGGCCCCAAATGTCAATATGGCCAATGTTGAGAAACCCTAGTTTAACACAAAAAGAAAACAAATGAGACTTCCATGTCCAAATACAACATAGTAAGTCATGGGCAGGCTAACATTCCTAGTGTGACAACTAGAAAAAAACCATTTAATTGCAAGAATCATAAAGATACCAGAGAGATATGGAAGCGAGGGGGAAAGACAAAATTCTAGAAAGTCTGGAAAAGCTCTTTTGGAGCTGAATTGGAACATGACGAAACTTGCCTTATTGTGCAAATATATTCATAGCTACATATACATGTCAAAACTTTTCAAATGTGGTATTTTAAATATTTAGTTATATTATATGTCATTTATATCTCAATGAAGTTCAAATAGCTCAATAAAGTTGGTTTTTAAAAAATTAGGAATTTGTTGAATGGTGACAGGTGCTCAAAACAGTTGCCAACATTTTATATCTCCAAAAAAACACAGACCCAGGAACTAATAAATTATTGCTCATACTCTCTCAACATTAAAATGAGAAAAAGCAACTCTGATAGTCATGTACTCTTTTCTATACCCTCTCACCTAACTTCTGAGCTGGGTAAGATCTTAGACCTTATTAACGCCTAAACATTTACAATTTCGACAGTTTCCAAACATGAAAGGAGACCACTAAATGTGGTCCTTTACTGAACCTAATATTATTCTATAAATATGTATCTAAATGTAACATTTAAGTTATGCAAATATTTAAATATATACTAGAAAATATTACTAGAAAACCTTTTCCTCCTAAAAATAATCATTGGAAAACACTGCTTTTAAAGGTCAAAGTAATGGATGCTGAGATTTTTGTTTTAGCAGAGTGAGTTATGCTGCTGAAAACAAATACACGAAAACTTGGATTTTCAGAAAGATAAGTTTTGAAGATGAATATTTACTACAGAACTCCAAGTATGTTTAAATTTTATAATTTAACTACACTTTAATAACAGCTTTTAGGGAAATACATAAAACAAGATTTAAACTTTTCATTTTAGACATTCACAACTTGAATAAAGGTTTTAGAAATGCAATGTCCGTTCTACTGTGATATTGTGATATTGAATAAGATTAAGGTAGAAGGATCATTTCAATGCATGTGTGGAGAGGAGGAAAAAACTAGACACGATCTAAATGCTCAAGAAAAGGAACGGTACAAACAATAATGGTATATACATACAGTGTGACATTATAAGGCTACTAATAACTTATATAATTACTAAAATTATGGCCCTAGTATTCCTGGGTTCACACAATAAAAATTACAGTCTCCATTTTCATAGACACAGTTAATTGAAATTAATTCCCTTTCTCTCTTTTTCTGCCTCTCCCCCACCACCCACCCTTTGTTTCTTTTTGGGTTAGATTCTTTGTTTTCTACCTATGACCTTGGAACTCTAATTTTAATTCAGACCTATATCTACGCTGTTTAGGCAGGTGCAGTAATTGTTCAACTCAGGCAATGAGACCTCTTTATATCTGTCTTCATATACATAAACAGAAAAATCACCTGAGTCCCATTTAAAAAGATAAATGCTTGAAACTATTAGGAGTCAACTATAAAGACATGAATTATCACTTCAATAAGGATTGCAGCAACGGTTAAGCATAACAATACTTTTCTCTCTAAAAAATGAAGCTTTTCAAATGCATGCAATATGTGAGGAAACCACACATTACCCTCTAATCCTCTCTGTACTGGAGTGCCACTGATACACCACCGATTAATCCCACTCAAACGCTGGGCCATTTCTGCAGCCTGATGAGAGAGAAAAGTGAAATAAAAACGAAATCCAGAAAACCAGAGAAAGAACACAGAAGTCAGGCATACTCATGAAAAACAGCCCATTAAAAGCTACACTTCCGGTGAGATGTACCTGCTTTTATTTAACAGTTATCACACTCAATGTTGAATGTCATATTCAATGGACCATCTTCCAGTACAGTGGTTCTCATTAGTGGGAGGCTGCCACGCAGTCCCCTAAAACAGAGGGGTAGTTCAAATACGTACAGAATGAAAAAGCCCCCTGAATAACTGATCCATGCCCTACATCACTCTGTCCTCCAGATATACTAATAGACATGATTCATACATTCAGTTCAGGTTACAGACTGGCCAAAGACAACAGAATAAAGACATATGACATTCAAAGGCTAAATCAAAATTCTGTCCTCTAAAGTAGTATTTTCTGTTACCATTTGGCCTCTGATTTAAAAGACTGTCAACGTCAACTTTGGTTCAAAGCTATCAGAGGCTACATGATGAGCTCCCAGTTAGCAGAAATGCTTACAGAAGTTTCTAAACACAGTTTACTTTGATTTGCATCGTATATAAACGGACATCTTACTGAAAAATATATATTTCATATAGAGCAATGATTCAGAGTACAAAACTAATTTCAAAGGGTTATGTATTTCAAAGCACAAGAGAAAAGCGCAAGTAGTGTTTAATAACAAACTTTTGACCAATATCAGTATTACAGGTTAACTATGCTTAAACTATTAAACTACTCAAGTTCCCCTAATTCCTTTTCCTCCTTCTTCCCCAGCCCTCAACAGATTTTGCAGAAACTCTCACTTTTACTGTGGGACATTCAACCATCTGAGCTTCATCAAGGCAGATCCTCCACCACTCCACAGCTACCAGGGGGCTCGGGATAGCCATATAGCGCTTCTGGTTCCGTAGGCGACGCCCATCCTCACTATTGCTATGTGGGATACCGACATAATTTAATTCTGAACGCAGTACATCATATGTGATGATAACTATATCCTGTTCTGCCAAAAAATGAGGTTGTAAAAAGCCATCTTTCTTCACTCCTTGATATACCTAGAAAATAATCAATACAGGCAGTTATTGCAAAAAGGCTCACTAAAGGCAATGAAATATTCACTCATTTATACCCTTACTAAGTCCTCTCTATTTTCTTAGGAGCATTCATGCTCTGAGACAGATCACATACCTGTTTGGAGAAAGACATGTTTTAGTGTGGAAGATGAATTACATAACTGATGTGCAACAAACTGTAATAAATGTAAACATGACAGCATCACAGTGGAAAGAAAAATTCTGTAGCGGAGATAGTGAAATCACAGAGGAATTACAACCTGAGGTATACCTTAAAGGTTCTCATAGGTGGCAAAAAGAGAAAAGGGCTATATGTAGGTAGGAGGATGGAATCAATAGCATATGTGAAAGCACAATGGTATGAAAAAGTAGAACAATAAGAACTATTATTTATGAAATGCCTTTTATGTTTCAGATACTGTGCTAAGCATTATCTCCAAACTTCAACAATAATTCTGTTGGTGGTTGTTAATATTCCTATCCCACACATAAGAAAAATAAAGTGACTTGCTCAAAACTGATGGAACTAAGACTCAAAGCTTTGCCTACCCACACAGAACAGAGCTTCTTAACAGCAAAAATTGTTTTACTTATTACAGTATTCTCCATGCCTATGTAGAGTGGATGAAATATAAAAACCTTCAGTAACATTTGCATGGAAAGAAGGAAGAATGAAATTAGTGAAGGGTATTAATATTAGGAAACAATAATATTACTATGTGCCCAGTACTTGACGAAATCATATCTTCACAGATGACTGGATACTATTTTTAAAATTCAGCACAGTTCCTGGCACATAATAAGTGTTCAATAAAGATTTGCTGTATAAGTAAATTCTTATTTTACAGCTGAGGTAACTGAAGCTTTAGAGGATGATTTTGGAGCTAAGAGATGGCAGATCAGATAAGTAGCTCCTATTACACAGTGCTGCCTTTGGATTGCATTTCTCTCTGAAGACTATAAATGCTTATACCAAGAATTTCTCATTTACATACTCGAGAATTTTTAAAAAGCTTTCACATCTTTATACTCAAAATGCTTTAACTGGTGAAATTCTGATGTTAGAAAAGAATAACATTGTACTGCTCTAGTTCTTAGTCTCAGTTTTTTTCTTTAAGCTTTGATTTAACATTACTATTAAGTCATTCAGTTAGTTTTAAGGATAAACAACAAAGAAACAAAGATTAGGAAACTATCATGAGAAGCAAAACTTTACATTTTCCTCTCCCTCTTTAGTCCAAGTGGCCTTACCAAGACTCGAAGAGATGACGACCTCACATGCCTATTGATCTCATCCACCCACTGGTGACAGATGGAACTTGGAGAGATGATCAGAGTTGCTCTTGTTGACACTGGCTCCATTGCTACAAGGCAGTGGGGGCAGTAAAAAGGCTTGATCTTCAGATTTTTCTCATCGTAATTCACGCACTTTGCATGTTGCCACAGGTGACACTTCAGGCATTGAACACGAGGCTTACGATCCATCTGATCAAGTTCACCACATATGCACTCAAAGCGGTAATCAGAGGTGTTAAAGGGACTCATGGTATTAGAAGGTGGTACATCACTATCAGCAGGATTTAGAGATTCGGCACAGTCCTCTGTTTCATGTTCTTGGTTGAATTCAGAGATACATGTACTTTTAGACATAGCAACATCAGTTATTCCAGAGTTGCTAGTAGCTGGACAGTGACCTTGTGAATTGGGATTGATAAATGGTTGACTTTTTCCTTTTTTTGTGGATGGAACAAGCTTTTTCCTCAATTTACTACGATTTCTCCTGGACTTATAATAATAATAGTAAGGATCATCATCATCATCAGAGGTGTTTGATGGCAAGTATTCAGAATCTGTGTCCTTGTTCCCTGATTTTCTAGTTTCTTTCTGAATTTTCCTTGGACTCCCTACTGCCTATGAAAAAAATATTTAATTAATTGATTTCAACATAGCTGCATTTCTGAAATTAAATTCCTGACTTTATGTAAGTACTTCATATAATTATGTAGCAGCCAGTCTTTGCTACCCTTTTCCCTGAGGAGAATCACTCCTGATAAGTGGCTTCCAATCTGCCCTCTGTAAGGACCCTCACTTTATCTCAAAACAAAAGGAAGGTTCTACAAGTGTAAGATTTGGAAAGATGAAAAATCAGAAAGATAAAGGAAGCTACTGATATTTTGTTATTAACCTACTATGATTTAGTCTGCCTAAATCAATACAAGACTAGTACTTTTCGAGTACATAAATATACAAATTAGGGCAACTACAAAAATACCAAGTACTAAAATATAGCATTTAAAGAAAGTAAAAGATAATCAACTGGTTACTGCAATTAGCAAATTGATTCCTTCTTTCCTTCCCTTTTCTACATATGTCCTCTCTTACAATTACTTATTAAATGCCAGTTCTGTGCCAGTAGTTGTGTTAGATGCTAGGGACACAAATATGAACAGTATTTGGCCCCTGGTCTCAAAGGGGTCTACTGGAAAAGTGAGAACAGTAAAAAGTAAAATGATGCTATGGGAATACCTAAGAGGGTTGTACAACATAGTGGGAGTATGATAGGCAGGTAGGTAATAGGGACAGCTTCCTCCAAAGGATATCAGGGCTGAGGTCGAACAGGGGAGTTAAGACACAACATGTAATCAACGGCATTAACTGAGGGAAATCTTCTAGTTCTGGTGGTAGCAGGATTACCAAAAGCACAGTTCACTGCTGTCTTCAATGCTACCCAAAGATAATAGACTCCCTACTCCAGGAAATAAATTTTTTGTCTTTTTCTTGGTGGCCAAGCTGGTAGCTCCACATTTTGACTTGTTGTCATTAGTCTTTATTTATGATTGCAAATATTATAACTATTTTCCTAAAAGCAAATTGAAATTACTGGCCCAACAGAAGCAGTTTTCTAACAAAATGCATAAATTGTATAAGATAATAATATAAAGAAAATGAGAATTTAGAAGTTCCAGACCTGCCTGGGCAACATAGTGAGAACCCCATCTCTACAAAAAAACAAGAAAAATTAACCAGGCATGGTGACATGAGCCTGTACTCATAACTACTTGGGAAGCTAAGGCAAGATGACAGCTTGGCAAAGGAGTTCAAGGCTGCAGCTGGCTATGACCACTGCATTCTAGCCAGGGCAATAGATGCCTTGTCTCTTAAAAAAATAAAAAAAATAAATAATACAGAAGATACTTTATACTCTATAACATGCTTAGGCAACTAATTTTTTAATTCACTCAATAAATATCTGAGTATTTGTTATGTGCCAAGCATTATTCTCTGGGTTTAATGATAGCCAAAGTAAAGTTACTCTCATGGAGTTTATATCCACAAAGTAGAAAGTAGAAGTTAAAGATATAAGTACTTTTCCTATTTTGTTTTTTATCTTCAGATTGTAAGAGTTTCAGTGTCAAGGTGAGATCTGTCAATGTACTCGGTAAGGTATCACATACGTGTACTTAATATAGAGCTGAACTTAAGCTCTGTTACCTGCTTTTTTGTTTTATCACATATATCCTCTTCCTTGTACTTCTTTCCCAATGTAAAAGTCCCAGAAAAACCATGGCCTTTGATCTGTTTCACGAGACCTTCAAAAATTAAACATTTCAGCATCCTTTTCAAAAGACTCCTGTTCCGTTGAACATCGTATCTATATATAGAACTGACATACTTATAGATGGAAAGGATGGACACTCCTTTTTTTCCATTCATTTCTTTCACAGCTGTCAGGATCATCACACGTGTAGCTAAATGTAAAAGGATATGCTAACTCAGTCAAAATAATTAAAATGAAAAGAAAGTAAAACTTGGTTAATCTTAATCTGCATGAGGACTGAGTTAAAAAAATAAATCCAAGATTTATTACAGCAGAGTGCCATTTTGAAAACATATGTAATAAAAATGTATCTCAGCATATTAAGAAACAAATTACTGTAATACAAATAATCCAAGGAAGAATTACTCATACTGAATTGTTAATATTATAAAACAACAATCATTCAAAATTATAAAAGAAAACTCTCACAATTATTTAAGTATACGCTACCATTAGTATGCGAAACCTTCATTTCCTAAAAGGTAAATAAAGCCTGGTTTAAACTGTAAGCTAAAGAGATTTAAATATAACAGACTGAGCAAGAACTACCTGAGCCAAGTCAAACAAAAGAATACATCTTTACTTTTGTTACGATATTATGACTTGTAATTGAATTCATTTATGAAAAGCATATATAACTGTAAAAAAAATTATAACAATTACAAGATATCTCTAAGGATTGCAAGAACTTTAGCAAAGATCACTGTAAGAAGGTATTTCCTTTAAGAGATGTCATACTTACGAGGGCATTGAACTTTTTCTTTTGGTTCAAATTCGATATTCTGGATTTCTGTCTCTTTCAGTTTTCCTCCAAAATAATGTGATGGAATAAAATAATTCACCACTTTTCCCTGATACAAACAACAGTCAGTAGTTACACGGTGTTTTGCTTTTAGTATTCTGAATTGCTTATTGAAATTAACTTTCCTTCTTTATGGAAATGCAAAACAGTTGTAAAAAAATTGCAAGAGAAAGGGCCAAACAGCTGTAGATACATATACAGTTTTATTTCTGAGTTTACAGCTAGCTATCACTTAAAAAATTGTGCATATTATCTTAAATTACCTAAATGTTATGGTGGAACCTCTGAAATTAACTTTTAAAGGTATATTTAAATATAAAATTAACCCATTGAATTTATAATAATATGAAAATAACTTGGAATTAAAATAGTAATGAGTAGTAAATCTCAGAAAGAAGTTACTGATAGTTAAGTCAATATATTCCAAGTCATTTGTCTACAAAGAAAACTTTTTTTTTAAATTTTCTACTCAAATCTGAAAGGCTAATTCTGCAAACTTGACCCTACTGAAAGATAACATAATGCTAAAGCTGTGAGACTGGTGGGTCCTAGAGGTAATTAATTATAATTATACCTTTAACTACTGACTTCATTTCAGCAAGATTTAATGTAAAGGCTGATTTCAGATTTCATTACTAGAAAATATGAGCTATATACTATATTTGCCTTAGTGGACTTTGTTTCTGTAAACTCTAAAATTTATATTTTTAAACACAATTATGTATTTTGGGACAAGGACTTGAAGTTTGTTTCATTTAGCAATCTATTTACTAAGCTACTTGTTCTTTAACAAAGTTCTAATTATTTGGTTCTAAGATTCATATATATGAGATTTGTATAACATTTTTAAATAGCTCTTAAAAATATTTAGTAGTAATATGGAGACTTTATTAGTGACAAAACATTTGAGGAGTCAACAGTACTTTTGTAAAGGAGTTTCTCTGCCACCTAGAAGGAAGTTTAGTAAGTTATTGCAAATTCTCTTCCTAGTTGGCCATCATTACTTAAAAAATAAACCTTCTGGGTCACAAACACCCCATTCTCTCTGCCCACTTGAAGTTAACTAACCACTAATATAAATCATTACCCACAGATTGAACAGAAAGTGTTGACTTAAGTGCCAAGCAAATGTTCAACATATGATGCTTTTCGAGAACATATGTCCCCTGCTTTTGCAAGCCCTACTATACCCCTCCTACCTCAGGAAGAGTGAGAGCATCTTGCTTGACATCTTGTCGAGTATGTGTCAGAATCAGAGCCAAAACCTCCACTGTCTTTCCAAGACCCATCTCATCCGCTAAAATTCCACCAAGCAACTGAGGCCCAGAATTTGGGTACTCACGAATGATGCTAAGGAAAAAAATAAGATAAATCACATCATAGGAAAGTGAATACAAATTACAATGTTCCTAATTACTTTTCCTAAAGAGAACTAAAGCAATGCATAAAATCTAAGTTTACTGAAACTACATTTTAGGGTGAAACAATTCAAACCTTAGATTATGAACATAAGAATTGTGATAACCAAAAAAACTGCCTGAGCTGACAAGTAACTCTGCAGAAATGAGTGGTAGTTAAAAGAGAACATGTCTGCCTTCTTTCTATGACCTTTATGAATGTATGAATAATAAAAAAAAATACAAAGGGCAATAACTACTGATTCATTCATGATGTTTAATGACTACTAAGAAAAAATAAAACTGGACCCATAATAAACAAGATAACATTTTTACTTTGAATAATCTCTTTAAATCTTGATAACCAAGCACCTTATGTCTATTATTCCATATTCATTTACTGAAAAATGACAAGCGCTATTATTTCTAAATCTATCCTATCCATAGATATGTCTAATAAGACTTCACCTTTGATTCCTTCATGAGGTAGAGTCAAAGTTACAGATATACTAACAATCTCAGACAGTTTTTCATTATGTTTATTTTTTAAATCAAGCATATACGTAAAATTTTGCCTTACCAGCCTGTATATGGATTATAGTAGAGTTTTGGACCCTCAGATGTAACAATCTCTCGCCATAAGAAGTGCAGGGCACTTTCTAAAGAAAAATACAATCGTAATAACAAATTTTTGTTTTCCCTTCAGTCAGATAATCACATTAAAAAAAGAATAGGTTAACAGTGAGTATACTCTGGCATAGTGATACCCATATTCTTGTGAAATCTCATTCTGGAAAAGCCACATACTTAACACATGAGTAAAAAGCTAAAGGTCCCTCTATTTCTTTTCTTCTGATATTACTCTTTAGCTCCCTTTGTTTTAGGCACAAATCCATATCAGCAAATAATAGGACAGATAAGCAAAGTGTAGCAGATTTCAGAGAATTAACAGGAAAACTAATACATATAACCAGCTCCTATCTGATAAATGAGCCTATTTTTAATAAATCTTGCAATAAATTATATGAAGTCTTTGAATAACTCAATAGACATATGCTAGTTGGCTAAATACATTTACCCGAATCAGACCTGACCTCTTCTACGGGTCTGAGAGTGGGAAGAAAGGCTTACTTAACTGGGAAAAAAATATCTAAAACCATAACTCAGAAGTGCTGAGTTTGTTTCTACCAGAATCTTCCACTAGCCTTCCCCTTAATATTTTAACTTGTTTAAACCAACTGCCAAATAAGTAGCATGTCTCTACCCACCAATGAAACAGCAACTAATTTTTAGTTGGCTTCTTTAGAGATTAATAGATATTTTAAATTTTTATATTCTAGAATAAAATGGCCATTAAAAATTCAAAGAACTATAGATGTTGGCACGAAGGCAGTAAAAAGGGAATGCTTTTACACTACTGATGGGAATGCAAATTAGTACAATCTCTATGGAAAACAGTATGGAGATTTCTCAAAGAACTAAAAGTAGATCTACCACTCACTCCAGAACACTACTGGGTATCTACCCAAAGGGAAACAAGTCATTATATCAAAAAGTCACCCATGCTTACGTATTTATTGCAGCACAAATTCACAATTGCAAAGATATGGAATCAACTTAAGTGCCCATCAATCAATGAGTAGATAAAGAAAATGTGTGTGGAGGGGGGCAGGTCTGTATACACACCATGGAAACCATGGAATACTATACAGCCATAAAAAAGAATGAAATAGTGTCTTTTGAAGCAACTTGGATGAAAATGGAGGCCATTATCCCAAGTGAAGTAACTCTGGAACAGAAAAACAAATACCACATGTTCTTACTTACAAGTGTGAGCTAAGCTATAAGTACACGGGGGCATACAGAATAGTATAATGGATACTGGAGACTCAGAAGGGAAGTGAGGGATGAAAAATTACATAGTGGGTACAACATACACTATTCAGGTGATGGGTACACTAAAAGCCCAGACTTCACCACTATGCAATTCACCATGTAACCAAAACCACTTTTACCCCACAAAGTTATTGAAAAAAAGACAGCAATAAAGAAGTGGCATGAATGCCTCCTGTAAAACTACTACTTTCATAAAAATACTCGAGATGACTTTTATTATTGTAAAGAAAAAAATGCAAAATCTAGGAAAATTAGTTACACGTAAGTCTCCTACTTTTGTAAATTTGCTTTCTGTCACTAACATTCACCATTACATTGTGAGTTTCTTGCAGATGGTCAGTAAGATTCCCATTGGACCAGATTCTAAAGAGCAATTCTTTGCTTGAAAGGAATGTAAAAAAAATTCCTTGGTTTTTAAAAATTCCAATTGAGGCGGGCTTTGATTTCCTTTTGGCAAGAAAAACCAGTACAAACTTTTATGAATGAAGAAACTCACAAATTCATTTTTCTAGATTTCAGTTTTAAAGAATTTCTTAGAAAATAATTTTGTTTATGGCACCCATTCTATCTTACATTTTCAGGATGTTTATTTTAATGATCAATTTCATCCTGCCCTAATTGTCTCTGATGTAATCTCTCTAATCAATTGGACTTTCTTTAAACATCTTATTCTTACCAGTAGCAGGACTGCTTCTGAAACACTCTTGTTGTAGCATCCAATTGACAGCCTCTCTTTGGTAGGGTCTCAACACAGGGATCAATGCGGGATGCTGGACATCCACTTGGATGGACCGTGTTTCTTGCTGATGTGTTTGTTTCACAAAGTGATACAGCTCGTCAATGTCTTGTCCCTCTGGCTCACTCTCCGGATCATCTTCATCCTCTTCCAACACATCTGTACATCACACAACAAATGTACTCAAAAACTGATACACCTTTTCTAACTATAAGCAATTCTTATTCTAAGAGCATACAATGAACTTGCCCAACTCTGGGGCCTTGCTCAGTGTGTTTTGTCACTGAAAGGCCCTATCTTTAATTCTTCATTAATCAAAAATCTACTCATCCATTCTTCAAGAAAGTTTAACTGCTATTTTTTCCATGGCATTTTCTTTTGTTTTCCCTGGCTGGAATTATGTTCTCCTCTGTGGATACAGTATTATTACATTGTAATCGATCTGGAACTGCAATCATTTATGTCCATTGGTCCTTTCCCCAGTGAGACAAAGGCAAAGTTTTTCATTTTTGTAGCCCCTCAGAGAAGCTGACACGTAGCTGACACGTGTATTGTCTATTGTGGATGTTTTATAAACATTTGAGGAACTCAATGTGAATACTGTTTGAAGTTTATATAGGAACAACTTATTTTACTTTTGTAATTTTAACATACAAAATCCATATGGAGACATAACTGTTCTATGCCCAATAAGAAACGGGTTCTCATTTTATTTCTTACGCTAGAAGAGGATAGGCATTTGGTAGCAGTAGCAGCCAACTGCAAGACAAATGATTATGTTATTAATTCAAATTTGTAAAAACACTAATTTCACTTGGTGGGCACAATTGTTCTGTGGAAGATTTATACTTACTTGAAACATGTAATAAGTAAGTATTTATACTTACTTGAAACATGTAATAAGTAAGTATTTATACTTACTTGAAACATGTAATAAGTAATACTTACATGAAACAAGTAATAAAAACCTTGAACATATTTACAAACTCCTTTCAGCTAATGGTTCTTTATTAAGAACATAATTCTTTCAAGGTGAAAAAGTATATCATTTATTTCTGAATTGCTTTGAAAGAGGCCTATATACTTTTATAGGACATATCTCATAACTTCTAAAACTAAAAGATCACAGCAAAAAATTCACGACTTATTTTTTTCCAATAAATATGCCATGTAAAATTCCAAAACTTCACAATTAATGTATAGCTGTATGCTTGGTTGTTTTAGACTTTTACTATAATTATATAATCTAAGATTAACAGCTAAATTTGAAGTTTTCCTTAGATACCAGGCTTTAAAATGTACAAATTGTAATATTTTTAAAAGGCCGTAACTTTAAAAATTCTAGATGTACTTAAATTCATTCCTTCTAATCCCGAAACCAGAGATTTCCTCATTCAAAGTATCTAACTTGCAAAATGATTTACTATTACTGATATTATAAAGCATTGCAAAGAATGCACTAGAGAAATAACAATCGAAGTTAGAAACTGATTTTCAAATACTCCAGTATGACAATGTTCTATAATTTGCACCTGAAATAATGCTGACCCACCATGAGCAGAACTTGGAGAATTTGGGCTGTTTTTCCAGTAGTGTTGATGAGCTGCACCAAGCCATCCACACTCTCCCAAGGTGACCAATGGCGGGCAACTCTGAATCTGCAGTCCTGACCAAAGATGCAACGTCTTGCCAAGAAACAGAGCAAAGTTATCTGGTCTTTATGGGAACCAGGCTTTTGAAATTATTTGTCAGACTGCAAAGGAGAGGTGGGATAAATGCCAGCCAAGAATTTCTGGCCATGATAAAATAAAAGCACAGGAATAATACAAAAATCCCAACCAGTTCAGATCCCTTTAGACTCTGCCTTTTGACTTGCATATTGACTTTGCAAATATTTCTTTAATATTTAATATAAGGTAAGCACAGAGTTAACCAAAGAAGCAAATTATATTAGTAGGTGCTTTTCAAATAAGTATAATTTGCCATATAATCATTTAATTTTTATTATGGCTTTATTAGCTGTTTTTCTGATTGTTATGTCCAGGGGTTAGAGGAAAAAACTCGCAACTCCTAAGTAATAGCAATTTTTAAGTTTACTGTAAATATTACCTGGAATAATAGAATTGTGTAACTTTTCCATTACTTTCTTCATGAGCTGATTGAACTTTTTCATTCTTGAATTTGCATCACTCAAGAAGTCTAGTTTTGCTAGGCCAGCTTCCAAAAGATAAATTCCAACCTACAAATAATTAATCAAAATAAAAGTAGTTTCATTTGAAATATACCATTCTTTATGAGGACATAAGCAAGAAAAAATTAGCATCACTACTTTTAAAGGTATTCATAGCATTTGTGCCACAAACAATAAATACATACCTACCAAATTTCCCCCACGTGTTTCATTTTCACTAACAAATTACAAATGTAAGTGCCTACAATATACAATTCGAGTTGCTGGCAAAAAGTACTTCCCTAACTGAAATCGAACCTGGGAGAATGTGATAAGAACACCTAGTTCTATCTACCAACGCAATGATTCCCAAAACTGATGAATCAATCAGTCAAGTTTGTTAAAAATGCCGATTTCCCCAGATTATGACATACATGCTAGGAATCTTCTACACAGTTAGGTTTGGGCATCCTTATTACTGAATCAAACACTAAAACGTGTAAAAAAACAGACCTTGATTAATGTTAATATTTTGACCCTAGTGAAGCAATGTAGTATGAAGTTTTACAGTTGAAAGACTTGATTTTGAATACTGGCATTGATATTTAGAAGCTAAATGAATTTGAGAAAAATAACCTATTGATTTTGACCCAAGTGTTCTCATTTACAAAATGGAGACAAGTCTAGCTTAAATAATATAACTATAAAAGTTTCTAATGGTAGACACTCAATAAATGTTAGTTCCCTTTACCTCATGTTGACTATGTTGTACCTGAGTCCCTATATCACTGAGAATCTCTTATTCTTTCACTACAAAACAGGAATCCACCAGCCTTACACAGAAATGAATGACAAAGAGTGTATTTCATTACTGTTAGTATTCTGTCTTGGCTTGCTTGGCGATGTCTTACTACAGCAGCAATAAATGTTTAAATATTTGTAAAATTCAGGATCAGGAAAAACAGAAAAGATTAAGACTTGGTTTGTAGGGAACGTAGATAGAACACAGATATGTGAGTCATAAATTGTTACATACTTGTTATCACTGAGCCACAATTTTGGCAAAATCAGTAAAGAGAGGGAATGTTTGGTTACATAGTTTGACTGTACAGGGAAAAATTAATTGCAATTTAATAATTCTAAATGTTCCCCTTTCCTTCTGACAAATTCTAAAACTATAACTAAGGTTATTGATGCAAGAAATATATGAGACAGTTTTCAGTTAAACAACATGAAATTAACGTTTTAAATTTTCAAGTTTAGCATAAAAGCATATTAACTTCCTTCACAGTTTACAAAGTATACTTTCTTACATTATCCGGCCTGATTTTAAACACAATTCTATGCTGTAAGAAGAATGGGTATTATTTACATTTCATAAAGAAACTGAAATTAGAGCATTTAAATGAGTCACATAAAGTTATTTGGCCAATGAATGACAGAGACTGAAATTACAAATTTATTCATTCATCTACTGAAAATTTAGGTACCAGGTACTTTACTAGGCTGTAAAGATGAAAGGCTTCATAGTTTAGCAAAGGGGAATGATCTAAAATGTTAAGTATGTGACAAGCCGCCAAGGCCAAAAAAAAAAAAAATCTACCAGAGATTCTGAGGAGAGGGCACATAATACTACCAATAGATTTAAGAAACGATCTCCCTGGGTGAATTAAATGCTATACTAAATATTAAAGAATAACCAGGGAAGGGGAAGGGAACAACTCAAGCATAAGGAACTATAAGAGCAAAAGCAAAGACGCAGAAAGTCAGTGTGGTATATGGAGGAAATAAATCAATTTGGAGTTTCTGGGACAAAATAAAAAGCAGAGTAATAAAGGGTAAGTCTCAAGGGCTTGTCAAGGGAGGAATTTGTGTGCCAGATTAGAAAGATTATACTTAATTCTGTAGGCAGTAATGGGTAGAATTTCATTTGCATTCATATCATACAATTCCAATGACAAAATCGAAGCATTTGAAAAGGCAAAATAGCAAACAGAGTAATGGTTAAATGACTGCTGCAGTAAGAGGAACTGATGATGAGGACCAAAACAAGTCACTGAAAGTAGAGATGGAAGATCTTGAAAAAGTGTAGCCTGAAAATGGTTAGTTGTAACACACTTTGAATAGTTATTAAAAGCTTAAAGTGTACTTTGAAACTTAACAATGAAAGGCTTATTGCTGGCTTTTCAGACTTCTCTCACAAGTTAATTTAAAAGTGGACTGCCAATGCAGAAGAGCCTCAAAAAAGACACCACAAAAAACTGAGTACCTTGATAATGTGATTTCCTTCTGGTTTCTGATAGAGTTTTATTCTTCTCTTCTTTTGTAGCCACCCCAAATCTTCTAACATTTCACCACTGAAGGATGACTCCACTAGAATACCCTTGCCACAAATACTCATTGGTTCTTTTTTTTGTTTCTCTACATCTTCACCTTTTGAATGAACATAAATCAGGAACTGATTGCTTGACTCTGAACTCATCAACGTAATACTCCTTTCGGAAAAATTTTCAATTAAACTCTGTGCAGGAAGAAGCTGAAGAGTTAATTCTCCTAGAAATGCTTTCCAGGAATTATCAAAGTGATAGGGAGAAATCACAATATTCAACTTTACAGACAAAGGGGAAAAAATACCAACAGTCTCTTCTTTTTCAACTGGTTTTGAGAAGTTCACCACTTTTGAACATCTCTTCTTATCTCTGTGAGCCACTTCTTCCTTTAGACTATCACTTAGAATGATGCAATGAGCAGAAGAGGTATCTGAACCTGGGCAGGGCTGCTCGTCATCATCACTTATGATGATAGGTTCATTCCTTCTGTCCTCATGCATATTCCAATGAAGCTGCTGCCTCTTTTCCTCATCTACCCTCACTGGAGGAGCACGTTTCCGTCGGCTGCTCATTTTCAAGTTTTCTTGGCTGGTAACTGTGAACTCTAGAGGACAAATGAAACAACAGGAGGTATACCAAGAGATGATTTAGTATTTAAGGGTTACCAGATGAGAAATTCAGCATAAATTCAAGGCCCATAAACATAATATGAAATCTTCAGTGAGATATAAGGCAATGAGTAATCTTTTACCAGGTCATTATGACTAAGGAATGAACATATTAACCATAATCTCATTTATCAAATAAATCCTAATGGTTTTGCTAGTCTTTAGTAGATAAGTTTAGTAAAGGCAATTTGTTGTATAAAATAAAATAAATTGTAGAAATACATTTAATAAGCAATATAATAGACAGGTAAATCTCTCAATTAATCCCAAGTAATTTAACTGCCCCTCAGAACAAAGCCCAACAACACTTAAAAGAGTGAAACAAAATCTAACACAAATGTCTGGCATCAAATCTAAAATTATCAGGCATGCAAAAAACATGAAAATAAAACAGAAAAATAAGACCCATTACAAGAAAAAAATCAAAAAGCCCCAGAAATGACACAGATGATATCATTAGCAGAAACAAACATTCAAATAGCTACTGTAAATATTCTCAGTATGTTCAAGAAGGTAGAGGAAAACATGAATATGACAAAGAAAAATGATAGATATACAAGTGACTCCTATAGAATTTATGCAGATGGAAACACAACATCTGAAACGAAAAACACATTGCATGAGATTACCAGCAGATTAGAAATGGCAAAGAAAAAAAGGAGCAGAATAAGTTTAAACAATGGAAACAACAGTAACAACAGAAACTGTCAAAAATGAAGTAGAGATAAACAAAGACTGAAAAAACAATAAATAGAACATCAGAAACCTACTGGACAATGTTAAGGAGTCAAACATGCATAAAACTGGAATCTCAGCAGCAAAGAATGGAAAGGATACAAAAAACTTTTTGAAAAAATCATGCATGAAAATTTTCCAAATTCTATAAAAACCATCAACCCAGAAAACCAAGAAGCTCAACGAAACCCAATCAGGGCAAACATAATGAACAATCACAATAAGGTATGCCATAATTAAATTACTGAAAAGTGAGGACTTATCTCCAGATTTGCCCTATTTCTCTGGTTTAGACACTGCTCCCACCCTACAGCTCTAAACCCAGCAAAATATCTTTCAAAAATGAAGGTGAAAAAAAGATCAACAAAAGCCAAAAGGACTTATCACCTGTATACCTACAATCTAAGTAATGTAAGAAGCGCTTGGGTAGAAGAAATACGACATCAGATGGAAATCTGGATCCACACACAAGGAAATAAAAAGCAAAAACGAAAAATATGTGTATAAATATAGTAAACTTTTTTCTTGATTTTTAAATTTCTCTAAAAGATAACTTACTATATTTTCATTCTGAAATTTTTCAAGCATACATAAAAATTTAGAAAATAGTATAACAGTATAATCACAGATCTATACAGTGTACTATGTTCATGGACTAGAAGACTCAAAATGTTCAGATGTCAATTTCTTAGTATTGACCTATAGAAAAGCAATCCCGTTCAAACTTCCAACAGGTTTCTTCTGTAGAAACTGACAACCTGATGTTAAAATTTATACTAAAGTGCCTACAATACAGGAAAGTCAATATAATTTTAGAAAAGAAAAATAAAGTTGAATGATTTACACTGATTCCAAGACGTATGTCAAAAGAAATAAAAATGGCGCAGTAGTGGTGTAAAGACTAACATATAGATCAAGGGAACACCATAAAATGTCCTGTAGTGGACCCACACATGGATGGTCAATTGATTTTTGAAAGAAGTTCAAAGGCAGTCAATGGGAAAGGTATCCTTTTAGTAAATGGATACCAATATGCAATAAAATGAAGCTTTACCTCATAAAATGTAAGAATTAACTAAAAATAGATAATAAACTATAAAAGCTAAAACTAAAACTTCTCAAAGAAAACAGAGGAGAAAACCTAAATGACATTGGATTAGCCCAAAAAAAGGCACAAAAATTTTTAAGCAGGAAACAAAAACCATAGACTATGTAAGAAAATGATAAACTAAGTTTCATCAAAATTAAATATTTTGGTTCTTCAAAAGATATTGTCATCAAAATATGACAGCAAGTCATAGATGGGAGAAAATATTAGCAAATCAAGTATCTGATGAAGGATATGTTTGCAGAATATATAAAGAACTCTCACAAATCAATAGTAAGACAAACATTTAAAAAATAGTCAAAAATTTTGAACAGACATTTCACCAAAGATGACCTATAAGTGTAAAATAAGCACATGAAAATATTTTCACCAGCATCAGTCATTAAAGCAATGCAAATTCAACCCACAAATCACAATGAGATTCCACTATTCATACACTAAAATAGTCAAAAATTTAAAACACTGAGAGTATGGCTCAAACAGAACTGAACTCTCCAACATTTGAACACAGCACAGTCACTTTGGAAAAGTTTATCAGTTTCTAATAAAATTGAATATAACTTACTATGCAGCCTAGTAATCCCTCTCTTAGGTATTTATCCAAGAGAAATCAAAACATAAATCCACAAAAATTTAAACTTGAATGTTAACAGCTTTACTATTAAAAGCCCCAAACTGGAAGAAAACCCAAATGTCCATCAACTGGTGAATGGACAAATTGTGGCATATTCACATAATGGAATACTATTCTGTGATAAAAAGAGACTTCTGTCAAATAACCTGAATGAACTGTTAGAGCATTATGCTAAACTGAAGGAAGCCAGATGTGAAAGACTATATACTATATGATTCCATTTACATGAAATTCTAGAAATGGCAAAAACCTAATTGCAGAAAGCAGATGAGTGGTTACCAGGGGCAAGGAAGTAGAAAGAGGTGACTGACAGCAAAGGAGCAGGAAGGCAGGCTTTGGGGTGACACAAATGTTCAACACATGATTGCAGAGTATACATCTGTGAAAACTCATCAAATTATATACTATAAATTGAATTTTCTTATATATAAATTATATCATAAAGTTGATTTAAAGAGCAAAAACAAAAAGATGCATGAGATTTAGAAATTTTAATATTAAGTATAACTTTATTCAATAAATACGAAAAATCTAGATAAAATGATAAATGATAAAGTGATAAAATTTTGCTAACAAAATACAAATGAACAAAACTGGCCCAAGAAGGAAAATATGAATAGACCAATAACCATAAAAGAAACTAAAGAGACATTATTTACCTGCCTAAGGTCTATCCTCCTTCCCTGATGACTGAACCTTTATTTAGGAACAAGGTGGCCCTATGATTCAAAGGAAGTGGTTTCCTTGGCACCTCCAAGGAAGTCGTTTCTATCTACTATTGGCCAAAGCAAATCCAATAAGGTAGTTACTGGCTGCATGTGACTACTTAACTTTCAATACAGTTATGCATTGTATAACGACATTTTGGTCAATGAAGGACCAAATATTACAGTGGTTCCATAAGGGAGCTGAAAAATTCCTATGGACTAGTGACATCATAGCCACTGTAACATCACAATGCATTTATTTATTTATTTATTTATTTATTTATTTATTTATTTACTTATTTTTTGAGACAGAGTCTCACTCTGTTGCCCAGCTGGAGTGCAGTGGCATGATCTCTGCTCACTGCAAGCTCTGCCTCCTGGGTTCATGCCATTCTCCTGCCTCAGCCTCCTGAGTAGCTGGGACTACAGGCGCCCACCGCTATGCCCAGCTAATTTTTTTTTTGTATTGTTAGTAGAGATGGGGTTTCACTGTGTTAGCCAGGATAGTCTCGATTTCCTGACCTCATGATCTGCCCGCCTCGGCCTCCCAAAGTGCTGGGACTACAGGCGTGAGCCACCATGCCCGGCCGCATTACTTTATTTTTTAATAAATTTTGTGTAGCATAAGTGTGCAGTGTTTACAAAGTCTACAGAAGAGTACAGTAATGTCCCAGGCCTTCACATTCACTCCCTGACTAACCCAGAGCAACCTTCAGTGTTATAAGCTGCATGCATGCTAAGTACCCCACAAAGGTGTACTATTTTTTCTCTTTTATACCACATCTTTATTGTACATTTTCTATATTTAAATATGTTTAAATATACAAATACTACTGTGTGACAACTGCCTACAGTATCCAGTACCAAATATACTGCACAGATTTGTAGCCTAGGAGCAGTAGGCTGTACCATAGAGCCTAGGTGTGTAGTAGGCCGGCAGTACCACCTAGGTTTGTGTAAGTATACTCTAAGATGTTTACACAACAAACTTGCTTGTGATGCATTCCTCAAAACATAGCCCCATCATTAAGTGATGTATGACTGTAAATAAAATTAAATGTTATAAACTCAGCTCTTCAGTCTCACTAGCCCCACTTCAAGTGCTCAATAGCCCTATATGACTAGTGGCTACTGTACTGGACAGCACAAATATAAAGCATTCACATAATTGCAAAAAGTCTATGTATCAGACAGTGCTTGTTTAAGTCAATCATGAGAATTCTATTCCCTTAGCCAGTGCTTCACTTATGAATGTGCACGTGATGGATTAAAATCAATCCTTGGCTATGGTTAACTACTTTTAAAGCATCTTATCCTCTCTTATCTTGATGGAATAATATAGAAAGCTCTTAAATTCCTTGGTGGAATAATATAGAAAGCTCTTATGTTTGTCCAGTTTTTCTCAAAGCATAAGCTGGAATGCTGAAAGTGGGTCACTCTGCAGGAACTTTAAAAAGTTATGCTATACTATCTTATCAGTTAACTACTGCCACAAACATGCTGTATAACACACTACCTCAAAGCTCAATACCTTGATACAGCAATCATTTATTCTCATAGATCTGCACATTAGCTGAAGGAGGCTAATCTAGGCTAGGTGTCTGGAAAAGCAGTTTGGCTCTGCTTAATGTAGTTCTTATCCCCTCTCCTTGGATCAGCAAAGTAACTCAGGAATGTTCTTTATGGCAATGGTTGAGGTGTATTACTGCAAATCCAATCACACAAGTAGTTTTCAAAGTGCTTAAAAACCACTAAGGTGCCACAGAACAAAGCAAGACATATCCATGGACCCAATGTCAAGTAGTGAAGAAATATACCACACTTCTTTACTAGGTGAAACTGCACATGGCAAAGAGCATGGATATGGGGGGTGGAAGGGTAGAGGGAGTGTAGGAAGGGAATTGGGTCAGTTACACAATGTATCACACTAACCATAATAATATTAATAACATGGTTATTGTGGAATCATTAACTCTGAAAACCCAAAAAGCAACTGTCTAGCAGAGTCTCACATTAGCAAAGCAATGTAGCTTAAAGGTGAGAATGCGATGCTTTGAAGTCTTATATTCATTCTAATTCCAGCTTTGGCATTTACTAACTGTGTGGCACTGGAGTAGTTATCCAGTCTTCTGTGCCAATTTTCTCATCTCTAAAATGGGGATGAGAGCAGGATTGTGGTTAGAAATAATTTAAGTACAACAGCACAGTACTAGAAATTTGGCCTGTATTCCATAAATGGTAGTTGCTATTTATCATCATCCTGAGAACACTCTAAACCAGCAGTTCCCAACCTTTTTGGTACCATAAACCGGTTTCATGGAAGACACTTTTTCCATGGACCGGAGGAGAGGGGTGGGGTGAGGAGGGGGTGGTATAAGGATGAAACTGTTGCACCTTAGATCATCAGGCATTAGATTTTAATAAGAAGTGCACAACCTAGATCCTGTGCATATGCAGTTCACAATAGGGTTTATGCTCTTATGATAATCTACTGACTGTTGATCTGACAGGAGGCACAGCTCAGGTGGTAATGCTTGCTTGCCCGCAACTCACCTCCTGCAGTGCAGCCCGGTTCTAACAAGCCACGGACTGGCACCGGTCCATGGCCTGAGAGGTGGGGACCCCTGCTCTAAACTACATTTCACAATAACCAAACTTTAATGTCGCAGGATGGGGGACCACAGATTAGTGCTTCTCAAACTTGACTGCACATTAGAATCACCAGGGGAACTTAAAAAAATCCTGATGCCTAGCCAACTAAGTCAGAATGTCTTGGAGAAGGGCCCAGGCACTACTCCCTTTATTTTTTAGAATCCCTAAAAAATTCCAGGGTGCAGCCAAGTTCAAAAAACCTTGTTATGGATAACCAGCTGCCTACTAAAATCCACTTATTTCCACTCAAAGTATAGAGTAGTTGAGAAATGGCTGCCCAGCTTGGTTTGGTCCTATGGCCAGTCCTAGCCAGTGGAATGTGAGAAGTAATATGTGCCATGTTTCCTACAATAATTTTGTAACAGACATATTATCAAACCAGAAAACATTACTTCAACTATTTATTCTGTTCTCTGGTAAAACCTATTTAGTATCTTTTAAATTATGTACACCATTATAATTTTCATTCCTTCAGATGTATTCTTTCAACCTGATTCTTCCAATATTAGTGCCTCAAGGTACTTATCAGTGACAATGATAAACTGCAGAAAAGTCAACACCAGAATTTCTAGCAATGCTCTCCCTTTGTCCAGCTCTTAACTGAGTAAACATTCATGATCAAAAATCAACCAAACAAACAAAAACCTCCTGGTTTTGACTGAGTCGTTACTTAAGGAAATCTCTATTCAGGGTTAACTTCTTGAACCAAAGAAAATAGTATGTGGTCAAATATACTTATGACTAAAATGCAGTTTGGCAACTAATAAGTCAAGTACTGGTGAAATTCTGTATCTAACCACATCCCATATTCTTCTGGTTTTATTCATACCTTATCAGTCACAACTACTTCTTCCTCCTCCTTAATTAGTGGTGTTTGGGTAAAACGTAATTATGTGAAGTTTTCTATACGGACCGCACTTTTACTGTCTTGTATTTAAATATAAAAGCCTTTTGCTTGAATTGCTTTTGTGCCTGTCTCCATCCCAATCTTCCCTGGAAAGGCTTCCATGACTACAGAAGCTGAGTTAAGGGCCTCTCTCTCCTCGATCTCAACTGCTAGGGTGTTCACTTTGAAAGATGGGCAGTAGTATCCCATTCAGTGTTGTACTCCCAATGCCAGGTCAGTGCTAGGAAGTAAAGACATACAAAAAGGGTGAAACAAAGATCTCTAATTCCGTGGATATATTCCCCCCTTTTGAGGACCTAACTGTACTTTACTCATATTTCTTTTTGGAGAAGTCTCTCTCATCCACATTCTAGAAGACTATAGGTAATATGAAACTATTCTTTAGTATTTCTGAGAAAAATGAAATACGAATGAAATACTAGAACGAGGCAGGGAAAACTGCCTGAACTGTATCTTTAACAGAAAACAAGGATGGAATGCTAGAAAAATAAACATATAATGTTACATTACTAAGACAATCCAACAAATGAATAACACAACTTAAATTCACATTTTTTCCCTCCAAAATATTATTTCCTCTTAAAAGATACATACAAATCCTGAATTACCACAAATCCATGGTAGATCTGGGTTTAGGCTATTAAGGGCAAAAAGGATTACATACTTGCCATATTCCTGTCCAAAATGTTGTCTTATGAAAACGAAGCCCATTTACTAAGTACTAGGAAGCTCTTAACGACCCAGGGTTAACATAATCTTTTCCTTTTCTGTGGAAATAATTCCAGCAAGGTGAGAGTATTTTCATCTACTGAATGCTAAAATATGTTAGTTACATAAACTTGAAAAATGCCCTCATAAGAAGCTTTTTCACCAGCAAATTGTTTCCCCTAAATCTTACTAGCCTAAACTCTTAATAATAAAAGCTTTGTTTTAATAATTCTGTAAGTCCAGCTCCTTTCGGGTGGACAAAGAGGATATACAAGAGCATCTCTCAAAAGTAAACTATTTTATTCTCAATTGCCAGCTTACTGGTTAACTGGTCCGTCAAAGCTCTAGAAAGTGCAGGTTATCGAGCACAGACATAATCATTACAATACTGCTCAGGACTGCTCTGTCTCCAGCATGTTTACTAATCATAAACTAAATAGTCTTTTTGGTGACAGTAGAGATATCATAGATCGTTTCTATTCAAGAGTTTCATCATTCCTACTAATGCCCACTGGAATAATTTAAAGTAACAGTAATAACTTTAAAATTATCTCATTTTGTTCAGAAAAAGCCCCAAGTTCCTTAAGTACAAGTTGGAAGGCATCAAACATCTCGGATTTCTACCTCGTGCTCATGTCAAACCACTTGGAAAAAGGGTACAAGCTTCCTGGTCATTATTTAATAATACTATATTATACAGTGACCATTAATCATCAAATAACACCCTATCTTCGTTCATAAACCTAGCAACTACCAGTCAAACTGTACAATGTGAAAGAGTGGTTCTGAATTCGAATGTAATTAATCTGGCTCCAAAGGTAACGGAGAACTTTGAGTCGGACTGAGAAGCCTCTGCCTCCCCTTTTACTAACACAATGCCGCGCACAAAGAAGAGAGGCGGCGGCCCAGTTCCAGCCTCCGGGGGCAGATCTGCGGCGCACGGTGATACCCACTCAGTTATCTTCCGAAAGACCCACAAGCGGCTCCCGGAGTCAGAGCGGGGCTGTCAGCGCCGGATCGCTCAAAGCAGGCCGAGCAAACAAGCGACCGCGAGGCCGAGGAGCGTGACGACGGACTCCCGGATCCTAGGGTGTTGGACGCTTGAGATAAACACCGCAGGCCCCAATGCATGAGAAGCACAGCCTCCTTTCCCACGACCCCACTTTATCCCCGGAGTGACGTGGTGGTCCGGGGTTCGCTAGTCCGGTATCGGGAAGGGATGGGGAAGACTCGCGCAGAGGCTCCCTCTCAGCCCTTGAGCTTCCCGGGCTCCAGGACAACCAGCGTCCTCCCTCCCCGGTCCCGGAGGCCAGAGACCACCTCCCTCCCTCCCGACCTCTGACCCCTGACCTTCCATCACCCAAGCGCCTACCCAAGCTGGTTCTCCGGGCCTCTTGAGTCTCTTTGCACCAGGCCTGCGCTCCTCTACAGACCCAGCAGATCACGGGCACGCATTCGCCACCCACCGAACATCGACTTGAGTTGGGCACGAGCGCTTTTTGCGGGAACGTGTAGGGGTTCCCCGGGAGACCCAGAAACCACAGCGCCTAGTTGCCGGGCGCGCTCTGTAGCGTGGGGTCAAGGCGAACGCGCTCGTCAGAGCACCCCGCCCCCTTTCTCCTGCACTGGCTTCATGAGTCTCTTCTGCGCAAGTCCACACTGTTAAAAACTTGCTGAGGATACGGTGGAGTCTCGCGATAGCCCTGCCCCACGCCATTAGAGAACACAGGATGCCCGAAGTAGGGGGCGGGCCTCCCCTTGAAGCGAAAGGTGTGTGTGATTTGTAGCTTTAATAAAAAGGCAGGGGCCAGGAGCGGTGGCTCATGCCTGTAATCCCGCCACTTTAGGGGGCTGAGGCGGGCGGATTTCCTGAGGTGAGGAGTTCGAGAACAGCTTGGCCAAGATAGCGAAACAAGGAGTTCGAGAACAGCCTGGCCGAGATAGCGAAACCCCGTCTCTACTAAAAATACAAAAATTAGCTGGGCGTTGTGGTGCGCGCCTGTAGTCCCAGCTGCTCGGGAGGCTGAAGCAGGAGAATCACTTGAACCCGCGAGGCAGAGATTGAGTAAGCCGAGATCCCTCCAGTGGGTGATAGAATGAGACTCCGTCTCACAAAAAAAAAAAAGCAGAAAAGAATTCTGCAAAAGCATCTATTTTACTGCTATAAAGCAGCCACTAAGTAGGTACGAATAAATCTTCTCTCCCTCAAAAACAGACTTTAAAGGGAAATGTGAATAGCTATTTAAAGATGAGAGAAACTATTAAATACATGTGTTGCGCTGAAGCTGGCCTTCCACTATTGGTCTTTTTTCCTCTCACCTCTTTCTCGTAGAAGTGAGCTTAACGTTGGAATAACTCTGAGAGGCTTCAGGGTCAAGAGCCTGTGAAATAACCCTCAGGAAACACTGGGGACTCAGTACTTACTTAGTGAATACTTAATAGCAGCTTTTCTGCTGTGGAGGCCTTTTGGGTTGCGTTACCACAGAAGCACTTGAACTATAAGTTCCTGCCCAAGTGAACATCGGTTGTAGTTGTATTAGACAGTCCAGGGTAGTCCATATTTTACTTAGAATATTCCTTTATCACAGAAACGAAGCTGTTTGCATAAGCAAATCCCTGCCTCCTTTTATTTTGCTTGCCTTTATTGTACTTTGCAGATAATATGTTTTTCTATAAATTGAAGTTTTTTGGCAACCTTGACTCAAGCAAGTCTGTCAGCATCATTTTTCAAGCAGCATGTGTTCACTTGCTGTTCATCTGTTATGGTGATCTATGATTAGTTATCTTTGATGTTACTATTGTAGTTTTTTTGGGAGCACCACGAGCTCTGCTCATAGAAGATGCTAAACTTAATAAATATTGTGTGTGTTTTGACAGCTTCACCAGTGGCGCCTGTCTCTCTTCCTCTCTTCAGGCCTCCCTATTCTTTGAAACAAAACAATATTGAAATTAGGCCAATTAATAACCCTACAATAGACTATTCAGTGTTCAAGTAAAAGGAAGGGTGGCACATGTCTCACTTTAAATTGAAAACTCGAAGGAATTTAGTGAGGAAGCTATGTCGAAAGCTGAGATAAGTCGAAAGCTGAGATAAGCCAAAAGCTAGGCCTCTTGTGCCAAAGTTAGCTAAGTTCTGAATGCAAAGGAAAAGTTATAGAAGGGAATTAAAAGTGCTACTCCAATGAAAACACAAATGATAAGAAAATGAAACAGCCTCATGCTGATATGGGAAAAGTTTTAGTGGCCTGAATAAAAGATAAAACCAGCCTCAACATTCCCTTAAGCCAAAGCCTAATCCAGAGCAAGGCCCTAACTCTTTTCAATTCTGTGAAGGCTGAGAGAGGTGATGAAGCTGTAGCAGAAAAATGTGAAGCAAGCAGAGGTTGGTTCATGAGATTTAAGAAAAGAAGCCATCTCCATAACATCAAAATACAAGGTGAAGGAGCAAGTGCTGATATAGAGGCTGTGGCAAGTTTTTCAGAATATCTAGCTAAAGTAATTGAAGCAGGTGGCCACACAAAACAACAGATTTTCCATGTAGATAAGACAGCTTTGTATAGAAAGAAAAGGCCATCTAGGACTTTCATAGCTTCAAAGCTTCACAGGACAGGTTAACTCTTGTTAGGGGCTAATGCAGCTAGTGACTTGAATTTGAGGCCAATACTCATTTATCATTCTGAAACTCCTAGGGCCCTAAAGAGTTATGCTAAATCTATTTTGCCTGTACTCTATAAATGGAACAACTAAGTGTGGATGACAGCACATCTACTTACAGCATAGATGTACAGAATATTTTAAGTCCACTGTTCAGACCTACTGCTCAGGAAAAAAAAGATTCCTTTCAAAATATTACTGCTCATTTATAATGCACCTGGTCACCCAAGAGCTCTAATGGAGATGTACAAGGAGATTAATGTTGTTTTCATGCCTATTAACACAAAACCCATTCTGCAGCCCATGGATCAAGAGTAATTTTAACTTTGACATCTTATTATTTAAGAAGTAATAAGGCTATGGATGACATAGATAGGAATTCTTCTGATGGATCTAGACAAAGTAAATTTAAAACTTCTGGAAAAGATCCACCATTCTGTATGTCATTAACAACATTTGAGATTCATGGGAGAGGTCAAAATATCATTAATAGTTGTTTAGAAGAAGTTGATTCCAACACTCAGGGACTCAAAGTCTCAGCTTGAGGGGATCAAGACTTCAAAGGAGGAAGTAACTGCAGATGTAGTGGAAACAGCAAGAGAGCTAGAATTAGAAGTGGGGTCTAAAGATATGATTGAACTGCTGCAATCTCACAGTAAAACTTTAATGGATGAAGACTTACTTCTTATAGCTAAGCCAAGGAACTGGTTTCCTGAGATGGAATATACTCCTGGGAAGATACTGTGAACATTGTTGAAGTGACAGCAAAGGTTTTAAAATATTTCATAAATTTAGTGGACAAAGCAGTCCAGAGTTTGAGGGGATTGACTTGAGTTTTGAAAGAAGTTCTACTGTGGGTAAAATGCTATTGAAGAACATTTCATATCACGGAGGAATATTTTGTGAAATAGTCAATTGCTGCAGCCAACTTCGTTGTGTTATTTTAATAAATTGCCACAGCCATCCCAACCTTCAGCAATCACCAGCCTGATCAGTCAGCAGCCATCAACACTGAGGCAAGACTCTTCACCAGGAAGAAGATTAAAACTCAGGCTTAGATGATTGTTAGCATTTTTTAGCAATAAAATATTTTTTAAGTTAAGGTATGTACTTTCTTTAGACATAATGCTATTGCACACTTAACACACTACATTGTAGTGTCAGTGTCACTTTTATATGCACTGAGAAACAAAAAAATATCCTATGACTTGCTTTATTGCAATATTTGCTTTATTGCGGTAGCCTGGAACAAAACTTGTGATATCTCCAAGGTATGCCTATAGATGGAAATCAGTTACCTTATTCCAGGATTTATGAGGCAAGCTGGAAAAAGTAGTGCTGATGCTGGAACAATGGGCAAGTAGGATCCTCCCTCTTTGGCAAACCAATCATTTTATCAAATACAAGGTGATGTAACCTTGCTTCTGGAAGTGTAATTTGCAACTTGTTATTTAAACATATGTTGTGCTGAGTAAGGTTGTCTTTGATAGTTTTATGTCACTTCTCATCATTGGAGCAGAGAATTAGGCCCGAAGTTTGGCTCAGTCTATCCAACTAGTGCTAGGCAGAAATATTTAAAAATAAGCACAGCATCATTTCACCTTTGTTCACCTTGATTGGGGTAATTTATATATGTAATCATGGTAATGTCTATGCAAGATATTAAACTTCAGATCCAGTTGTCTGTTGTATGGAGATGCAATTTCAACCGTAGAGATGGAATTCTGTACACTACCATTCAGTGATTATAATGAAACAAAATTCTTTTAAATTTTCCAGTGTTCAGTCCTGTATTTACCAAATGCCCTACGTATTCTTTGAAAAATTTCTCTCTGGAATATTTTTCATCAGAGTTAATTTCAGAAAACATGGTTCATGATTGCACCTTGGCTCTCTGGCAGCTCCCAGCTGTGAGACACCTCTTCACCCCCGAGTACACTGAGTTCATCCACCTATTAGATGCTACTGATCTAATGACATTCCGCAAATCAGAATGAACTGATTGGACATCGTACATCTTGACAGTGAATAACGCAGTGTTCATGGAGTTCATTTGCTCCTTCTTGAAACTATATCAGACAGACCACTTTCTTCCTTGTATGGTCTCACTAACTTTAGCTGTAGGTTCATTTTCTTTTAGGGACAGTGGCTTTATTCTAGCCATACCCCTAACTGGGGCATCTATTTTACAAATGAATATTCTAAGTTGTTCTCAAGGATGAGGAATAGTTGAGAGGGAGTAGAGGAGTTAAGGCAAATTTAACTCCCTTTAGGGACAGAAACAAGATAAATGATGATTTATCAGTGAAGAACTTTATATTTTTCAAAGACCTTTTATGTTTATTTTCCATTTGATTCCTAGACTAGTAATAGGCTTTTAAAATTTCAATTTTACGGGAGAGCAATCTGAGACTCAGAAATTTGGTAATTTGCCACAATTTAGCTGTAAGAGAATAAGAGGGCCTAAAACTCTTTATTCGTCTGTCTAGGCTATTGTCTCTTATTATTAAATCATGTTGTCTATCAAATAAAAATATACAACTTAATCCTCAAACTTACTAAGTAAGCATGGGCAAACTGAAGGCAAGAGGTGTGTCATTACTTAATGACATAGGGCTTGTATATCAACAATAAGGATCATTCAGTACAAACACTGTGTTCTCCTGAATAGATCATTAACAAAATGACTAGAGAAATTTATTCCATATTCTACCTACCTTTGCCGGCTCTCTGGAAACAAAGTAGGTGGCCCACCCAGTATGATTGGGGATTCCCAAAGATGACTCCTTGTTGCCAATTCCTACTACCAACCTGTCTTGGGACTGCTTTCCCTTCTCCTGACAAGTTGAAAATATTAGGATCAAAGTCTCCACTATTCTGGAATGAATTACAATGTCCAAAACCACTGGTAAAATGCATGTAGTACTAAAAAAAGAGTGGGAAGACGAAACATGGTCTTGAAAAATTGGTGCTAGCGGGGGTCATCAGCTATGCTGAAAGGAGTGATATCAGATCAACCAAACATAAAATGGTACCAAGGGTTGGCCATGCTTTCCAGGAGCATGAGCAGGATATATCGGGTACAGGAGGTGTGCGAACTGAACCCAAATCCTCATTTTTAGAACTTTACAGCTTTTCCCTAGACTAGACCTGGATAGATTTAATTGTTAAATTTCAGTTTCATTTTTCCTTGATGATTTACAAGTTGGATTGGTTTCAAGTCCAAAGTTTGTTCGGTCTCCCCTGCTGCAAGCTCAGCCTGAAAACTAAAAACTCAAGCTGTGTTCCTTCTGCCTCTCATAACTTCTAAAGCAAAACTTGTAGTCTGTACACAAAATGCTACAATGGCCATGAACCTATGACAGGGTTTGTTTTAGATGTGAATAAAGCAACGATTTAAATTAGGTAAAAGCAAGAAGGTTGAAGGTGAATCTGCTGGTAAGGAAAGATAGGAGATTATATTCAGTGTTTAACAATGAAGATAGTATAATCTGTATCATAGGCTCTCCTTCCTGCCATCCCAGACCGTCCCCACCCTCCATACCCAACTGTTACTTTTTCCCCTAAGGCATATTTTTTCAATTAATCTTGTCAGTATGGTGTTAGGCATTAAAGAATAGGAATATTGTCTATGATTCTGTCGATGCTTATGACTCTGAGTAATATTTATTATGCAGTTTTGAGATCTACAAGTAATATATTCTCTGAGTATTTCAAGGGTCACAATCGTGTCATTTTGAAGTACAAAAAAGTGGATAGCACTTTCAGAATGAATCTAAGACCTCAAGAAATCTTTTTTTTTGATGTACATATGTATATATTTTTTATTATACTTTAAGTTTTAGGGTACATATGCACAATGTGCAAGTTTGTTACATATGTATACATGTGCCATGTTGGTCTGCTGTACCCATTAACTCTTCAATTAACATTAGGTATATCTCCTAATGCTATCCCTCCCCCCTCCCCCCACTCCACAACAGGCCCCAGTGTGGGATGTTCCCCTTCCTGTGTCCATGTGTTCTCATTGTTCAATTCCCACCTATGAGTGAGAACATGCGGTGTTTGGTTTTTTGTCCTTGCAATAGTTTGCTGAGAATGATGGTTTCCAGCTTCATCCATGTCCCTACAAAGGACATGAACTCATCATTTTTTATGGCTGCATAGTATTCCATGGTGTATATGTGCCACATTTTCTTAATCCAGTCTACCATTGTTGGACATTTAGGTTGGTTCCAAGTCTTTGCTATTGTGACTAGTGCTGCAATAAACATACATGTGCATGTGTCTTTATAGCAGCATGATTTATAATCCTTTGGGTATATACCCAGTAATGGGATGGCTGGGCCAAATGATATTTCTAGTTCTAGATCCCTGAGGAATCGTCACACTAACTTCCACAATGGTTGAACTAGTTTACAGTCTCACCAACAGTGTAAAAGTGTTCCTATTTCTCCACATCCTCTCCAGCACCAGTTGTTTCCTGAGTTTTTAATGATCGCCATTCTAACTGGTGTGAGATGGTATCTCATTGTGGTTTTGATTTGCATTTCTCTGATGGCCAGTGATGATGAGCATTTTTTCATGTGTCTGTTGGCTGCATAAATGTCTTCTTTTGAGAAGTGTCTGTTGATATCCTTTGCCCACTTGCTGATGGGGTTGTTTTTTTTCTTGTAAATTTGTTTGAGTTCATTGTATTTTCTGGATATTAGACCTTTGTCAGATGAGTAGGTTGCAAAAATTTTCTCCCATTCTGTAGGTTGCCTGTTCACTCTGATGGTAGTTTCTTTTGCTGTGCAGAAGCTCTTTAGTTTAATTAGATCCCATTTGTCAGTTTTGGCTTTTGTTGCCATCGCTTTTGGTGTTTTAGACATGAAGTCCTTGCCCATGCCTGTGTCCTGAATGGTATTGCCTAGGTTTTCTTCTAGGGTTTTTATGGTTTTAGGTCTAACATGTAAGTCTTTAATCCATCTTGAATTAATTTTTGTATAAGGTATAAGGAAGGGATCCAGTTTCAGCTTTCTATATATGGCTAGCCAGTTTTGCCAGCACCATTTATTAAATAGGGAATCCTTTCCCCATTTCTTGTTTTTGTCAGGTTTGTCAAAGATCAGATAGTTGTAGATATGCAGCATTATTTCTGAGGCCTCAGTTCTGTTCCATTGGTCTATATCTCTGTTCTGGTACCAGTACCACGCTGTTTTGGTTACTGTAGCCTTGTAGTGTAGTTTGAAGTCAGGTAGCGTGATGCCTCCAGCTTTGTTCTTTGGCTTAGGATTGACTTGGCAATGTGGGCTCTTTTTTGGTTCTGTGTGAACTTTGAAGTAGTTTTTTCCAATTCTGTGAAGAAAGTCATTGGTAGCTTGAAGGGGATGGCATTGAATCTATAAATTACCTTGGGCATTATGGCCATTTTCACAATATTGGTTCTTCCTACCTATGAGCATGGAATGTTCTTCCATTTGTTTATATCCTCTTTTATTTCATTGAGCAGTGGTTTGTAGTTCTCCTTGAACAGGTCCTTCACATCTCTTGCAAGTTGGATTCCTAGGTATTTTATTCTCTTTGAAGCAATTGTGAATGGGAGTTCACTCATGATTTGGCTCTGTGTTTGTCTGTTATTGGTGTATAAGAATGCTTGTGATTTTTGCACATTGATTTTGTATCCTGAGACTTTGCTGAAGTTGCCTATCAGCTTAAGGAGATTTTGGGCTGAGACGATGGGGTTTTCTAGATATACAATCATGTCATCTGCAAACAGGGACAATTTGACTTCCTCTTTTCCTAATTGAATACCCTTTATTTCCTTCTCCTGCCTGATTGCCCTGGCCAGAACTTCCAACACTATGTTGAATAGGAGTGGTGAGAGAGGGCATCCCTGTCTTGTGCCAGTTTTCAAAGGGAATGCTTCCAGTTTTTGCCCATTCAGTATGATACTGGCTGTGGATTTGTCATAGATAGCTCTTATTATTTTGAGATACGTCTCATCAATACCTAATTGTTTGAGCTTTTAGCGTGAAGTGTTGTTGAATTTTGTTAAAGGCCTTTTCTGTATCTATTGAGATAATCATGTGGTTTTTGTCATTGGTTCTGTTTATATGCTGGATTATGTTTATTGATTTGCATATGTTGAACCAGCCTTGCATCCCAGGGATGAAGCCCACTTGATCATGTTGGATAAGGTTCTTGATGTGCTGCTGCTGGATTCGGTTTGCCAGTATTTTATTGAGGATATTTGCATCGATGTTCATCAGGGATGTTGGTCTAAAATTCTCTTTTTTTGTTGTGTCTCTGCCAGGCTTTGGTATCAGGATGATGCTGGCCTCATAAAATGCTTTATGGAGGAGTCCCTCTTTTTCTATTGATTGGAATAGTTTCAGAAGGAATGGTACCAGCTCCTCCTTGTACCTCTGGTAGAATTTGGCTGTGAATCCATCTGGTCCTGGACTTTCTTTGGTTGGTAAGCTATTAATTATTGCCTCAATTTCAGAGCCTATTGTTGGTCTATTCAGAGATTCAACTTCTTCCTGGTTTAGTCTTGGGAGGTTGTATGTGTTGAGGAATTTATCCATTTCCTCTAGATCTTCTAGTTCATTTGCATAGAGGTGTTTATAGTATTCTCTGATGGTAGTTTGTATTTCTGTGAGATCTGTGGTGATATCCCCTTTATCATTCTTTATTGCGTCTGTTTGATTCTTCTCTCTTTTCTTCTTTGTTAGTCTTGCTGGCGTTCTATCAATTTTGTTGATCTTTTAAAAAAACCAGCTCCTGGCAGCATGATGGCAGGTACCTGTAATTCTAGCTACTGGGGAGGCTGAGGCAGGAGAATGGTGTGAACGCGGGAGGTGGAGCTTGCAGCGAGCCGAGGTCACGCCACTGCACTCCAGCCTGGGCTACACAGGCAGACTCCGTCTCAAAAAAAAAAAAAAAAAAAAAAAAAACAGCTCCTGGATTCATTGATTTTTTTGTGTCTCTATTTCCTTTAGTTCTGCTCTGATCTTAGTTATTTCTTGCCTTCTGCTAGCTTTTGAATGTGTTTGCTCTTGCTTCTCTAGTTCTTTTAATTGTGATGTTAGGGTGTCAATTTTAGATCTTTCCTGCTTTCTCTTGTGGGCAGTTAGTGCTATAAATTTCCCTCTACACACTGCTTTGAATGTGTCCCAGAGATTCTGGTAGGTTGTGTCTTTGTTCTCATTGGTTTCAAAGAACATCTTTATTTCTGCCTTCATTTTGTTTTGTACCCAGTCGTTCAGGAGCAGGTTGTTCAGTTTCCATGTAGCTGAGCAATTTTGAGTGAGTTTCTTAATCCTGAGTTCTAGTTTGATTGCACTGTGGTCTGAGAGAGTTTGTTATAATTTCTGTTCTTTTACATTTGCTGAGGAGTGCTTTACTTCCAACTATGTGGTCGGTTTTGGAATAGGTGTGGTGTGGTGCTGAAAAGAATGTATATTCTGTTGATTTGGGGTGGAGAGTTCTGTAGATGTCTATTAGGTCCGCTTGGTGCAGAGCTCAGTTCAATTCCTGGATATCCTTGTTAACTTTCTGTCTCATTCATCTATCTAATGTTGACAGTGGTGTGTTAAATTCTCCCGTTATTATTGTGTGGGAGTCTAAGTTTCTTTGTAGGTCTCTAAGGACTTGCTTTATGAATCTGAGTGCTCCTGTATTGGATGCATATGTATTTAGGATAGTTAGCTCTTCTTGTTGAATTGATCCCTTTACCATTATGTAATGGCCTTCTTTGTCTCTTTTGATCTTTGTTGGTTTAAAGTCTGTTTTATCAGAGACTCGGATTGCAACCCCTGCCTCTTTTTGTTTTCCATTTGATTGGAAGATCTTCCTTCATCCCTTTATTTTGAGCCTATGTGTGTCTCTGCACGTGAGATGGGTTTCCTGAATATAGCACACTGATAGGTCTTGACTATTTATCCAATTTGCCAGTCTGTGTCTTTTAATTGGAGCATTTAGCCCATTTACATTTAAGGTTAATATTGTTATGTGTGTATTTGATCCTGTCATTATGATGTTAGCTGGTTATTTTGCTCGTTAGTTGATGCAGTTTCTTCCTAGCCTTGATGGTCTTTACAATTTGTCATGTTTTTTGCAGGGGCTGGTACTGGTTTTTCCTTTCCATGTTTAGTGCTTCCTTCAGGAGCTCTTTTAGGGCAGGCCTGGTGGTGGCAAAATCTCTCACCATTTGCCTGTCTGTAAAGTATTTTATTTCTCCTTCACTACGAAGCTTAGTTTGGCTGGATATGAAATTCTGGGTTGAAAATTCTTTTCTTTAAGAATGTTGAATATTGGCCCCCACTCTCTTCTGGCTTGTAGAGTTTCTGCTGAGAGATCAGCTGTTAGTCTGATGGGCTTCCCTTTGTGGGTAACCCGATCTTTCTCTCTGGCTGCCCTTAACATTTTTTCCTTCATTTCAACTTTGGTGAATCTGACAATTATGTGTCTTGGAGTTGCTCTTCTCTAGGAGTATCTTTGTGGAGTTCTCTGTATTTCCTGAATTTGAATGTTGGCCTTCCTTGCCAAATTGGGGAAGTTCTCCTGGATAATATCTTGCAGAGTGTTTTCCAACTTGGTTCCAATCTCCCTGTCACTTTCAGGTACACCAATCAGACATAGATTTGGTCTTTTCACATAGTCCCATATTTCTTGGAGGCTTTGTTCATTTCTTTTTATTCTTTTTTCTCTAAACTTCTCTTCTCACTTCATTTCATTCATTTGATCTTCCATCACTGACTGAGACTTGTGCATTCTTCACGTAGTTCTCGTGCCTTGGTTTTCAGCTCCATCAGGTCCTTTAAGGACTTCTCTGCGTTGATTATTCTAGTTAGCCATTTGTCTAATTTTTTTTCAAGGTTTTTAACTTCTTTGCCATGGCTTCGAACTTCCTTCTTTAGCTGGAGTAGTTTGATCATCTGAAGCCTTCTTCTCTCAACTCATCAAAGTCATTCTCCATCCAGCTTTGTTCCATTGCTGGTGAGGAACTGTGTTCCTTTGGAGGAGGAGAGGCACTCTGATTTTTAGAGTTTCCAGTTTTTCTGCTCTGTTTTTTCCCCATCTTTGTGGTTTTATGTACCTTTGGTCTTTGATGATGGTGACGTACAGATGGGGTTTTGGTGTGGATGTCCTTTCTGTTTGTTAGTTTTCCTTCTAACAGTCAGGACCCTTAGCTGCAGGTCTGTTGGAGTTTGCTGGAGGTCCACTCCAGACCCTGTTTGCCTGGGTATCAGCAGTGGAGGCTGCAGAACAGCAGATATTGGTGAATAGCAAATGTTGCTGCCTGATCGTTCCTCTGGAAGTTTTGTCTCAGAGGAGTACCCGGCTGTGTGAGGTGTCAGTCTGCCCCCACTGGGGTGTGCCTCCCAGTTAGGCTACTTGGGGGTCAGTGACCCACTTGAGGAAGCAGTCTGTCTGTTCTCAGATCTCCAGCTGCATGCTGGGAGAACCACTACTCTCTTCAAAGCTGTCAGACAGGGACATTTAAGTCTGCAGAGGATTCTGCTGCCTTTTTCTTTGGCTATGCCCTGCCCCCAGAGGTGGAGTCTACAGAGGCAGGCAGGCCTCCTTGAGCTGCAGTGGGCTTCACCCAGTTCAAGCTTCCTGGCCGCTTTGTTTACCTACTCAAGCCTTGGCAATGGCGGGCGCCCCTCCCTAAGCCTCGCTGCTGCCTTGCAGTTTGATCTCAGACTGCTGTGCTAGCAATGAGCAAGGCTCTGTGGGGATAGGACTCTCTGAGCCAGGTGCGGGATGTAATCTCCTGGTGTGCTGTTTGTTAAGACCGTTGGAAAAGCGCAGTATTAGGGTGGGAGTGACCTGATTTTCCAGGTGCCGTCTGTCACCCCTTTCTTTGACTAGGAAAGTGAATTCCCTGCCCCTTGCACTTCCCAGGTGAGGTGATGCCTCACCCTGCTTTGGCTCACACTCAGTACGCTGCACCCACTGTCCTGCACCCACTTTCCGACACTCCCCAGTGAGATGAACCCAGTACCTCAGTTGGAAATGCAGAAATCACCTGTCTTCTGCGTCGCTCATTCTGGGAGCTGTAGACTGGAGCTGTTCCTATTTGGCCTTCTTGGCTCCCCAGTCTGAAGTTTTAATAGGATGGTTTTATTTTATTTTAAATAGGATGGTTAAAAAAGGTTTTTCTGAGTAATTATCATTTTAGCTGAGTACTAAAGTATGAGAATAAGCCAGTTACTCTAGGCACTTTTAGGCAAAGGGAATTGCAAGAGTAAGGGTTCCAGGTGGAAGAAGTTATTGGCATATTCAAAGAACAGAGAGGATGTGTTTGTTGTGCAGTAGATACTTGAGGTAGTATCATGTGATAAGGAATGAGTAGGGAGAAGCCAGATCATGTGAGTCTTTGTAGATCATGGTAAGGCATTTGAATTTTGTTCTATAGGCAATCTAAAGATGGTACAATTTTTAAGCAGCGAAATGATATTATTTGAATTTAAAAGTCATTTTGACTGTCATATGGATAATGGATCAGAGAGACATAAAAGGGGAAGAGAGGGACCAGTTAGAAAGCAGATTGGAAGAATGTAAAAGGAGCAGATAGAGAGAAGTAGGTGGATTTAAAATATATTTGGGAGGCAAAATTGGCAGAATTTTGTAATGGAATGGATGGGGGAAATGAGAAAAGGAGGAGTCAAAGATGACATAGTTTTGAACTTGAGCAAGTTGAGTCAATGGTAGTGCCATTTGCTGAAATGGAGAAGATTTGGAAGATGAAGCTTTGTCTTCTTGTTGGACATATTAAGTGTGAAATGACTGTTAAAATATCCACAAAGGTATCTCAGGGAAGAGATAATTGTACATAGGTAGAAGGAGTCATTATCCCAGCGGGTCTAATCACCTGGAGGGTTTGTTAAAACATCAGTTGCTGGGGGCGACCCTTAGAGTTTCCAGTTCAGAAGCTCTGAGGTGAGAGCTCTGGAAAACATGCTTTTTAAATAAGTTCCCAGGTAATACTGATGGTGTTGGTCCTGGAGCCACATTTGAGAACCACTACATTAATATGAAAGTGGATAAGATTACCTAAAAAGAGAATGTGGGTAAGGAAACAAAAAGGACATGGGATCAGGCCTGGGACCTTCAGAATTTAGATGCCAGGACAGAGAATTATCCAATTTTTGACATTATCCTCTTCCAAACCTCAAGCAAACTTATTTCTCTGGGTTCCTAACAGCTAGAAAAAAACAAGAAGTTCTTAACTTTAAAGTAATAATTGAGGAATTTTAACAGTTTGAATGATCCTCATCAAAAAATGATTCATTTGTAATAAAATTGATATATATTTCATTGCATTTCAATCCTTTCAAAAGAAATTATTTATGTAGGAAAACATTTTAGCCAAACGATATGAAAATGTCCAGAATTTTTTGCTTGCTCCAAATATTTTGAACAGAGAGGTTTTGAATTTTGATTTACAAGGATGTGGGAGATAACGTTTTCCCTGTTTTACCAGAGACCAGTGAAGAAGTTCGTGTTGCTTTAATGCCTATTTTCTCCTGTGAAGAATATTTGTTCAATTTCTTTCCAGTTGGATGTGATGTATTAAAATCAACCTGAAAAGCATAGATTCGTCTCGTTAAGGGGGATAATTCATAATGGATATGTTGGCAGAAATGAAATATTTAATCAACTATTTAAAATAAATCCAAATCATCAGTGATTATTACACTGATTACAAAAGAAACATTATGTTATGTAGGACAGAATATTTATGAAAGCGTGCTTTCAGTTATTTTGAATACAGATATGCATTTGTAAAACATTTCAGATTGATTAAGGTTTCTCCACCCTAAAGGACCAGTTTTACTTATTAAATTTCTCATTATCCTCATCCCTTTGATGGTGCACATTTCAAGGAGATCTAATAGGGTATTTCTAAAGTGACTGCTGGCTATAAAAAGTTACTAGAAAATTTAAGATATTGAAATGAATAATGGGAAAAACCCTATATTTGCAGATGTAAATAAGCCTTGCTTTTAGGTTCTTGAACCATATGCTTTATTTTCTAATTAGAGATAAGTATAACTACATAAAATCACCAAAAATGTTCATTGCTATTATCTCTATTTTATGAGTTATTTTGCTATTTCAGTTTTCTTTTGAAACCTGGTATATTAAAGTCATTTGTAGCAAGTATCAAAATACCAAACTAGACAGGTTTCCTAACTTAGTCCGAGCTTGTCCTTATAATTTGATATCCTTCAATTTCTTGAGAAATTTGGATGCTTTGCATTTATGGGATCAAGTCTCACAGGAAAGTGTTGATCATCCACGTTTTGAAGAAAAATGCTGTGGCTTGGTAGAGACCCTGCCTGAAAGTTATAGGAGGCTTTGTTAGTTTAAAATAATGCACAGAAGAAGTCAAAATATTCATGGCCAATTTCTCTACAGAGTTGAGTTCTCTGCTACTTTTTGCTAATGCAATGCCAAGGAAAAGATATGAAGTCTGTTTGACAGAAGCACCATAAACAGGCGCTGTAAGTATACCAGCAATATGAGAATAATTTAGAGAATACAGGAAATCCACACCCCTTCCTCTATCTCTAAATTATTCCCTTTTAGCCATCTTCTTGGTGTTTGAAACTATATTAGTATACAAATATTTATTTCTTTGAATGAAGATATCATATATGCAGAAATCCTTGACACATGATAAATACTGTTCAGTAAATGTTTTACAGAATTGTCTGTCAAACACTACAAATTGTTGGGAACATAAAGTTGAACGAGGTAGCATCTTTGTCAATGTTCTCACTGTCTAGTAAGGAAAGGCAAACCTGTTAAAAACTGTGTAATGAACTTTTGTATGTGATATGATAGAAGTGCAGAATATTGTGAGGGCACAAATGAGGGTATGATAAACTCTATTTGTTGGGATGTTTAGAAATTTCTTCATAGAGGAAATGATAATTGTGTGTTGAAGGATTAATAGGTATGTTCCAGGTAAACAGGGATCTAGGGTATCCTAGACAAGAAGAGCCTCTTAAATCTGGAAGGCCTGGAAATGGAAAGCAGACTGCATTATTTGAAGAGATTGCAAGCTGCTGGACACACGGGGAATGAAGAGCGAAAGTGAAGAGGTGGTGAGGCATGGAAAAAAGATGAAGTAATATAGGAGAGTAGCTAAGGGTTTGAGTGTGGAAACATTTTATACCATGAGAAGGCATTTGGAATTTATCCCATTATCCATATGGAGACATGGAATTATTTTAATCAGGGAAATGATATGATCAGTTTTGTGTCTTACATAATTCTAGTCATGTTATGGAAGATGGAACAGATGGGAAGACTGGAGACAGAGAGACCCTCAGAGCACCATTGCAGCTGGGGAGCTGAAGTATGAGAAGGAGTTGAACTAAGGCAGCAATGGAGAGGAGAGGAGCTATCGAGAGTTGGGCAGTGCTTTTCACAGAAATAAGGAGTACATTAGCAGGTCCGATTTGGAGAGACAGATGATTTCATCTTTGGCTATGTTGAGGCTCAGGTATTGGTGGACACCCATTCACATAGGGGCACTTGATTTAGATGAGTTGAATGACTAAATGAATGACTACATGAGCATGGGGCTAGCAGAAAGCCTGGGCTGGAGATAGAGATGTCATGAGCACATAGTTGGTAGTCGAAGTCAAGGGAAAGGCAAGGTAAATCAGTGACAACTTGAAAATCAGGAAGTGATGAGGACTAAGAATAGAACCCTAGGGAACACCACTAAATAAAGATCAAATATAGGAGCTAGAGCTTAAATGGAGATTGAGAAAATATGAGCTGAGTGATAGGATGGGAAACCCAGAAAGCATAAAGTCACAGAAACCAAGTGAGGAGAGAGTTTTAATGATAAGGGAACAGTCAAAAGTTAAATGCTGGGGAGAGGTCAAGTATACAGGAACTAAAAAGATCCTGTGGATCTTTTAGGAGGCCATTGATGACTTTTTTCTTGGAGAATTTAAGTAGTGGTAAAAGGAGAACTTGCTTGCAGTAGGGCTGAAGATTGTATAAGACGTGAAGACAAGGGGTCGTCCAGTGTAGAGTCTTCTTTCTTGGAGGTGGTTGTGAGAGATACAGCAAGAGATGAAGAATAATCTAGGATCAATGGAAGAATTTTTGTTTATGTCTTAAATTGTTTATTTTAATTGGGGAGAATCTGGAGAATGATTATAGGAAGAGGCTCGAGGGAAAGATGCATCAAAGAGAAAAGTTGAAAATAAAGAGAGACGTCCTAGAGCTGGTATGATGCAAAAGCACAAAAGGGAACAGCCTGAAATAGGATTTCTATATTATTCTTGCCGGAGTTTGAAGTCCATTTCTGCCTTCAGCACCATGGTCTTCCCAAATAGGGATCCATCCTGTGCTACTCATTCCATTCCCAGGCAAATCTACCTAAAACAAGCACTGAACTAGGAATGAGGAGACCTGGATTCTAATCTCACATCTTGTCCCAGTGAGTTTTATAATCCTGGGTAAGCCACTTAACTTCCATGGCTCTCAGGTTTCTTATTTTTTGAAACTGTACCAGTTGAGTAGGCTTTTTCCAGGTCTCTCTTTCTGTTTCTTTGACTGTTCTTGCATACTAAAATGTAAACATATCTGTTAACTGAAAACAGCTTAAAAGGCATCTGTCTTCAGGGTCATTTGTATTGTAATAGTATTCAAAACCTTTCAGAAAAGTTCTAACAATGTGGATTCCTGATACAAATAAGAAGTGGGAGATTTTGGAGGGAATTATAGCTTCCTAGTACCCTGGAAATCATACCATGTAGACACTTTTTCTCATGTACGTAGAATTGGCCCTGCTTGCTTGTGTTTAAGATGAGAAGCAAGCTAAAGAACAGTCATTACAGTTTGTCCCAGACCTTGGTAATAGGGTAACTTTTCAAGCCTACTGGTAGTAACAGCTAATGATAACTACATCTTTCCAAAAATTCCTTGTCAAGCCAAAAATGTTGGAGTCATCCGTGATTCTTAATTTCTTAAATTTCATCCCATGTTCAGAAAATGCTTTTGGCTCTACCCATAACATACATCCAGAGACTGATCATTTCTCACTATCTCTACTGCTACCAGCCTGGTCTAATTAAGGCACCATTATCTTTTGTCTGGATTATTGTAGTAGTCTCCTAATTAGTCTCACTGCTTCCACTCACACCTTTGATAAGTGTATTCTTATCAAAGCAGCCAGAATTATCTGATTAAATCATAAGTCAGATCTTTCCTCTGTTCACAATCTTTCAATGGCTCCCCATTTGAAAAACAACAACAACAACCAAACAACCAAACAAATCCTAATAGCCTACAAGGCTCTACATGAACTGGTTTCCCATTTGCTTTCTGACCTCATTCTCTACTGCTCTTTCCCCCACTCTCTCTGTTCCAGACAAAATGACTTCCTGGCATGTCTTCAGTCACAGCGGGTACCCTCAAGCCCTAAGACCTGTCACCGGATGTTTTCTCTGCTTGGAATACTTTCACCGATGTATTCTCAAGGGTAACTCCCTCAACCCCTTAAAATCTTTGTTCAGATGTCACCTTCTCAATGAAACCTGAATACCCTTTAAAGTTACATCCCACTCTACAGTGTCTACCTTACATTTCTGTTTCCTAACGTACAGTTCTTACTTTCTCAAGGGTACTTGTAGCATATTATGTAATTTATTTATTACGTTTAGTGTTTATCTTCTGTTTCTCCTTGGTAGAAAGAAGTCAGAGGTTTTTGTGTGGTTTGTTCATTGATGTATCCCAATCACTTAGAAAAATACCTGGCATATAATAGGTACTCAATAGATATTGATCATTGGTAAATTCATAATAATAAAAATAACAATGGTCACTTACATTTACATAACAATTCAGAGTTTTTAAAACACATTTACTGTATTTTTAGAATGTTTTAGTAAATATAGAAATATGTTGGGAGAGGGTAACCCAATAAAACCAGGTAGAATGAGATTCACCAGGGAAAGCAGAGCCCCAAAGGACTGGGAGAAAGGGTATATACATTTGACAAGCAATGACCCTGCAAAGTCCAATATACCCAGATGCTTGTGTGAAAAGTAGCCAGTTGAATTAATGATTTGTTGGTTAGGGCTGTAGAAAACAGGAAGATCATTCCAGAGGTGAGGTTAAGAAGGCATGAAAAATTACCATTGCCTAAATCACAATTTCATCTACATGTGCACCATTTTTGGACATTATAATCAGAGAATATTGGTGTTGGTTGGTAAAGACAATGGTTAAGAAACAGGAAAATTGGTGTACTTTTAAGTCATGCCCAGATTCTTGTATATGTGGTTTATGCATTGAGCATACAAGAGGGAAAACACTATTTTGCAAGCAATTTGAGAATAACAACATAGGGGAATAGATACACTGGAAGACTGGGGCCTTTCTTTTTGAATGAGTACATTTTGTTTTTGATATATAGCCTAATGATTCTTTACTGGCCACAGAAAAAAAAATCCCAAACCAATTTTGTTTTTGAAATATTAGCAAATTTAACTTGAGAATAGCAGCATTGGAAACATCTGTCTTATATACCTGTGGGAAACAAAAATGGCTTCAACCTGCTTCAACAAACAAATATTTTATTTCTCCCTACAAAGATAAAATCTCCAACCAGAGAATAACCATTTACTTTTAGCTGCAATAACTAGACTAGGCTATGAAGCAACTAGACAACTGGGATAGCTCCCTTGGTTAGAAAGACCTAATGCTGTATTTTATAAATTCTACCTGTGGTTATCTATCACACTTAATCAGTTTAATAAAATGAAAAAAAAACTGATTTTATAACTAGAACATGTGCTATGAATAAATTAAAAATAAAAGATTATTCAATATATGGTTATATGCCACTTTTTCTCCAAAGTAAATCTGAATGTATGTGTAGTTTGTAGAAAGATATTATTTAAACTTAAATATTCAGTTAGGATATAGAAAGTAACATCTAAAAATATATCATAAATGTATTGAATTAACCATTGTTCTTTTTGTATATATGATAGACTAAATTTAATTTTTAAAAAGCTTTTCCTTGAAAAAATGTACATGACATAAAACTGTTCTTGTAAGCTATTCTAAAATATTTTGTTGCCTTTACCTGCAAAGAAAATTTTTTTAAAGTAAGAATTAGAACCATGTAGTGGTTTCTCCCAAGTTTAGTAATCTATACCTCTGCAAAGACAGACGTTCAAATTATTGAATTCTTTTTATATGATAACCTTAACTCCAAAGGTTAGTCTAACTCTAACTTTTCCAGTTGTAACACACCCTTTAGAACTTTATTTTATTTTCTCATTGAATCTGTATTCCCAACTCTAGGAACTAAATGTTAAATAACTTGAAAATAAAATATTTAATTGTTTTTTATTTAAAAAAAAAAAAAAAACAGTTGTTCATTCCCAATCCCTTGAAGTCACAACTATTGAAGACAATAAGACCAATCAATAATTATTACAGAAAACAATATTTAGCCTCTCACAATGGTAGAGAGATTATCATCAAGACAGAGTGTATTTACATGTCCTGATATCTCGAAGGAAGTTATTCAGAGGTAAATATAATTTTTAAATAAAAAATGCATGACTATTAATAATTTGTGAATTTTTTAAAGCGTGAGTTATCTTGGTTAGGAAGGATTTTACATGCAATTAACAGAATTCCTGATGAATTTTGGCTTAAATAATAAAGGCAAGAAGTCTGGAAGAAAGTGGCTGCAGGTTTGCTATAGCAGCTGTTTCATACATTTCACTTTGTTTGCACCTGCACATTTTCATTGACTTTCCCTTCATGGCCTCAAGATGGCTACAGCAGCTCTAGGCAGCAAAACCACACACTAGTATCTCAAGTAGAAAGAAAGGGGCAAGGGCACAAAACTTTCTTCTTGCAAGATCTTTGTATCTTGAAACAAAATTTTTCCCAAAAGTTTCCAAACAGACTTTTCTTTAGGTCTCATTGAATGTAGCTGTTGTCACATGGCTATCTCTAGCTCCAAGGAATATGGGAAGGAGAGTTTGTAATGAAGGAGAATAGGAACATGGGATTTCTGTGACTGGTTTATATTAATCATGGGTCATTTTCTAGGGCTAGCAAAAGGTTCTACCTTCCCTCACATCAAAGAATCTTAGCTACCTGAAAACAGCTGAGATTCTTTTAGCTAATACTTGACAAGATATAAAGTAACATTCTTCCCTGTTGCCCCCAGTTAATGGCTATGACCAAAAGTTTAAAATAAAACTAAAATATATTCCTTCTGTTACATTCCAAGACCCACCAGCAGTTGGGGCCAGCGGTCGTTCTTTAGGGCTCACTGAGATGTGCCAGTTCCAAGAAGGGGCTCTGACACCACACCCCTGCCCACTCATAGTCATTATAAGCAAGAGGTAGTGGGATTTGGAGTAATGCTCTGATTGTGAACAAAGTGTGTTCTCTCCTCTCTCTCTCCTCAAGGTCACAGCAAGAAGAAGATTGGCATTTCATTTCCTGAGTGGTATCCACTCACATCTACCTCTTAGATTTCTTGAATCCTTTGGTAGCATAGACACAAGTGATCAAGTGAGCTCATAGAAACTACTAGTCACATTATCTAATTTTTCTCTTCTCTCTTGGAATATATGCTTATTATTTGGGATTATTTCATTGACTTGTGTGCCCAACAGTTCTGAATAGTTTTGTGGGGCACAGTTGTTAGAGGTTAATGGTGATACAGTTGGGTGCTATTTGGAAGTGTTTCAGATTGGGACTTAGGAGTATCCAGATTATCTCTTCTGTCCTTCTCCCCTCCCTAAGGGTTTCTACACAAACCATGTATCTAAGAAACAATAGCAGAATGGGGATCCAAGAACCACGTAAACAGTTACCGTGCATACTTCCAATAATCCTTTGGTAAAGTAGAATTGGGGTATGCAACTTAGACTCAAGCCCTAAGCAGTGATCATATTATATTTTCTTCCATTCCTCATACGGTTCAGGTATGCTCAATAATGGTGGAATCAGCACAGGGAAGAGGCAAAGAGAAGAAAAATATGTGTGAAAAATAAATATTTTTGCCAATAGAGCCAAAGCCCTAGCTTGGGTTAGGATAAGGTTGTAAGAAAGTCTTTGAATCAAATGCAGAATTAAATTTTAAAATGAACAAAACAAAGTTTAAAAAATCAAAATCAGACTGTTTTAATAACTCAAAGCAGCTAAAAAGATACATAATCTAGATAGGATAGTGAGAGGATAGTTCCTCAGAAGGAAAAGGAAGTTCAACAAAAGAGATTAGGTATAGCTTTATTAAAAAAAACTTCATCTTCGTAACTCAATGAATTCTCCAATAACCCAGTTATATAGGTCTCTTTGTTGTGTTGTTTTTATGTCGAGTACATGGTTGTCATATCTGTGTTGGAGTGTATGCTTTTATATAAGCATATATTGTAGGTACTTATGAATTAATTTATTGTTAGTTAGAAACTCAATATCTAAAATAGAAAACATATTAAAGGGCAGCGCATTATTTAAATGGACACACAGCACAGGAACCCTGGTCCTGGCCCACGAAACCATTTTTTCCTCCTAGGCCTTTGGGTCTGTGATGGGAAGGGCTGTTGTGAAGACCTCTGACATATCCTGGAGATATTTTCCCCATAGTCTGGGGGATTGACAATCAGCTCCTTGTTACTTATGCAAATTTCTGCAGCTGGCTTGAATTTCTCCTCAGAAAATGGGATTTTCTTTTCTATTGCACTTTCAGGCTACAAATTTTCCAAATTTTTATGCTCTGCTTCCCTTTTAAAACTGAATACCTTTAATAGCACCCAAGTTACTTACCTCTTGAATGCTTTGCTGCTTGGAGATTTCTTCCACCAGATACCCTAAATCATCTTTCTCAAGTTCAAAGTTCCACAAACCTCTAGAGCAGGGGCAAAATGCTGCCAGTCTCTTTGCTAAACCATAACAAGAGTCACTTTTGCTCTGGTTCCCAACAAGTTTCTCATCTCCATCTGAGACCACATCAGCCTGGACCTTATTGTTCATAACACTATCAGCATTTTTGTCAAAGCCATTCAACAAGTCTCTAGGAAGTTCCAAACTTTCCCACATTTTCCTGTCTTCTTCTGAGCCTTCTAAACTGTTCCAACCTCTGCCTGTAATCTAGTTCCAAAGTCACTTCCACATTTTCAGGTATCTTTTCTGCAATGCCCCATGCTATTGTTACCAATTTTCTGTATTAGTCTGTTTTCATGCTGCTGATAAAGACATACCTGAGACTGGGCAATTTAGAAAGGAAAGAGGTTTAATTGGACTTACAGATCCACGTGGCTGGAGAAGCCTCACAATCATGGCACAAGGCAAGAAGGAGCAAGTCGCATCTTACATAGATGGCATCAGGCAAAGAGAGAGAGCTTGTGCAGGGGAACTCCTTTTTTCAAAACCTTCAGATCTCATGGGACTTATTCACTACCATGAGAACAGCATGGGAAAGACCTGCCCCCATGATTCAATTACCTGCCACCAGGTCCCTCCCACAACATAGGGAAATTCAAGATGAGATTTGGGTGGGAACACAGCCAAACCATTTTAATAGTCATTGATTATTGCGAAATGTCTATTATATAATATATATATTATATAAAAGTCAGTGTTTAAAAAATATTTCTTTAATGAATGAATGAATGAGGGGCATTTTGCTTTGAGTCATTCAATGGACTGACTCCTGGACTTCCTGGTATTATGTCTTATTATGTCTCAGACAAAATTTGAGCTCTTCCTGTTGAAACAGAGACACTTAGCAATAAGTTTTCAAAGCAATTTGAATGCTTTAAAAATAACATTCAAAAAAATAACATGTATGCAGGACAGATATATGAGCACACAGCAACCCTTTTATTTTTAAGCTTCAAAGTGAAATCTATAATTACAATAAGGACCTGACCCCAAGTTAAGAACTGAAAATACTTAGCAACCAGTCAGAAGAACAACATATATCCAGAAGCTATTTTCCTTAGCAGACTGTTTCTATGTTGAAGTCCGTAATTGGCAAAAACAGAATAGAACAAAACTACATACGGAAAGGAAAATAGCCAGTTGCAATTCCTGTGTATCTTATAGACTTGTACTCCCTTGTTTTATGCACCCTGGAGCAGACTATCAGAACTTGGTAAAATTTCTGACTTGGAAGTCCTAAAAACAAAGTAACTACAAGCAAAACAAGATCATGCTAATTTAGATATAAACTTTGTTGGAGACAGTAGTTGGTACAGATGACCTTCCCCAGTCACATCAACACTTGACTTTATCCCCAAATATAAGTCCTCCTTTCCTTCCAAGCTAATCTTGTTTCCCATTCCTGTAATGACTTTTAGCTCTCAAATATAATATGTCCTATCTGGAAAGCCATTCTCCCTGAAAAACGTGTATCTTTTGACTAACTCATGTTTCTTTCCCCTTTTAAAACTAACTCAAAAATTGCCTCCTCTCTCAAGTAATTGCTGACTGATGCCCTTTGACCAGGATCCACTGCTAAGTGTCATTTTAGTTCCTATGTGTCTAAGAAAATATTTGTCATTTATGGTGATGTTGCTTTATGTTGTTCTTACACTATTCTGGCATTTTTATATTTGGAATTCTCATGTGATTTTTAATAGAATACCTCAAAAGTAATACTTGAGAAGAAAAAGTGATGTAGGTAATTTGGTTTTCTAGGATTATCTTATCACTTGGTTAGCATTAAAATGACTTGATTTTGCCAGGCATGCTTCTTAGAGTATATTAGAGTAGTGGTTCCTGATCAGGGATGCTGGGAGCATTAGAGTCTTCTTAAATATCATTTCATGGTCTATCAGAAAAATTTATATTTTAAAAGAAGCCTGGCCGGGTGTGGTGGCTCATGCATGTAATCCCAGCACTTTGGGAGGCTGAGGCAGGTGGATCACCTGAAGTCAGGAATTTGAGACCAGCCTGGCCAACATGGTGGAACCTCGTCTCTACTAAAAATACCAAAAATTAGCTGGACGCGGTGGCAGGTGCCTGTAATCCCAGCTACTTGGGAGGCTGAGGCAGGAGGATCGCTTGAACCTGGGAGGTGAAAGTTGCAGTGAGCCGAGATTGCACCATTGCACTCCAGCCTGGGTGACAAGAGTGAAATTCTGTCTCAAAAAGAAAAGAAAAGAAAAGAAATCTAATGGAAATTTTGTTTCCCGAAGGAAAGGCCACCACTTAGGCTAACTAAACCACTGGGTTTCTTTGCTTTTGTCTAGATGATGCTAATTTAACAGGATATTTTTGCATTGTTGTAAATGAAGTGGTGCAATTCTTTGCATCCATGAAGGTACTGTAAAAGACATCTTGGTGGTGAAAGAATTGGTTATCATTCAAATAGACTCTCTTCAGGACTTTGTTATGGGTAGCACATATTCTGCAATTTAGATATCTTATATATGATAATTTATATTTAAAAAGATGCTTCAACCCAATTTTTTTTCTGTAAATACAACACTTAGAATAGCAATGCGACTTTAGACTGCTTTCTCAAATAACAATGGTTACATATGTGGTGTCTTATGTGTGATAGGCAGTCTTTCGTACTGTTTATTCACAATCTCATGAATCTTCAAAACTATTTCATGAAGGCATTGTTTGTATTTTAATATTAAAGAGATGAAGGTTGAGAAGACATGAGTAACTTTTTCAAGGCTAACAGGTAAGCAGAAGGGCTAGGATTTGAAAGCAGATCTGTCTGAACCCACAGTGCTTACTCATTCAACTATTATATACTTATATACTTTCTTTCTTGGAAAAGTAATTAGATAAACTTTGATAGGATTTAGAAGAGATATAACATGCAGACAAGAGGGTTGTCCTATTAGCTCTAAATTTTGTGTATGTGTGTGTGTTTTTTTTTCCATGGGTGTTTGGTTGCTTTTCTATCAAGAAACTTGATTTGAATTCTATTTTTTGCATTCTCTGCTTCTCCAAAAGCATTTCTTTATCTCTGTCTTTCCCTGGATTTTGAGCTGTTTAGTTCATGAGTGATGATTTTAGCCTCATATTCTTTCTAACTAGTGATTCATTATATCTGAACCCTGTATATAGCATCCTATTTCTCAGTGACGTTTACGAACTGTTTTGTTCTCCTCTCAATGAAAACTGAAAGAATAGAAAGTTAAAAAAAAAAGTATATTTGGTCTCACTCAGTATTGGAGCAAGCTTTTGCTACTGTAATTATGTCCTCTAATAAGGTCATGGTTATTGGATGACTAACATACCCATGGAAGTATTTATTTACTACCCAAAACATTTGTTATACTATCATTTCTGATCTTCTCCTCACCAAGTCATTATTTCTAGGAAATGTGGCTCTATTTTAAAAATGAACATTTTCAGTGAATTTGGAGCTCAACTGTTCTTAATGTTTAACAATCTGCTTTCTTCTGCCTTCTTTCAGGTTAATTGAGTATTTTTTATGATTCCATTTTATGCTCACTTTTGGCGTGTTAGTTATTCCACTTTTAAAATTTTTAAATGATTGTTTTAAAGTTTATAATAGACATCTTTAACAGCCTGCCTTCAAATAATATTGTAACACTTCACAGAGTACAAGAACCTTGTAAGAATATACGTCAGCATATTTCCATTTTCTCCCTTCAATCTTTTGTACTGCTGCCATACATTTTCCTTCTACATTTGTTTTAAACCACCCAATACATCATTCTTATTTTTATTTCAGACGATTATCTTTTAAAGATGTTAAAATAAGGATAAAATTCCTTTTACATTTGTACTTATTTTTGCCATTTCTGGCATCTTTCCTTCCTTCATGTGGATCCAAATTTCTATCTAGTCTCATTTCTTCTACCTGAAGAATTTTCAACATTACTTGTAGTGCAGGTTTGCTGAGGTGAATTCTCTCAGCTTTTGTTTGTGTGAAAAAAGCCTTTATTTTGCTGTTATTTTAAAATATATTTTCCCTTGGTGTAGAATTTTAAGTTGACAATGTTTCATTGTTTCATTTTGTGCTTCAAAGGTGATCTTCATTGTGTTTTGGCTCCCTATTTTTTTATGAGAACTATGCTGTCATTCTTTTATTTGTTTTTCTCTGTATAATGTTGCATTTTTCTCTACCTTTAATATTTCTTCTTACCTTTGGTTTTAATCTGCACCAATATGTTTTTCTTTGTGTTTATCTTTCTTTGCATTCCCTCAGCTTCTTGAAATTAAATTTGTTGACTTTCATTGATTTTTAGTTTTGGGCAAGTATTCCTTCAAATATATCTTCTTTTTCATTCTTTCCTTCTTCTTTAGCTTCACATGTGTATGTGCTTTTGATGCTGTTTAAGAGCCCATAGATACTATGTTATATTTTTTCCTTCACTTGTTTTTTTCTTTGCATTTCGGTTAGAACTCAACTGACCTATCTTCAAGTTCACTGTTGTTTTTCTAATTTTGTTTTGTCCAGTCTGATGATAAGCACATAAAGGAATTCTTTGTTTCTGAATATTTTTCTTTCTGGATTTTCCATTGCCTTTATATCTCCCATTTCTCTGCTGATAGTTATATTAATCTATTTGTATAATTGTTCCAGTATATAGGACATCACTGTGTTTCTGTTTACTGTTTTATCTCTAGACATTTGGTAATAGTTTTTCCTGCTTTTCTTTTGTTTGTGTGTGTCTAGTAATTTTTAAATGAATACCTAACATTATATATAACAGTACAGACTGATATAAATAACATTTTTGCTCAGAAACAGGAATACTTACTTTTCTGTCAACAGAAGATTGAGTTGATGTAGTCAGGAACTGAACTGGATTTCCATTTGTTGTTGCTCTACCTAGCTTTAATGCTGCACAGTCTTTATATTACTCAGTGGGGATTGCTTTATCTTGTGATTATTGTGAGGCCTGGAGTGGGAGAGCATCTTCCTTTCTATTCTTGCTGCATTCTCAGGTTTGAGCAGGCCTTTAACACCTGTGCCTTTGAGGAGGTCTCTCTCCATGCCCACTCCCTCAGCAGTAGACTACTGCTTCTTGTTACTTGATGAAAGAGATATTGTGGTAACTGTTTATTTCTTTTTTCAGTTCTCCTGAACCAGCCCGTAAAGCTGAGTGCCTATACTTTAGAAGTGGGGCTTCTTCCACATACAACTCACTTTTAACAAAGTTGATTTCTTGACGAGGTCCCTTTTGAAGCTTTAAAAATTATAAAGGATCATATTGAATAATCATTGGCATGTACTTAATTGTTTTATCCTTGTCAATAATTAGAATCTAAATTTCAATCTCTATCATCCTGGGTGGTGTCAGGTACACAACTAAACCTATTTCTGCACCGGTTGTATTCTTTGTCTTTCTCCATCTGCTTTTCTCACCATTTGCCTTTTCAGCACCTTAACGTGGATTTTGACCAGTGATAGAGACAACATATGGATTGGTGCCACAAATTTTATAAATTCCACCCTGGATTGGATTATCATTATGCCTTTAAATTCCCCCTTTCAAGTGCCTATTTATCTCAGTGGTATTTCAGCCTTCCCCAACTCTTCCCAGACATTCTTTTAGGAATTAAGGATGTGATCAAACACAATCATTGACCTCATAGAATTTTCAAACTAGTGCTAGATATTAATTGATCAGATTAAGCAATAGCACCTTATACTTGCCATCCTTGACTTCAGAGTAGCATCTCCTGCTTTTCTTGTACCCAGCTGTTGTGGTGTACTAAGTGTTGCTTTAATTCAGAAATTTTCTTTAGCTGGAATTTTACACTCCTTCTCTTCATTAAATAAGAGCGGGTGGAGTTTATTCTGGATAGTGTGTGTGTGTGTGTGTGTGTAACAACAGAGAGAGAAGGAGAGAGGAAGGGAGGGAGAGAGTGAGGGAGGGGGAAGAGAGTGAAAGAGGGAGAGAGAGTGAGAGAGAAAGAGACAAAGAGTAAGAGAAAGAGAAAGAGAGCAAGTGATAGAGAGAGAGAATGTGTTATAGATAAGAGGGACTTGAACCTGTTAATATGCTGAAGAGGGACGAGTAGAGATGGTATAATTCGTGCACTTGGGACTTTTGGGAGAAGAGAGGGAATGGAACCTAAAATATAGAGGAATAATTCACCTTAGGAGAAGAGTGGGACACTATACCTCTGAGAAAAAATTAAAAGGGAAAATAAGGATGGATTTATAGATGGGTAAGAAACATTGAATAGAATCCTCTCTGATAGTCTTTATATGTTGGGGGGAAAGTCAACTGAGATTGAAATAATGTTATGGAATAAGGATTCCAGAGATACTGATGAATTTTATTTATTAGTATTATAGGAGACTAACTGGGGCCAAACAAAAAGATTGTTGATCAGTGATGAGGGACTGCTGAAGTTGGAGACTATGACTTTAGATAGCACTGATTCATTTCATATATGTTAACCAAATCCGTATGTCTGTATGTCCAGCTATGACCTCACCTCCAAGCTGCAAACCCACATTTGCTACACACATGCACCCATCCCCTCACGCACCCCCTCAAACACACACACCTGGAATTTTCACAGGCTTAACATTTCCCAAATAATTCATTATTTCACTCTTCGAAAACTTCACGCTACTTTCTAAATTCCTAATGGTGATAAAGAGTGATTAAGATCTATCCAGTCTCCCAATTAAAAAAAAATACTAATTCATCCGAATAAATATTTATTGAGCAGTTGATTGCTCCAAGTATAATGAATTTATAGTAAAAAGAGAGGTTTGAATCCTGCCTTCAAAGAGCTTATGAAATTTATAACCAAGTCATAGACAATTACAATGTCATTCTTGTTTGTTATATTGTAGTGACCTCTTAAAACAGTAATCAGCAAACTGCAGCTCATGGGCCAAATCCAACCTACTGACTATTATTGCATGGATTGTGACCTAAAGGTTTTTTCTTCACTTTTTTTTATAAGAGTGAAATTCACATTACATAAAATTAACAGTTTTATACTGTACATTTCAATTTCGTTTAATATATTCACAGCTATTACCTATAGCAACTTCTAAAACATTTTCATCATCTCAAAAGAAAATACCACATTCATTAAGCAGTCATTCCCCATAGTTTCCCGCCACCCCCTCTTCCCTGGTGTATTAGTCTGTTCTCGTGGTGCAAAAGGACATACCTGAGACTGCGTAATTTATAAAGGAAAGAGGTTTAATTGACTCACAGTTCTGCATGGCTGGGGAGGCCTCAGGAAATTTACAATCATGGCAGAAGGGGAAGCAATCACATCTTTCTTCACATGGCAGCAGGGGAGAGAAATGCAGAGCAAAGAAGGGAAAAGCCCTTTATAGAACCATCAGATCTCATGAAGATTCACTCACTATCATGAGAACAGCATGAGGGAAAAACCCCCATGATTTAATCACCTTCTGCAAGTTCCCTCCCCCAACATGTGGTGATTACAATTCAGATTACAATTCAAGATGAGACTTGGGTGGGGACACAGAGCCAGACCATGTTATTCTGCCTCTGCCTTTGGCCAAATCTCATCTTTCTCACATTCCAAAACATGATTATGTCTTCCCAACAGTTGCCCAAAGTCTTAATTCATTTCAGCATTAACCCAAAAGTACAACCCCATAGTCTCATCTGAGACAAGGCATGTCCCTTCTACCTATGAGCCTGTAAAATAAAAAGCAAGGTAGTTATTTCCTAGATAAAATGAATGGTGTACAGGCATTGGGTAAATACACCTATTCCAAATGGGATAAATTGGCCAAAACAAAGGGGCTACAGGCCCCATGCAATTCCAAAATCATACGAGGAAGTAATTACGTCTTAAAGCTCCAAAATAATTTCTTTTGTCTCCATGCCTCACATCCAGGTCATGCTGATGCAAGAGGTGGGCTCCCAGGGACTTGGGCAGCTCTGCCCCATGACTTTCCAGGGTACAGGCCCCCTCCTGGCTGCTTTCACAGGCTAGTGTTGAGTGTCTGCAGCTTTTCCAGGCACACAGTACAAGCTGTTGGTGGATCTACCATTCTGGGGTCTGGAGGGCAGTGGCCCTCTTCTCACAGCTCCAGTGGGGACTCTGTGAGGGGGCTCTGACCCCACATTTTCCTTCTGCACTGCCCTAGCAGAGGTTCTCCAAGATGGCTGCGCCCCTGCAGCAAACTTCTGCATTGACATCCAAGTATTTCCACATTTTCAGGTGTGTTTATAGTAGCACCCCACAGTCTGTGGTATCAATTTACTGTATTAGTCCATTCTCATGCAGCTATGAAGAAATACCCAAGACTGGGTAATTTATAAAGAAAGAGATTTAATTGACTCACAGTTCTGTATGGCTGGGGAGGTCTCAGGAAACTTACAATCATGGCAGAAAGCACTTCTTCACAGGGTGGCAAGTGAGAGAATGAGTGCCAAGCAAAGAGGGAAAAGCCCCTTATAAAACCAACAGATCTATTGAGAACTCACTCAGTATCATGAGAACAACATAGGGAACTGCCTCCATGATCTAATCACCCCCCCACGAGGTCCCTCCACCAACACGTGGGGATTACAATTCAGATTACAATTCAAGATGATATTTAAGTGAGGACACAGAGCCAGACCATATCACCTGGCAACCAGCATTATGTTTTCTGTCTGCATGGAATTACCTCTTCTGGATATTTCATATAAATAAATCTTACAACAGATGACCTTTTGCATCTGACTTTTTTCATATAGCCTAATATTTTTGAGGTTCCACCACATTACAGCATGTATCTGTACTTTATTCCTTTTTATGACTAAATATTATTTCATTATATGTATAAATCACATATTATTTACCAATACATCCATTGATGAACATTTGAGTTGTTTTTAGTGTCTGGATGGAGTGTGTGTGGAGGGGATGGGGCAGGCAGGAAGGAAGAAGTTGACTGCTATGAATGGTACTGCTATGAATATTCATGTACTGTATTTGTTTAAGTCTCTGTTTTTAATAATTTGGGGTATATACCTAGTGGGGGAATTGCTGGGTAATTTGGTAATACTATGTTTAATTTTTTGAGAAACTGCCAGACAGTCTTCTACAGTGGCTGCAACATTTTACATTCCTGCCACCAATGCAGGAATGTTTCAATTTCTTCACATTCTCGCCAATACTTGTTATTTTCCTTTTTTAAAACACCATCCTCCTAGGTGTGAAGTGGTATCTTATGGTTTATATTTTGCATTTCACTAATGGCTAATTGTGTTGAGCATCTTTTCGTGTACTTGTTGACCATTTGTATACCTTCTTTGAAGAAACATATATTTAGGTCCTTTGTTTGCTTTCTAATTGGTTTTTTTTTGTTATTGAGTTGTGAGTTATTTAGCTATAAGAGTTCTGAATAGTAGATGCTCATCAGGTATGTAATTTGCAAATATTTCCTATTATTCTATGGGTTGTTCAAATTCTTGATAATGTATATTGATGCACAAAAGTTTACAATTTTAATAAAGTTTTACTTATCCATTTTTTCTTTTGTTGTTGATGCCATCGGTGTCATATCTAAGAACCCATTGCCAAATTCAAGGTTACGAAGATTTATCCCTATGTTTCCTTCTGTTTCATAGTTTTAGGCATTACATTTACGTCATTGATCCATTTTGAGTGAATTGTTATATACGCTATGAGGTAAAGATCCAACTTCATCTTTTGCATATGAATATTCAGTTGTCTCAGCACCATTTATAAAAAGACTATTGTTTCTTCATTGAATAGTATTTTAGTCCATTTGCATTGCTATAATGTACTACCTGAGCCTGGGTGATTTATAAAGAATGGAAGTTTATTTGGGTCACAGTTTTGCAGGCTGTACAAGAAGCAAGTTACTAGCATTTGCTTCTGGTGAGGGCTTTAGGGAATTTCCACTCATGCTGGGAAGCAACTGAGAGAAGAAGGTAAAAAACAGGAGGGAGAGGTGGAGCAAGATGGCAGAATAGAGGGCTCCACCAATCCCCGCTTCCCTTGCACAAGGAAATTCTGCAGCTGAAAAATGCAACTGGTACACTGAAGAATGTACCAGAGCCTTTTAACTGTCGAATTGATCAAGTGGAAGAAAGAATTAGTAAGTTTGAAGACAGGCTATTTGAAAATACACAGTCAGAGGCGACAAAAGAAAAAAGAATAAAAAACAATAAAACATGCTTACAGAATGTAGAAAATAGCCTCAAAGGGGCAAATCTAAGATTTATTGGCCTTAAAGAGTACATATAGAAAGAGATATGGGTAGAAAGTTTATTCAAAGGGTTAATATCAGAGGACTTCTCAAACCAAGTGAAAGATATCAACATTCAAGTACAAGAAGGCTATAGAATACCAAGCAGATTTAATCCAAAGAAGATTACCTCAAGACATTTAATAATCAAACTCCCAAAAGTCAAGAATAAGGAAAGGATCCTAAAAGCAGCAAGAGAAAATAAAACAAATAGCATACAATGGAGCCCCAAAACACCTGGCAGCAGACTTTTCAGTGGAAACCTTACAGTAGAGGAGAGATTGACATGACACATATAAAGTGTGGACGGGAAAAAAAAACTTTTACCCTAGAATAGTATATTCTATTAAAATACCCTTCAAACATGAAGGAGAAATAAAGACTTTCCCAGACAAACAAAAGCTAAGGGACTTCATCAATACTAGCCCTTTCCTACAAGAGATGCAAAAGGAAGTACATCAAACAGAAATAAAATTATGTTAATGAGTAATAAATAATCACCTGAAGGTACAAAACTTGCTGGTAGTAGTAAATACATAGAAAAACAAAGAATATTATAACATTGTAACTGTGATGTGTAAACTACTCATCCTAAGTAGAAAGATTAATGAACCAATCAAAAATGATAACTACAACTATGCAAGACATAGTCAGTACCTTAAAATATAAATAGAAACAACAAAAAGTTAAAAAGCTATGGGATGAAGTTTAGGCTTAGAGTTTTTATTAGTTTTCTTTTCATTTGTTTGTTTATGTGAACAATTTTAAGTTGTTACTAGGTTAAATAATGTTTTTATTTTAATTTAATTTTATTTTATTTTGAGACAGAGTCTCACTCTGTCACCCAGGCTGCAGTGGCTGAGTCTCGGCTCACTGCAACCTCTGCCTCCCAACTTCAAGGGATTCTCCTGCCTCAGCCTCCCTAGTAGCTGGGATTACAGGCATTCACCACCACGCCCAGCTATTTTTTTAAAAATTATTTTTAATAGAGATGGGGTTTTGCCATGTTGGCCAGGCTGGCTTGGAACTCTTGACCCCAGGTGATCCACCCGTTTGTAAGCCTCATGGTAACCTCAGACCAAAAAGCATACAATAAAGACACAAAAAATAAAAGTCAAGAAACTAAATCATATCACCAGAGAAAATCACTTTCACTAAAATAAGACAGCAAGGAAAGATAAAAGAAGGAGAAGAACACAACACAACCAGAAAACAAATAACAAAATGGCAGGATTAAGTCCTCACTTATCAATAATAATGTTGAATGTAAGTGGAGAAAACACTCCAACCAAAAGACGTTGAGTAGCTGAAAGAACTTAAAAAATAAGACTCAGAGATCTATTGCTTCAAGAAATACACTTCATCTATAAAGACACACACAAACTAAAAAGAAAGACATGTAAAAAGATATTCCATGCAAATGGAAACCAAAAAAGAGCAGAAGTAGCTATACTTAAATCAGACAAAATAGATTTCAAGAAAAAAAGTATAAGAAGAAACAAAGAAGGTCACTGTATGATGATAAAGTGGTCAATTCAGCAAGACGATTTTAAATATATATGCACCCGACACTGAGGCACCAGATATATAAAGCAAATATTATTAGAGCTAATGAAAATGATAGGCCCAACACAATAATAGCTGGAGACTTCAACACCCCACTTTCAGCATTGGACAGATCTTCCAGACAGAAAATCAGCAAAGAAACATTGGATTTAATCTGCACTATAGACCAAATGGATCTAATAGATATTTAGAGAACATTTCATCCAATGGCTACAGAATACACATTCTTTTCCTCAGCACATGGATCATTCTCAAGGATAGAGCATATATTAGGTCACAAAACAAGTCTTAAAAAATTCAAAAAATTGAAATAATATCAAGAATCTTTTCTGACTACAATGGAATAAAACTAGAAATCAATAACAAGAGAAATTTTGGAAACTATGCGAATACATGGAAATTAAACTGTATGCTCCTGAAAGACCTGTACCTGAAAGACAATGAAGAAATTAAGAAGGAAATTGAAAAATTTCTTGAAACAAATGATAATGGAAACACAACATACCAAAACCTATGGGAACAACAAAAGCACTGTAAAGAGGAAAGTTTATAGCTATAAGCCCCTATATCGAAAAAATAGAAACACTTCAAATAAACAACCTAAAGATGCACCTTAAACAACTAAAAAAGCAAGAGCAAACCAAACCCAAAATTAGTAGAAGAAAAGAAATAATAAAGATCAGAGCAGAAATAAATGAATTGGAAATATAGAAAACAATATGAAAGATAAATGAAAGAAAAAGTTGGTTTTTAAAAAGTTAAACAAAATTGACAAACTTTTAGCCAGACTAAGAAAAACAGAGAGAAGACCCAAATAAATAAAATAAGAGATAAAAAAGGAGATATTACAACTAATACTGCAGAAATTCAAAGGATCATTAGTGGTTACAATAAGCAACTATATGCCAATAAATTGGAAAATCTAGAAGAAATGGACAAATTTTAGACACGTACAACCTACCAAGATTGAATCAGGAAGAAATCCAAAACCCAAACAGACCAATAACAAATAACAAGATCAAAGCCATAATAACGTCTCCAAATAAAGAAAAGCCTGGGACCTAATGACTTTACTGCTGAATTCTACCAAACATTTAAATAAGTTCTAATACCAATCCTACTCAAACTGTTCTGAAAAATAGGGAGGAAGGAATGCATTTAAATTCATTCTTTGAGGCCAGTTTTACCCTGATACAAAAAACCAAAGACACATCAAAAAAAGAAATCTACCAACCAATACCTCTGATAAATATGGATGGAGTATCTCCAACAAAAATTTAAACATTCTCAAAAAAATACTTGCAAACCAAATGCAACAATACATTAAAAAGATCATTCATCATGACCAAGTGGGATTTATCCCTGTGATTCAGATTGTTTAGCATATGCAAATCAATCAATGTGATACACTGCTCAACAGAATGAAGGACAAAAACCATATGATCATTTCAATTTATGCTGAAAAAGCATTTGATAAAATTCAACATCCCTTCATGATAAAAACCTTCAAGAAACTGGGTATAGAAGGAACATACTTTAACATAATAAAAGTAATATACTGCAGACTCACAGCTAGTATCATACTGAATGGGGTAAAACTGAAAATCTTTCTTTTAAAATCTGGAATACAACAAGGATGCCCACTTTTACCACTGTAATTCAACATAGTACTGAAAATTCTAGTAAAGCAACCAGAAGAGAAACAAGTAAAGGGCATCCAAATTGGAAAGAAAGAAGTCAAATTATCCTTTTTGGAAGATGATATGATCTTATATTTGGAAAAATGTAAGGATTCCACAGGAAAACTATTAGAACTGATAAATTCAGTAAAGTTGCAGGATGCAAAATTAACATACAAAAATCAGTAGCATTTCCATATGCCATCAATGAACCATCTGAAAAAGAAATCAATAAAGTAATCTCATTTACAATAGCCACAAATAAAATTAAATACTTAGTAATTAACTTAACCAAAGCAGTGAAGGATCTCTAATGAAAATTATAAAACACTAGTGAAAGAAATTGAAGAGGACACATGTTCATGGATTGGAAAAATCCGTATTGCTAAAATGTCCATACTACCCAAATCAATCTACAGATTCAACACAATCCTTATAAAAATACCAATAGCATTCTTCATGGAAATAGAAAAGACAAACCTAAAATTTATATGGAACCACAAAAGACCTGGAATAACCAAAGCTATTCTAAGCAAAAAGAGCAAAACTAGAGGAATCACATTAACTGACTTCAAATTATACTACAGAGCTATAGTAACCAAATAAGCATGGTGCTGGCATAAATACAGACACATAGACCAATGGAACAGAATAAAGAACCCAGAAACAAATCTACACACCTACAGTGAATTCATTTTCGACAAAAGTGCCAAGAACATGCACTGGGGAAAAGACAGTCTTCAATACATGCTGCTGGGAAAACTGGATATTCATATGCAGAAGAATGAAACTAGACCCTATCTCTTGCCATATACAAAAATTCAATCAAAATAGATTAAAGATTTAAATCTAAGACCTCAGGCTATGAAATGACTACAAGAAAACATTGGAGGAACTCTCCATGCAAGACATTGGCCTGGGCAAAAAATTTATTGAGTAATACCCCACAAGCATAGGCAACTAAAGCGAAAAAGGACAAATGGGCTCACATCAAGTAAAAAGCTTCTGCACAGTAAAGGATACAGTCAACAAAGGAAGGAGACAACCCACAAAATGGTAGAAAATATTTGCAAACTACTTATCTGACAAGATATTAATAACTAGAATATATGAGGAGCTCAAACAACTCTATAGGAAAAATATAATTATCCAGCCAAAAACTGGGCAAAATATCTGAATAGACATTTCTCAGACAAACAAATGGCAAACAGGCATTTGAAAAGGGGCTCAACATCATTGATCATCAGATAAATGCAAGTCAAAACTACAATGAGATATCATCTTACCCCAGCTAAAATGCCTTATATCCAAAAGACAGACAATAACAAATTCTGGAGAAAAGGGAACCCTCATACACTGTTAGTGGGAATGTAAATTAGTATAACCACTATGGAAAATAGTTTGAAGATTCCTCAAAAACACTAAAAATATCACTACCATATGATCCAGCAATCTGCCTATTGCTGGGTATATACTCAAAAGAAAGGAAATCAGTATATTCAAAAAGATATCTGCACTCCCATGTTTGTTGCTGCACTGTCCACAATATCCAAGATTTAGAAGCAATCTAAGTGTTCATCAACAGATGAATAGATAAATAAAATGTGGTACATATACACAATGGAGTACTATTCAGCTGTAAAAATAATGTGATCCTGTCATTTGCAACAACATGGATGGAACTGGAGCTCATTATATTAAATGAAATAAGAAAGGAACAGGAAGAAACATCACGTATTCTCACTTATTTGTGGGATATAAAAGTTAAAACAATCGAACTCATGGACACAGAGAGTAGAAGAATGATTATCAGAAACTGGGAAGGGTATTGGGGGTGGATAGGAGGTGGGAATTGTTAATGTGTACCAAAAAATAGCTAGTAAGAATAAGTAAGACCTATTTGATAGCACGACAGGGTGACTATAGTAAATAATAACTACACTTTAAAATAACTAAATGAGTACAATTGGGTTGTTTATTACAAAAAGGATAAATGGTTGAGGAGATGGATACCCCATTCTCCATGATGTGATTATTATGCATTGCATGCCTGTATTAAAACACTGCATGTACCCCATAAATATATGTACCTACTATATACCCACACTTGAAAATAAAAAATTTTTAAAAATGCAACTAATTTTTGTGTGTCGATCTTGTATCCTTCGACTTTGCCAGATTTGTTTATTACCTCTCGTAATTTTTTGTGTGGATTCTTTAGAATTTTTTTTATGTATGTATTTTGTAAATATCCATTTTTTCTATGCACAGGAATAGTTTTACTTCTTTTTTCCCAATTTGAATGATTTTATTTCTTTTTTCTTGTCTAGTAGTCTTTGGCTAAAATTTTCAGTGCATTATTGAATAGCATTGGTAAAAGTGAGCATCCATGTCTTGTCCCTGATTTTAGGGAAAAGGCTTTATGTTTTTCATAAATATTGAGTATAATATTAGCTTTTGTTTTTCTTTTTTAAATAAATGTGTTTTATCAGGTTGAGGAAGTTCTATTTTATCTCTGATTTTTAAATTAAATTATTTTAATTATTAAAGGGTGTTGGATTTTGCCAAATGCTTTTCCTGTATAAATTAAGGTGGTAAATTTTTAAAAATTTCATTAATGGGTTATATTACATTGAGTGATTATTGTATATTGAATAACTTGCATTTCTGGGATGAATCATGCTTATGGCATATAATCCTTTTACTGGGCTGCTGTATTCAGTTTGCCAATATTTTTGAAAATTTTTGTATCTATATTCACATGGAATATTAATCTCTTAAACTAATAGAAATATATTATGAATTAACACCACCTTATCTTCAATAGTATACAAAAACTTTGCTCCCTAGAGCTCTACCACCCCCTTTGTGTTGTTTTCACAAAATACATTATGCAGTGTGTGTGCATTGACATGGATTTGTAATTATTGTTTTATACCTGTGGCATTAAACCATATAGGAAAAGAAAGAAGAGTTCCAAACCAAAAATACAATAATACTAATCTCTGAGTTTACCTATGTGGTTATCTTGACCAGTAACATTAATTCTTTGTATGGCTTCAAGTTACTGTCTAGAGTCGTTTCATTTCCATCTGAAGAATATAACTCCTTTTTAGCATTTATTATAGGGCAGTGCTACTGGTGACAAACTCCCATAGCTTATGTTCATCAAATAATATCTTAATTTTGTCTTCATTTCTGAAAAACAGTTTTGTTGAATATACAATACTTAAATGACAGTATTTTCTTTCAGCATTTTAACTCTGTCATTCCTGTTTTCTGGCCTTTATAGTTTCTGCTGAGAAACTGACTGCTAATGTTGTTGAGGATTCCTTGTAACTGTGAATTTGCTTTTCTCATGCTGCTTTCAAGATTTTGTCTCTATCTTTTACTTCTGACAGTTTAATTACAATGTGTTTTGGTATGGAACTCTTTGTGTTATCCTTTTTTGAGTTTATTCAGATTCTTGGATATCTGCATTTGTGTCTTTATCAACATTGGGAAGTTTGTGACCATTATTTCTTTAAATATTCTTTCTGTCTCTTTCTTTTCTCCTTCTGGAACTCCTATTATTTGTATTATTGTACACTTGATGTTGTCCCAAAGCTGTTTGAGGCTCTATTTATTTCTTTTTTGTGCACTTTGGACTAAATCATTTCAATTGACCTATCCTCAAGTATGCTGATTCTTTCTTCTGCCTGTTCAAATCTGCTATGCAAATACTTGTGGATTTTTCTTTTCAGTTATAATACTTTTGAGCTCCATTTTCTATACTTTTGGTACCTTTCTTTTATAATTTTTATCTCTTCGTTAATATTCTCTACTTGCTGAGACATTGTTTTTTGGTTTCGTTACACTCCTTTTCAATGGTTTTCTTTAGCTCTTTATAAATATATTTAAGACAGCTGATTTAAAGTTTTTTTCTAGTAAGTCCAACGTTTTTGCTTCGCAGGATCGGTTTCTGTTAATTATTTCCGTGATTAGGGCATATTTCTTATTTTTTCATACTTTGTACTTTTTGTTGCAAACTGGACATTTTAAATATTACAATGTGGTACCTCTGGAAATCAGATTCTCCCCTTCGTCAGGGTTTGGTTTTGCAGTTTTTTGTGGGTTTTAGTTGGTTGCTTGTTTAGTCACTTTTCTAAGTCATTTTGCGACTTCTATATTCTTTGTTGTGTGTAGTCTCCAATCTGTTTCTTTAGCTTCTATTCAGCTAGTGTTTTGACAGAGTTTTCCTTAAATGCCTGGCTCCAAAAACAAAACGGAACAACAATAACAAAAAAGAAAACAAAAGAAGGAAAGAAGGAAGAAAATGTAAAAAAAGAAAATAAATAAATCCTCCTATACTTTGCAGCTTTTGCTCCTTTGGGACACTCCAACTCAGCCAGGGTGTTTACAATTCTTCCTTAGCCTTCACTTTCTGCTTATGCTAAATCTAGACATGAGTCAGTGGTGAAAGCCTAGAGTGTTCTCAGATCTTTTCTAAGTGTGTGTTCTGCCCTGGTCATGTGCATGGTTTTCTAAATTTTCCTGTTTACATGGGTGCTTTTCAATGCCCTTATTTCCCAAGAATACTCTCCTTTTCTTCTCATGCTTTTGGCATGTCTATTGTTTACCTCAATTGGAATCTCTTGCCTCAGGTGGTAGTAGGTTGCTCATTTGTCTTATAATGTTTTCAGAGAATTCCCTCAGCATGGCTCCTTTTCCACCTGAGAGCATTCCAAGTTAGCTTAAACAAAGGCAAGCACCTTGTATCAGTCCTTTGGTAGCCCCTGGAAAGTCCAAAACTGATAAACACAATTTTTTGAGAACGGGGTCTTCTCTGCTTTCTCACAAACCACAGGCCAGAGTCACACACTGGAAATGCTGGCTTCCTACCCTCTTCAATATCATCACTAAGCTTAAGAGGGAGTTGGGCAAAAGCAAGTATAAGTGCCCTACCATTTTCCTACCATTTTAATGTTGCTTTTTTTCCTTGATTAAGTATTTGCTTGATTGATATAAATTGTTATCTGTTTTTCAGAGTTCTGACAAAGTTGATTTTGACAGTTTTACTTGATTTTTTGGTGTTTCTATACTGAAATAGGCCCTTGAAGCTAGCTATCCCACCATTTTGGCTAACATTACTCTATAAATGGTTTTATATTTTAAGACTTAATAAAACCTTTTATTTCACGTTTGGGGGTACATGTGAAGGTTTGTTACATAGGTAAACACATGTCATGGGGGCTTGTTGTACATATTACTTCATCACCCAGGTATTAGGCCCAGTACCCAATAGTTATCTTTTCTGCTCCTCTCCCTTGTGTCTCTCTCCCTGCAGTGTCTGTTGTTTCCTTCTTTGTGTTCATAAATTCTTATCATTTAGCTCCCACTTATAAGTGACAACATGCGGTGTTTGGTTTTCTGTTCCTGTGTTAGTTTGCTGAGGATGATGGCTTCCAGCTTCATCCATGTTCCTGCAAAAGACTTGATCTCATTCTTTTTTATGGCTGCACAGTATTCCATGGTGTATATGTCCCACATTTTCTTAATCCAATCTGTCATTGATGGGCATTTAGGTTGATTCCATGTTTTTGCTATTGTGAATAATGCTGCAATGAACATTGGCATGCATGTGTCTTTATGATAGAATGATTTATATTCCTCTGGGTATAAACCCAGTAATAGGATTGCTGGTTCAAATGTTAGTTCTGCTTTTAGCTCTTTGAGGAATTGCCATACTGCTTTCCATAATGGTTGAACTAATTTACACTTCCACCAACAGCGTACAAGTGTTCCTTTTTCTCCACAACCTCACCAGCATCTGTTATTTTTTGACTTTTTTTTTTTTTTTTGGAGATGGAGTCTTGCTCTGTTGCCCAGGCTGGAGTGCAGTGGCGTGATCTTGGCTCACTGCAAGCTCTGCCTCCCGGGTTCATGCCATTCTTCTGCCTCAGCCTCCCCAGCAGCTGGGACTACAGGCACACATTGCCACGCCTAATTTTTTTTTGTATTTTTAGTAGAGACGGGGTTTCACCGTGTTAGCCAGGATGGCCTCCATTTCCTGACCTCGTGATCCACCCACCTCGGCCTCCCAAAGTGCTGGGATTACAGGCGTGAGCCACCGCACCCGGCCTTCTTTGACTTTTTAGTAATAGCCATTCTGACTGGTGTGAGATCATATCTCATTGTGGTTTTGGCTTGCATTTCTCTGATGATTGGTGTTACTGGGCTTTTTTTTCATATGTTTGCTGGTGGCAAGTATGTCTTCTTTTGAGAAGTGTCTGTTCATGTCCTTTGCCCACTTTTTAATGGGGCTGTTTGTTTTTCTCTTGTAAATCTGTTTAAGCTTTATATAGATGCTGGATATTAGACCACCATCAGATACGTAGTTTGCAGATATTTTCTCCCATTCTGTAGCTTGTCTGTTTACTCTGTTGATAGTTTCTTCTGCTGTGCAGAAGCTCTTAAGTTTAATTAGATCCCACTTGTCAATTTTTGCTTTTGATGCAATTGCTTTTGGTGTCTTTGTCATGAAATCTTTGCCTATTCCTATGCCAGGATGGTATTTTCTGGGTTGTCTTCAGGAGTTTTTATAGTTTTGGGTTTTACGATTAAGCCTTATCTTGAGTTGATTTTTGTATAAGGTGCAAGAAAGGGGTCCAGCTTCAATCTTCTGTATATGGCTAGCCAGTTAACCCAACACCATTTATTGAATAGGGAGCCTTTACCCCATTGCTTGTTTTGTCAGCTTTGTCAAAGATCAGATGGTTGTAGATGTGTGACCTTTTTTTCCAAGCTCTCTATTCTGTTCCATTGGTCTATGTGCCTGTTTTTGTATCAGTACCGTAGGTAACCAGAGAGGTGAAAGATTTCTATAATGAGAATTACAAAACATTGCTCAAAGAAATCAAAGAAGATACAAACAAATGGAAAAACATTCCATGCTCATAGATAGGAAGAATCAATATCATTAAAATGGCTATGCTGCCCAAACCAATTTACAGATTCAATGCTATTCCTATCAAACTACCAATGACACATTCTTCACAGAACTAGAAAAAAAAAACATTTTAAAATTCATATGGAACAAAAAAGAGCCCAAATAGGCAAGGCAACACTAAGCAGAAAGAACAAAGCTGGACACATCTAGTTACCCGACTTAAAACTATATTACAAGGCTACAGTAAGACATTTTTTTAAAATCAAAAGAATACTATTTTATGGCCTGTGAAAATTATATGAAATTCCAAGTTTGGTGTCCATAAATATTTATCGGGACATGTCTACATTCATTCATTTACATATTATCTATGTCTGCTTCAGTGCTACAATAGCATAGTTGAGTAGTTTTGACAGAAATAATGTGGTCTTCAAGCCTAAAATATTTACAATCTGACCCTTTACAGAAAAAAATTGCCAGCCTGTTTTGAAACGTCTCAGCTTCCAATGTCCTCTCTACCTCTTCTAGCCTCCAAATTGTTGTTGTTGACATCTTCGTTCAAAATAATTTTAATTTGTCTCAAATCTTTTCAATTTGATCTACAATGTGCTTCTCAATTTGACCCAACCTGCTGCTTAAGCCTTATCTCCCATCCCTTCTCTAGGTTCACTCTAATTACATTACACTTCTTACTCTTTCCCTTAAATGGCATGTTTTTTTTTCATGAATATTTATTCATTGGCATATGCGTTTATTTCTTGGGATACCCTTTTAGACTTTTTTAACCTGTGAAATCCTGATTGTTTCTCAAGTAGGTTGAATAGTGGCCCCACCACCCATCCCCAAGCCCCAAGAGAGATGCCCACCTGGAACAAGCGAATGTGATCTTATTTGGAAAAAAGGTCTTAGTAGATGTAATTAAGGTAAAGACCTTGAGGTGAGATCATCCTGGCTAGGCCTCATATCCAATGACAAGTTTCCTTATAAGAGAAGATAAGGGGAAAGGACATACAGAGGAAGAGGTGATACAAAGACAGAGGCAGAGATTGGAGTGATGTGCCTACAAGCTAGCAGCCATCCTGTGTTAGGAATGACACATGAAACGTGTTCTTCCTCAGAACCTTCAGAAGCAACCAAGTAAGCTAACATCTTAATTTCAGATATCTGTCCTCCGGAGCTATGAGAAAATAAATTCTGTTGTTTTCAGCCACTGTTTGTAGTGATTTGTTATAACAGCCCTGGAAAAATAATACATCCTCTAAAAAATCCAGCTCAAATGTCATTTTATGAAGGATTATCTGATTATGTGCTGATTCCTCTTTTGTATTACAGGATTTACCAAATTTTATTTCAATCTATTTCTTCAACTCTTTATCTTCTCTAAACACTCTGAACTTGTCCAGGCTAAGAATAAGCACTTAGTTTTATTTTATCCTTCACACTTAACATGGTATCTAGCATATAATGACTGCCCCATATTTATTGAATGAATGAATGAATAAATAAATTATTATAGAATATCAGATGACATAGTAAGCCTTGCTTAGAGTCGATTTATTGGTATTCTGTGTTTGGTTCTGCTACTTAAAAGTTTGACCACATGATACTTTGATCCTCAACTTGCCCATCTGTGTACTATGAGAGTGGAACTAAGACTTTTCCCAGCTGTGAAATTTTAAGATGTCTCATTTCTTTTGAGTGACTTCTTTCATGTCAGTTTCTGTTTTTGTGATTGAATGTGAAGAAAAATATCTTTTAGATTCTTCAGGGAAAACTATCACACTTCTAACATGTTTATAAGATATATGCATATCTATAAATATAGTATGTTTTAAAAGATTTTAATGATTCCTCTCCCTTTCTTTTGTTTCTGGAGCAAACCCAGAAATAACATGATAAAAATATATGAAATAATTTCTCTTGTTACATCCACAGCAAACAAATTTTTTGGCTTTAAATGGTGAACTTGTATGTTTTGATAGTGAATCTAGTGTTGAAACTAAAATTTTTTCAGGATACACTTTGTAATACTTATTAACCATTTGAGATGTACGTATTACACAATAATACAAAAATAGATGCATATAAAATACATAAAATTTATTAAAAATACAAATTCAACGTACTGTGCCAAACTAATTTATTGTTTGTAATCAGCTCTGAAATTAGTTTTCTTTTTGTATATAGCTCAAACTATTTATTTTTTAATGGTCTGTTTTCAATATTTCTGGTGCGGTAAAATGCTAATGCATCAGTCAATTGATGATATAAGCACTTGGGTATCCACATGTGAGGAAAGCAAGTTAAAAGCCAACAAAACATATTGTTTGGACATTATTTGCATCAGCGAAGATGCACCTTTATATAGGCCCTTCTTCAAAGTGCTATTAAAACTTTGACTCAGCAAATCACTTGCAAGATAATTACTCCCACAAAGAGATAAGAAAATAGAAATGTCAGTATAGTCATAGAATGAAGATTAAAAGTAAAATTACTAGATGAATTGGAGTCAGAAGTTGAGAACCCAGATTTACAGTGTAGCCAAGTCTTGTTTTCAAAGAAATTAGGAATCCTCATAAAAGCTAATTAATTTGGAGACCACTTAAAAACCACCCTAGAACTTAAAAAAAAAAAAAAAAACACTACTTGCCTAAAATGGAAGAAAACCTAGAAGTCCCTTGCATTTCAAGCTTGAATCTTTTCTCACATGCTGGTCACAGAATTCTCTTTCAGCTTTTTAAATACAACTCATTTTTATTGAGACCCTATTGTGTGCATGGATCTGTACCATTGATTACAAGTATACAATTTGATCTGATTCTTAAAACCAACAGTTCTGTAGCCTTTCTTCTTGATTATGTGAGGCATGTACAATGCAGATATTTTCTTGGTGCTAATTAAAGTGGCACAGTTCAGAAGGGATTAGAAGAAGCAGCAATCAGTAAAAATCGATGTTTTCTGAAGGCCTCCAAGCAGAAGAGGGGGCTGGAGCTGGGCTTTCCAGGAGAGGAGAGACCAGCATGGCAGGGAGAAGACAAGCCTGAGATAAAGAGGTAGGAATAAGAGTAACATTCATGGAGGGAGTGGAGGAATGCCTAGGTAAGTAAAGATCAACTGTGGAGTACAAGTTAGCTTGGAGAGATCCACATTTAAATCATCCTAGAAATACTGTGTTGTGTTCTATAAAGTCTTATGGAAGAATAAATTCTTTATTAATTGAAAGGAACTCATGGGTCTTTGAAGTAGAAAATCCCTTTATGAAATCTAACCCCCCAATTTATAAAATATTGGGAACAAATTATTTGGTCTCTTTGGATTTGCACATATACTGCATATATCACAAGTCTCCCTATAGAGGTATTAATATATCTCAGCAGCACTGGTGCTGATAACTTCATTTTCGAAGTTGGAATGTACCTTAGTTCATGTAATCTCACTCTCGTACAGTGTTTAAATTACTTAATTAATTTTGGCATTTATTTTTTATTTATCCTGCAGCTATACCAGCATTTGTATTTTCTTATCTCTTTATGGGAATATCAGTTGATAGGTTAATCTACTGACGGACTGATTGATTTTCTGCACTCTTTCCCAACACATTCTCCAATGGTAGTTGAAGACATTCTTGGGAGTTACAGGACTTGAATTAGGAATCATGACCTATAAAACTTCTGTATTCCATTAATGTCTCTCTTACATTTGCTTTTTTTGCTTCCTGCATAAGAGAACAATTTTCATTTAAAGCTTGAATTGCCTCAGGAATGCGATAAGCGTTAATTTCATTTGCACTAATAGTCAGGGAAGAATGAGGGGAAACAGTTACAGATTTTTTTTAAGGTCATTTTTAAATATAATATAATCTCAATCAAAATTTAAAATGGGGATGTTCTTTGTAACCAATGCTTGCTAGAGTTGAATCAGTAGAAATAAAAATCTCTCAGAGAGCATTGGCCCTATTTCCTTAAGATGGTTGCTCCCCTATAAAGATGATATAGTTGCTCACTTTTACTGTTGCAGATATACATACGGAATTTGACATCTACTAATCAGGAGACAAAGGAAGTCTGAATTTACCTTGTAATCCCTGGGTCATGGAAGAATACTGTCAGGACTATTTTAAAGTCTTTCTCCAAGCTGTGTTGTGGACTAAATTTACGTTCCCTTCTATCCCTGGGGACATTGGTCATTCAAATCAGGACACTTTTGAGAGTGAAAGGGAGGGCTACAAAATAAAGCCATGAATGAATCTATAAGCGGTATACACTGAGCGTGTTCTGGGCAAACCAGAACATAATTCTGTCTAAAGTAGAAGCCTCTTCTGTTATTATCTCCCTTATTATCTTCTGACAGCTATGAATATGAGCTACACTGGCTCAAATTCCACCCTGATCCTCTCAAACTCTTCTAAAACACATTTTAGATTATAAATCCATGATCAACAAGCTTCCTTCACTCTGTTGCAGTGGTCTCTTCCACTAAAAAGCTGATCAGACACTTCAATGATCATTTGACATTCATCTGTGATACTTATTGCAGGGTACTTTGGCTTGGCTTTTCCCTTAAGGACCCTCAATACAAGCATAGTTTTGTCTTTCCTTTGGACCCATCAGATTATCCAGAGAAGCATCTTCTAACCGCCTTCACAGAAGGTATTAATCTAGTTGCTAATTCTCAGAAAGGTGAATAGGGGAAGAGGGCAGAGGAGTGGATGTAATCATTAGTATTTGAGTGTTCATTTAATCTCCTTGTTTTCAGTATGACACCACCACACTCAGCTGTGCCTGATGTCCCCTGTGCAGGCACTCTTTGTTTTACCCTATCCAGAGAAGAGATTTCTAGGTTTTCCTGGGAGTAGGAGAGTTACTTGGCTATATGGAGTCAATGAGGCAATCTGAGGATCTATTTGTTTTTCAGACTTCCAACCAATTCTCTTATCTTTGCCTTCATCCTGACCTCTACTTTTAGAGGTAGCTGATGCTACCAATTTCTTCTATCTTTTTGAGATGGAGTCTCACTCTGTTGCCCAGGCTGGAGTGCAGTGGCACGATCTCGGCTCACTGCAACCTCTACCTCCTGGGTTCAAGTGATTCTCCTGCCTCAGCCTCCAGAGTAGCTGAGACTGCAGGCACTTGCCACCATGTCCAGCTAATTTTTGTATTTCTAGGAGAGACGGGGTTTCACCATATTGGCCAGGCTGGTCTTGGATTCCTGACTTGTGATCTGCCTGCCTCAGCCTCCCAAAGTGCTGGGATTACAGGCGTGAGCCACCGTGCCCAGCACTACAAATTTCTTAATGGGTTCTATGATATAATTGAAATTGCTTATGAATTTTCTCAATGCCAACCTAGAATTCACCTTGCTTGAATCTTCTCAAGCAGTCACCTTTTTATCATATGTGTTTTTGACTTACTTTCCCCCTGTTTTCTGATTTCCTTTTCTCTTTCCCTTATGGATTCAAGCCTTAAAAACCTCTTCATTATCATTTTAATGACAATACAATAAATCTATTAAGGGAACAAAAGTAAATTAATATGTTTGATTTTTCTTCTTTTTCCAGATTTAAACAGCATTTTAAAATTAGATTATGTTTTACTACTTATTAGTATCTAGGAATGCAGCCAGTTTGGTATATTGGATTTATATGTAGAACTTCTGCTGAACTCTCTTGTTAATTCTAAAAATTAGTCTGTAAAGTTTCTTGGGTTATTCTGTATCCAATTCAGTATTCAACCCACCCCAGTCAGTCTTCCACTCCCAACACTTGACCAAAATTGCTCTTGCTAGGGCTACCAATTTTCCCTGTTTTGCTAAATCCAGGGGATTCTTTTCTGTTGTAATTTTAATTGGTGTGTTTCAGCAACATTCCATACAACTTACTCATTCCTTCTTGAGGTTCCTTTTCTTCTTGGCTTCTTTAGCATCTTATTCTTCTAGTTTCTCTTCTGTTTCTTTGCATGCTTGGTCCCCTTTGATGGATTCTCTTCCTTTAGCCACTTGGAGTTCCTTATTTTGTTCCTTGGCTCTGTTCTGCTATCATTGTTGTCATCACTATCACCAACAGCAACTGTCATTGACATTATTACTAATATATAATTAGCTGTCACAACTGACACTATCCTTTCAGATTTCTAATCCTTTGAGCTTGAAAAACCAAGTCTACAAATTTCCTAATTGTTCAAGCAATTGACAAATCTACAGGCATATCATGACTTGTAGGGTAGTAAAAACAAGATTTAAGCCCAAATATGTTAATTACAATAAATGCAAAACATCTGATAAATTCTTATATTTTAATCATCAAGAATTATTCTAGTAATAAGCTTACTTCAAAGTTTCAGTCTGGGTTATAGGTGGCTAACTAAACCAGACAGTATGATTTGGTTAGGTCAGACAGCAGAATCAAAATGGACGATTCACAACTATATTAATTATACAGCATCATGTATTGATTATTAAATACTTATATGGTGAACTGAGTTGGCTGGTTTGATTATTCTAAGGCAATCTAGTAGAAATCCAACATATCTGAGTAGCTGAAAGGGTCTTATTCAAGTATGAAAAATAGCTTTATTATTAAGCCTGCAAAGCAATTCTTTCATTAAAATTTGAACCTTAGTGAAGTTTAGACCTCTTTCAACAAGATACTACTTTCTCTATCACTGAAGAGCATCATTGTCCTTATATAATAATAATAATTATATCTGCCATTTATATTGAAAACGATCAGTCTACTAAGCACTTCCATTTAATTCTCAAAATAACTCGATCAGGATAAGCATGATTTTTCCATTTTATTGAGGAAAGTGGGATTTAGAGATGCTGTCACTTTCTCACTTGTTTTCAGTATGACACCACCACACTCAGCTATGCCTGATGTCCCCTCTAATAAGTTATGTCCCCTCTAATAAGTTATGTCCATAATAAGTTATGGAGCTGAGATTCAAACATAGGTCTGATCTGACTGCAATCATAGATCTGGTCTGACTGCAAAGTTACTTGAAACTTTTAAGTAAGCTTATCACTATATATATATATATAAAAAATATATATGTATGTATATATATTATATATGTATGTATATATATATAATATATGTATGTGTATATATAATATATATGTATGTATATATATGTATGTATATATAATATATGTATGTATATATAATATATATGTATGTATATATAATATATGTATGTATATATAATATATGTATGTATATATATAATATATGTATGTATATATAATATATGTATGTATATGTATATATATAGTGCATATTTGTGTTTGTGTGTATGTGTGTGTGTGTGTGTGTGTGTGAGCAAGAGAGAGAGAAACTTTTTTCCACTTAATCTTTTATAGCTAAATTTTGTATTAGGGTTCCCATTTGCTTGTATTTTCCTTCTGAATTAATATCTGTCATTTGATCTTAATGTTGTTTCTTGAAAATAACCTAAATTTCTTGGTAATCTTATGGGCACATGTCATAAATGATACTGACACAACTTTCTTCTTGGAATAAAATTTTTAATTTTGGGTATTTATAGAAGTATGATTATAAATCTCAAACAATAATTATCATTTGTGTGAAGAATCCTGTGCGTCCATGCAAGTGTGTATGTGTGTACGTATGTACCTGGTTGCAGTAATTCTTGTTACAGTACACATATTGGTAAATAAATATAAAGGCATTCAGATGTTTAAAAAACATTGTAAGATGCATTTGCTCTGTTTCCTAATTCTCATGCCTTGTAATCTTGTTTCTGATGCTATTCTCCTCGTAAAACTGATTTGATAATATCTCACAGGCTACATTTTGATAACTTTAATGAACTATTTTTAGTCCTTTGTGTTCCTACCTCTTCCCTCAACTCTTACACCTTAGCCACTCCCTCCTTCTTGAAATACTCTTTCTCATTGGTTTATTGACCTAACATTTGTTTGTTTTTATCTATTTCTGTTGCTTCTCAATGAACTTTGTGGGCTCCATTTTCTCTGCTTTTACCATATCTAGGATTTTTTTTTTTCTTACTCTGGATATTCCATGGGTCATCTTATCAATTTCTGTGATTTATTTTTTGCCAAGATTCCTCACAGATATTTCATTGATACATATCTTATTTCTGACCCCTAAACGTGTACAAAATTACTTATGGGAGCATTTCCTTTGCCATGTCTCAAAGGCACTTTACTGAGTCTCAAATGAAATTCATCATTTCCCATTACCTTGCAACTCTTCCTCTCCTATATTTTCTATGTCAGTAAATGGTACCACTATCTGGTAACTTGTGCCAAATTCCAAACTGGGGAGCGATTTCTTATTTCTTTTTCATGCTCAATCTCTATAACATCTCATTTTTATTGCTATCCTTCTAATTTTTCATGTTTATACGTTGTCACTGCCAATGCCTTAGTTCAGTTCATCATGATCTCCTCCTACTTTGATTACTTGAAACTTATTTTAAAATTAATTTTATTGATGTGAAGTATACTTTCAGTAAAACAGATAAATTTTAGCATATAATTCCCATAGTTTCGACCTGTGTAATAACACTCCAATCAAAATCAGGAACATTTATATCACTCCAGAAGATTTTTTCTAACTCCTTTCCAGTTGATCTTCCTAATCTCATGCAAAGGCAATCACTCTTCTGATTTCTATTTGTGTAGATGACTGTGATTGTCCTTGAACTTTATATAAATGGGATCAAAGAGTATGTTCTCTGGTGTCTTTTAGTCAGAATAATGCTTGTGCGATTAATCTATTTTGTTGCATGAATCTGTAATTTGTTTTTTTTTATTGAGGAGTAGTGATCCATTGTGTGATGATACGACATTTTGTTTATCTATTCTCTGGTTGATAAAAAGGATAAAGGATGTGTTTCAGGTAGGGCAATATTTTGATGGTGTGCTGATTGTATAACAACTATGTTGTAGATTTTCTGTTGCAGTGAAGTAGGAATACAACATATTTCTGTTTAAACAGGAATAATAATTTAATTGGTTGTGTAGGTGAAACTGTAGTAGGAAAGTCTTTTTTACTGAAGGCTTTTATGGGATTTGAAAATTTAGATACTTTTTTTGCTTAATTGTTCAAAAGTTGGCTGTGAGACTATGCAAGTAGGTTACTGCCTTTATTAGAACTGTTATAAAAGATGACTATTTTAAGCAAATAGAACAATCACCTGTAATGTTTATGCCCTCAACAGATGAAACGCCCAAGGGAAAGGAATTCAAATTCATTTTCTTTATTACTTAAGCGTTTTCTGAGAAGAGCATCAGTTCAAAGCTTAAGGAAAAATGAAAATAAGCTCAGTTTATATGTTTTGTTTTTATGACACTCAATTTATGAATTTGGAATAAAGATAGTGTGGTGTGGCACTGACAATAATTTATTATCTAAGCTCAGGTGTGAAAACATTCTTAGCATCTCAATTTTTTCATCTATAGGATTCCATAACATGCCTATTTTGCTTATCTCATATGATGATTCTGAGAACATTTTCAAATAGTTACTTTCAAATTATATAGCCACAACATTAGGTAAAGGTTAGCTTACATTTAATTATCTTCTTTTTACTTTTATAAAATTTCATTTTCTATACACTAACGTATGCAGCACAGTGGTGAAAATGGTTTTATCACATTTTAATACTTCAAATATAATGAAGTTTGTAGTGTAAATATGGTTCTAAAAGGTTTAATATTAATTAGGCTAGTTACTTGCACTTGAGAAATAGTTGCAAAATAATTACTCTTTCTACACTATATTAAAAATAAATGAGAAAACTGAAAACTGCTTGACTTTGATATTCTTAGAGAAAGGCATTGACACAAGATGATAATTTTAATGTTCAGAAAGAATGTATCCATTCATTTATTCAATGAATATTTGAGCACCTATAATGAACCTGACAGTAGGCACTGGGGATACTGCAGGGAATAAAACAGACAATAGTTTCAGCCTTCACTGTGCTTTTAGAATAATGTGTTTGTCTTATTCTCCTTAATTGTAATTTTAGATCAATTTTTAAATTTATTTTTTCTTTCTTTTTTGAAGTAAAAAAGTTTCTAAAATTGATACATAATAGATGCATGTATTTTGAGGTACATGTGATATTTTGATACATTCATATAAATGTAAAGATTAAATCAGTGTGATTGGGATAGCCATTACCTTAAGTATTTGTCTTTACTTTATGCTAGGAACATTCAATTTCTTATCTTCTAGCTGTTTTGAAATGTACAACATATTATTGTTAACTATAGGCACACTTCTGGTCTATCAAACACTGAATTATATTTAATACTATAAACACAGATGTTTGGACAGTTGTGGCAGAACAGTATGTGGCCAAATGTATGTGTCCCAGTCAATCTGAATGAGTCCACAGAGCCATTAATGATTTTTATTCACTTAGGGAAGTTGATGCTTTTGGTCCTATCTCTAAATATAGTCCTATGTATAGTAATAGCCTAATTAATCAGTCCAATACAACAATTGAACACATAGTAAATTTGGCTTTAGTCCTTATCTTTTTAAGCATTTTCTTTACTTTGTTAATCATCCAAGTTTTATAAAAATGTTTCCAGTTTCTTAAAGGAAGAGATTTTATTTTCCAGTTGATTTTGGTTCAGAGAACAAAGTCCAATAAAGATATGGCTGTTTCTCCCTTGATTCAAGCAATATAGATAGCCAAATTGGATAGATAAACTGAAAATTCTCAGTGGGGCTTGAATTGTCTTGCTGACACTATGAATTAAATATAAGAATGTAAGAAATGTTATACTCAATTAAATTAATTGTCCAGGGAGCATGATATTTTATGGAAAAGCATAATATTTACTCTCCACAACATTGATCTATCTTGAACATCCATTATATACCCTTAGTAATACACTACGTATCAATGCTCTACAAATCAATTTTCTACAAAGACTTTTTGATCTTATTTCTATTTTCAGTCACTACTACCTTTTTAGCAATGAGTTTATTACCACTTGTGTATACTTCATTTGCATATGTAAGTAACTCCATAAATTTTACTTTTCAAAATACCCACTAGAGTATACTATAATTTGAAATACAGGCTTGATATGGTTTGGCTTTTTGTCCCCACCCAAATCTCATCTGAAATTGTAATCTCCAGGAGTTGAGGGAGGGACCTGGTGGGAGGTGATTGGATCATGGGGGCTGTTTCCCCCAAATTGTTTTCATGATATAGTGTTCTCACAAGATCTTTTGGTATTATAAGTGGTATTTAATACACTAAATTGTGTATTAAATAAGTGGCAGTTTCCCCTGTTCTCTCTCTCTCTCCTGCCGCAAAGGGAAGACATCCCTTGTTTCCCCTTTGCCTTCTGCCATGATTATATTTCTTTATAGCAGTGTGAGAAGGGACTAAAATGGGAAATTGGTATCACAGATGCAGAGAGGGGGTGCTGCTATAAAGATAACCTGAAAATGTGGAAGCAACTTTTGAACTGGGTAAGAGGCAGAATCTGGAACAGTTTGGACGGCTTAGAAGAAGACATGGGAGGAAGGAAGATGTGGGAAAGTTTGAAATTTCCTAGAGTCTTGTTGAATGGTTTTGACCAAAATGCTGATAGTGGTATGGACAATGAAGTCCAGGCTGAGGTGGTCTCAGACGGAGATGAGGAACTTGTTGGGAAATGGAGCAAAAGTCACTCTTGATATGCTTTAGCAAAGAGCCTGGCAGCATTTTGCCCCTGCCCTAGAGATCTGTGGAACTTTGAACTTGAGAGGGATGATTTAGGGTCTCTGGCAGAAGAAATTTCTAAGCAACAAAGCATTCAAGAGGTGACCTGCTTTTTTCTGAAAGTGTGGTTTTATGTGTTCCCAAATATGTGGTTTGAAACTGGAACTTAGGTTTAAAACAGAAGCAGAGCATAAAAGTTTGGAAAATTTGTACCCTGACCATTTGGTAGAAAAGAAAACCCCATTTTCTGGGGAGTAGTTTATGCCAGCTGCAGAAATTTGCATAAGTAATGAGGAGCTGAATGTTAATCACCAAGGCAATGGGGAAATGTCTCCAGAGCATGTCAGAGATCTTCAAGGCAGATCCTGAAGGGGTGGCCTTCCCTTCCACACCTGTGGGTATTTCTAGTCGGGTGGGACGAGAGACTGAGAAAAGAGATAAGACACAAAGACAAAGTATAGAGAAACAACAGTGGGCCCAGGGGACTGTCACTCAGCATACCAAGGACCTGCACCGGCACCGGCCTCTGAGTTCCCTCAGTTTTTATTGATTATTATTTTCATTATTTCAGCAAAAAGGAACGTAGTAGGAGAGCAGGGTGATAATAATATCACCCTGGAGATAGGTGATAATAATATCACCCTGGAGATAGGTGATATAAGGAGAAGGTCAGCAAAAAACACGTGAGCAAAAGAATCTATGTCATAATGAAGTTCAAAGGAAGATACTATGCCTGGATGTGCACGTAGGGCAGATTTATGTTTCTCTCCACCCAAACATCTCAGCGGAGTAAAGAATAACAAGGCAGCATTACTGCAAACATGTCTTGCCTCCCACCATAGGGCGGTTTTTCTCCTATCTCAGAATTGAACAAATGTACAATTGGGTTTTATACTGAGACATTCAGTTCCCAGGGGCAAGCAGGAGACAGTGGCCTTCCTCTATCTCAGCTGCAAGAGGCTTTCCTCTTTTACTAATCCACCTCAGCACAGACCCTTTACGGGTGTCGGGCTGGGGGACGGTCAGATCTTTCTCATCCAACGAGGCCATATTTCAGACTATCACATGGGGAGAAACCTTGGACAATACCCCGCATTCAAGGGCAGAGGTCCCTGCGGCTTTCCGCGTGCATTGTGCCCCTGGTTTATTGAGACTAGAGAATGGTGATGACTTTTACCAAGCATACTGCTTGTAAACATTTTGTTAACAAGGCACGTCCTGCACAGCCCTAGATCCCTTAAACCTTGATTTCATACAACACATGTTTTTGTGAGCTCCAGGTTGGGTCAAAGTGGCTGGGTCAAAGTGGCTGGGGCAAAGCTACAAATTAACAACATCTCAGCAAAGCAATTGTTTAAAGTACAGGTCTTTTTCAAAATGGAGTCTCTTATGTCTTCCCTTTCTATATAGACACAGTAACAGTCTGATCTCTCTCTTTTCCCTACAGATCCTCCTATCACAGGCCCAGAGGCCTAGGAGAGATAAATGGTTTCATGCACCAGGTCCAGGGCCCCATTGCTCTATGAAGCCCTGGGACTTGGTGCTCTGCATCCCATTTGCTCCAGCTCCAGCCGTGACTAAAAAGGGCCAAGGTACACCTTGGGTCATTGCTTCAGAGGCTGCAAGCCCCAAGCCTTGGAAGCTTTCATGTGGTGTTGAGCCTATAGGTGCACAGAAGTCAAAAATTGAGGCTTGGGAACCTCCACCTAGATTTCAAAGGATGTTTGGAAATGCCTGGATGTCCAGGCAGAAGTCTGTTGCAGAGGCAGGGCCCTCATAGAGAACCTCTGCAAGGGCAATTCAGAAGGGAGATTTGGGGTTGGAGCCCCCACACAGAATCCCCACTGGGGCACTGCCTAGTGGAGCTGTGAGAAAAGGGCCATCAAGCTCCAGACTCCATAATGGTAGATCAACTGACAGCTTGCACTGTGTGTCTGGAAAAGCCATGGGCACTCAATGCGAGTCCACAAAGGAGCTGCCCAAGGCTATAGGAGTCCACCCCTTGCATCGGCATTCCCTGGATGTGAGACATGTGAGACATGGAGTTAAATGAGACTATTGTGGAGCTTTAAGACTTAATGACTGCCCTGTTGGCTTTCCGACTTGCATGAGGCCTATGGCCTCTTTGTTTTGGGCAATTTCTTCCATTTGGAATGGGAACATTTACTTCATGCCTGTACCTCCATTGTATCTTGGATGTAACTAACTTGCTTTTGATTTTACTGGCTTATAGGTGGAAGGGACTTGCCTTGTCTCGGATGAGACTTTGGACTTGGATTTTTGGGTTAATGCTGGAATGAGTTAAGACTGTGGGGGATTGTTGGGAAGGCATGATTGGTTTTGAAAAGTGAATGGGACATGAAATTTGGGAGGGGCTAGTGGTGAAATGACATGGTTTGGCTTTGTGTCCCCATCCAAATCTCATCTCAAATTTTAATCCCTAGGTGTTGAAGAAGGGACCTGGTGGGAGATGATAGATCATGGGAGCAGTTTCCCCCGTGCTGTTCTCATGATAAGTGAGTGAGTTCTCATGAGATCTGATGGTTTCATAAGTGGCAGTTTCTCCTGCTCTTCTGCCACTGTGGGAAGATGTCCCTTGCTTCCTCGTCACCTTTTGCCATGATTATATTTTTTTATAGCAGTGTAAGAATGACCTAATACAAGGCTTAATTCATCTCTTTTTTTCTTTTGTCTTATTCTTGCTCACTTCTTATCTCTCCCATTTGAAGAGTTTAAATTTATAGCAGATTATATGTGGAAAACTTTATATCCTTTTGCTCTTTTATAGCCTAGACTCATTCTTCTATGAAATACTTTATGTGGAAAGCAATGATAATTATGCATACATTCATAAGGAGGGTGACTACAGTTTTGTTGATGGTTATTATTTACCTTATTACCATATAAGTATGGTGAACATTCTGTTCTTATTGTTACAGCAGCACATTAACTCATTGTTTTGAGATAATAGTTCAGATATTGTTTTGATCTTGATCTTGATCTCCTCTAAATTGTATATTAAATAGATTTCCCAAACCTAAATACTGATAACACTTTTTTATCCTGCTACAAATCACATACTAGATTAGATATTCTTTTGATTTTGATCTTGATCTCCACCACATTGTGTATAGATTTCCCAAACCTAAATACTGATAACAGTTTTTTACCCTGCTACAGATCACATACTGATTGTAATGTGATTTCATACCAGTACTGAATATTCATACTAACAATATTTCTGGATTCATGAACCTTTAGCATTCTTTGAACTCTTACAGATTAGTGTATTTACTTGTATTTGCTAGTTTGTATGTAGCTCATTGTTGCAGTAATTCCCTTCAATCCTACTGGAAGAACCATCCCTTAGCTGTCTGCACATGTATTATACCCTGCCTCCTATGTGAAGTCTTCGTTTATAGAAAGAGAAAGTATATTTGGGTGATCTTGTCTTTTTCTGTCTCAATGCCTTCTTCTTTTATTGTTTTTGTCCTGGTACCTTCTATAGTTAACTCTTAAACCATTATCAGTAAGTTTAATTGATCGTTTCAAATTAATACATTTGAAATTGTTTTTTTCTTTAACACTTCTAATACGTAATTTTTGTATATGCATGCATCTGGCATGTTATAATTCTCAAATTTATCCTCTTTAAAATGATTAGTTTCAGCCAGCCTGAATGTGTAGTTTTACTTGGACTGTAAAATGAATTTGAGAACCAATAAATCTGAACATTTAATTATTACTTCAGTACAGCAATGTGATATATTAAAGATGTTCAGCTTTAGGAGCACATATTGAAACTAAATGTGGACTTCAGAGACATTACTTTCTCTAATGCTGAAAATCATAATTAAGGGGTATATATGCACAGAAATCTTTGCACATTCACTATATCTATGAAATATTCTAGGAAAATAACGTTTAGAGCTTATCACATTCTAATGGACTTATCTAAAATTGAACTTAAGTGGCTACTAGAGGAAGTCAGATACTGTGGGACACTTGCATACCTGTGGCTTGCTGTTCTTAGAACAAACATATTCCTAGGGTAGAAGCAGAGAACCATTTAGTCCCATATATGATGATCAGAACTTACCTCTTCCCATTTTCCTTGTGTAAACATGTGGCTACTTCCCGAATTGAGATCATTTAGTCTAAAAAATGTGAACGTTGTTTAGTGCATTATTTGTGGAAAAAGAAAAAATATATTCTCTTTGGGCTGTCTAAAAAAAAATCCAGAAAACTCTGACACTTAGGGAAAAAAAGATCAGAACCAGAATGAGAAAGACATTTTGTTATTGACTAGAGGTATTATTTTCCTCCCTAAGTTCATGGAACACACTGAAGAGTATTTGAAACTGCCTCATGTGGTTTGTCCCCTCCAGTCTGACATGGCACCATTCCATAATATAATGATGACCTGAGCAAGGCGATTATAAGCTGACCCATAAGGGACCAACGTAAGCTGATCTCTCTGCTCTGCAGATGACACAAATAGAAAGCTTTGAACAAGAGCAGAAAGACACACTGTCACTTGTCTTTTCCTCTGAAAAAGCTGGGCCACGTTCTGCTCAGCCAACATGTTCCCAGAGGAATGTAATTTAACTTCCACCTTTCACACAGTCAGAAGCAACACCATAGACCTGTAGGGAAGGTGATGGCCGCCTGGGAGGAATTTGGATAAGTGTTTGTCACTCCAGTGTTTTCATGTGACCTGACTCTCATTCTCAATTTAGTTACATTTTGACCTGAAAATGCAGCCACAATATGCCTCTCTTCATTTGGCATACCTTAATTCATAATGGGCATGCCTGTCCTTTCCCTTCTCCCACCCTATGCAGCCTCTTCCTGATTTCCCTCTCAATCTACTAATAGCCTTTCTTTAGATGTCTATACATGTATTTACACTCTGTTTCCCTCTGTAGGGACTTCACTTGCAGAGAGAGAAAATATATTTGAGTCCCTGAGATATATAAAAAAGATTTCTACCCCAAAGCAGCCTAGGCAGTTGTCCACTTCTTTGGCCAGATTGTCTGACTATTCACATATCTGGCAGCTTCTATACGACCCTACATATAGTAAAGGAATTAATATTCCCCACTTCCTCCCAGTTTGTCTCCCCTCCTCCCTCTATCAAACGACTGATTTTTATGCATGAGATAATAGACAAGCCTTGGGTGACCTGTTTTCCCTCCCCCTCTTTTTCCCTTGCGGTAAAATAGTGCTGAAGAAAGAGGGCACTAGTGTACAGCCCAGATCGCATCCTTGCACCGTCTGGATTAGAGCTGAGGCGTCTGCAAGCCGAGCGTGGCCACGGTCCTCTGGCCCCGGGACCATAGCGCTGTCTACCCCGACTCAGGTACTCAGGTACGTCTCAAGTCCATGTCCTCCAAACAGACTCAGGTGAGCGGACACTTCCTCGGGTGAAACCCACCCACAACGGCAGACAAAGTCCCAGTCTATCAGATTTTCCTCCGGGTCCCAGGCGCATTCTCGCTTATGTATTTCTTTTCGTCCTGTATCCTCAGGAACAGTCGGGACCAATGGGTGCCTGGGTTGTCTTTCTCCTTTTTCTGCCTCACCTCCTGTGCTCTCCTCGCCCGCTCCCATAGCCCCCTTTTCGTCGACTCTCACCTTGAGAAAGGGAGCAGGGGAGGAACGGGAGAGGGAGCTAACTTCAGCCCCGCAGGCGGCTGAGATTTGGCGCCTCTGTCCCCAAGCCGATGGGTTTGGATATATACCTGCAGAAGCGGTGCAAGGTGACGAGAATTAGGGCGACTCGAGTGGAGTGGAGGGGAGTGTGCGTGTGTGTTTGTGTGTGTGTGTGTATGTGTGTGTATGGGTAAAGAACTCAGAGGAGGGAGGTTGAAAGAGCAAAGCGGGTCAGGGAATTGCAACTCACTGGTCAAAGCGTCCCTTGCAGGCCCTGCCAGGGAATGTCTGGCTGGACCGAGCACTGTCCAGGGTCCTGAAGGCGGCACGGCTCAGGCTGCCGCGGCGAGAGCAACCCGGAAGCTCCCCTCTGTTCCCTTTCTAGCAACTATGCAAACCCCAAAGGTCCCGATTTAGGCGACCGCAGGACCCCCTCTAACCCGTCCACCCACCGCGGGAAACAAGTTAGCTTATCTGCACCCCTTCTTCTTGAACATACACAGCAAGCCTGACTTCTTAGAGGGGAAACATACCAAACTCCTCCATACGGAGACTTTACCAGGCGTTGCCTTAGTAACTAATATGGATTTTCTTCAAACTGGCAAATTTATATTTACAGCTGATTGTATGTCAGGGTTTCTTCAACCCCTCAAAATTAAAGTAAAAGGTGCATCCTTTGTTTACGTTTATTTTAAAGTCGCGCTTCCACCTTTACAATGAGTTTCCAAATTTTCTTCTGAAAAAAAGTTGATCTTTTCCAATCCGGAAAGTTCTCTTGGGTTGAAGGACCTAGCTCCTCCCCTCCGCTCTGCTCACCTTCCCCACTGCCCTCCAAGTTAGAAAGCATGATAGGTTTTAGGGGACCAGGAAAAGACTTAAGGCTGGAGGAGCGGGCGAGTTGGCGGGGCTCTGCACCGCCTGGACCCGTGAGGACAGAGAGGGCAGGACACCCCGCCTTCCTCAGTGACCACAGCTGCGTTCCAAGCTGTTCCTGCAGCCGATATCAGGATGTGCCGAAATGAAACGGACAAGGCAACTGTTAACATTACAGACCCCAGAGTTTTAACACAGGTCCTCTGATGGCAAGGTTGTGATTTTTCTCTGTCTTTTGTCAGCAGCATCTAGCTCACCGCTGCCAACACGATTTCCACTGTACTCTTGATCAATTTACCTTGATGCACTACCGGTGAAGAGCGGGGATTCGAATTCCCTTACAAACGCCTCCAGCTTGTAGAGGCGGTCGTGGAGGACCCAGAGGAGGAGACGAAGGGGAAGGAGGCGGTGGTGGAGGAGGCAAAGGCCTTGGACGACCATTGTTGGCGAGGGGCACCACTCCAGGAGAGGCGGTGCTGGGCGTCTTGGGGGTGCGCGCCGGGAGCCTGCAGCGGGACCAGCGTGGGAACGTGGCTGGCAGGCTGTGGACCTCGTCTTTACCACCATGGTCGGGCTCCTCTTGTTTTTTTTCCCAGCGATCTTTTTGGAGGTGTCCCTTCTCCCCAGAAGCCCCGGCAGGAAAGTGTTGCTGGCAGGAGCGTCGTCTCAGCGCTCGGTGGCCAGAATGGACGGAGATGTCATCATTGGAGCCCTCTTCTCAGTCCATCACCAGCCTCCGGCCGAGAAAGTGCCCGAGAGGAAGTGTGGGGAGATCAGGGAGCAGTATGGCATCCAGAGGGTGGAGGCCATGTTCCACACGTTGGATAAGATCAACGCGGACCCGGTCCTCCTGCCCAACATCACCCTGGGCAGTGAGATCCGGGACTCCTGCTGGCACTCTTCCGTGGCTCTGGAACAGAGCATTGAGTTCATTAGAGACTCTCTGATTTCTATTCGAGATGAGAAGGATGGGCTCAACCGGTGCCTGCCTGACGGCCAGTCCCTCCCCCCAGGCAGGACTAAGAAGCCCATTGCGGGAGTGATCGGTCCCGGCTCCAGCTCTGTAGCCATTCAAGTGCAGAACCTGCTCCAGCTCTTCGACATCCCCCAGATCGCTTATTCAGCCACAAGCATCGACCTGAGTGACAAAACTTTGTACAAATACTTCCTGAGGGTTGTCCCTTCTGACACTTTGCAGGCAAGGGCCATGCTTGACATAGTCAAACGTTACAATTGGACCTATGTCTCTGCAGTCCACACGGAAGGTAGGCATTATATTTGGGAAAGAAGGGTACTGAGAAAGCCGGGGCATTGCATGATGTGCTCCTGGGATCATAGTATTGTTCCTGTTTGTTTCTAGCACTGTGGGGAACGGAGTTTACCCTTCTCAGTACTGCCCACCCAGGCATTGCCTTTTATCCTCATTTCCTTACAATTATAGTGTAGGAAAATTGTACCCCATAGAATATCTGAGGATAGTAGGAGCTGAAAGGGTATCAAACTTTCCATGCAAAGTGTCCAGCAGTAGATTTGACTTGAATAGTTATTTGACCTCATATTTTGAGTTTGTGTTTGGAAGGCTTATTTGTCCAAGGCATTATACTGCCCTTCAGTGACTGGCTATGACTTTCCAGGTGTAATGAGTTAATTCAGTGTGAGTGATTGACAAAAAGAAGTTACTATTCCACAAACTGGACTTCAAAGCTTTATCTTTCTTGAACAGTTGAAGATGTTTCTTTGTCCTCTTGTACCCCTTCTTACATATCCAAAACTTTCCTGTGAATGTAGGATTAATGCAGTCATCTCCCTCAGTGTATCAGAAACTTATATTTTTACTTCTGGAATACCTTAGTTACAAAGAAAAAGCAAGTAATTTAAATCATGTATTTTCTTCCTACTTTATAGGCTAAAATCATCCAGATTCCCTCAGTCCCCCAAGAATTATCTTGTTTTATGAGAAATAACACTGGTGACCACTTGGATTTGAGTTTTGGTTTCTAGTCTTTTTTCTTCTAACACAATGAACTTACATATTAGACTTAAGGTTAGATCAGTTATAAAATACTAATTAATGGATAGCAGATATTAGGTTTATAATGTCTTCCTAAAATGCAATAGATTAATCTAAGGTAAAAGCTATGATTTTTCCAGAGACTTATGGATGTGAATTTTCAAAAATTTTTGTATATAAAGATTTTCTATACTCTCTTCACCTTAGATTATATACATTTTTTAATAAAAGGGGATTTCTGAGTTCAGCTACTCTTAACTCCCCCAGTAGGTTTATGAAAAAGCTGAGGCCCTGATTATAAATTAACATCTAGGACAATTCACACGTATAAGCTGGCATAAGAAGACAATCTTGCTGGTATTTCTGTATTCATATTTCTTCAAGTCAAATGATTTTCAAGAAGCCATAGACATGGTTCCATGTTCTTTTAATATTTCCACAATATTCAGTTACTTTTGTGAGGTCTGATTATAGAAATTGACAGCATCCATAGTGAAGTGATTATATGGTCATCATTATTGAAAACATATACTTTATAAAGGGAACAGAATTTTCAGAACAAACATAAATGATATAAATTTACACATTATAATTTCAGATTTTGCTTTTGGAAAAAACTATCTGCTGTGATATTATAACTTTATAACAACTGACTTATGCTTCTGAAGCTTGATTTTTAATCATGAACTGCATATCTCTTTTTGAACAAAAATTCATTACTTTTTAAAGACACAAACTTAAATTCAGATATTAATTCCTTATGTTTTAATATTTAACTTTATTACATGTTAATGTTTAGCATAGTCTCTTTAGTGCTTGCTTAAATGAAACACCCTGAAAGAGCAAGTTAAAATGTGTTAAATATCATCATTGGATAGATCCAAAGATGATGGCAAAGAGAATGGCAAAATCTAGATTGAATGTGATTTATTTAAATATTTAATAATATTTTCCCCATTGAGCTAGATAATTGATTATTGATATTGGAAGTATAAATTCTTTCTTCAGGAAGAAGTAATACTTCATCATTTTTAAGCAGTAGTTTTATTTTCCATATTTTATTATAAGATTGTTTTATTTGGTGAGAGGTGGCTAATAGTGGATTGCTTTCTGAGGAGTAGAATTATGTCTTTGGAAAATGAATTGAACTTGTTTTCACTAATTTTGCTGAGAAAGGACTAATATTATAATTTTGCCCATGTGTTAGTTTGGATTACTATGTTTCCTTTCTGCCTTCTGATTGGTGTTGTATGGCAAAGACAATGTCTCCGTACTATTATAGTAATTGATTCCAGACTACACTGTGTTCACAGAACAGCATCATAGCAATATGTGGTGTTTATTCTATTACCAAGCAGTTACACCATTCACCTTGCCATTCATATATAATACCTTGTTTCTTCTCAAAAGGAATTAGTTACTTCTCGTATTAAATGTAACATCTGTAAAAACTAAACTGCATTTATTTCCTTCGATCTGGAAAGGAATTTTGTGTAAGCTCCCATTGAAGATTCATTTTTCCTGAGGTTTTGCCCTCCTGCTTTTCAGGGCCCCATAGTGTACTGGCCTACAGGCACTTTCTTGAATCATTTAGTAATTTTACTGCTTTCAGACTGATGGGGTCGCTTATTGGTGACAGTTCCCTGTCAAATAGCAGAGAAGACCACATATCAGGGTTGTCTCTGTCATCTGAGCACTATTCAGCAAGGAAGCCAGTTTGTCTGGATATTGGCAACTTAGGGCTTAGAAATTCTGGGGCCTCTCATGACCTTCACCTCTCCTTTCCAAATCAGCCATTCCCTAGTCAATTCATTATCATCGTTTCTTGTATTAGAATTTAACCAAGTATAGTTAATACCAAAAGCACTAAGTGACTGGACTAGTGTGCCTTCATTTCTATAGTTAATTGTGAGATTATCTTGAAATCATATTGTTTTTGAATGGTACAGTTGTTTTTATATTACTGTTTTTTTATATTGAAGCTAAACTTGCAGATATTTTCTGTTTTGTTTTGTATTTTAACCAGTTATGATTTAGTTTTTATATTCTTTTTTTTTTTTACATTTTTAGATCTGTATTTACAGATATAAATGCAAATGCAACTGATAAGTGATGGAAATTATATAATAATCAAAATTCTTCAATTTTATAATTCTTGTATCAACAGAGTTGCAAGAGTTAGCAAATAAAATACACGATGCCCAAGGTAAATAAATTGCAAAGAAACATATATTCTTTTACATTCTTTTCAATCTTATATCATATTATTTGTACCACACTTGATACATGACAATTATCAATTTACATAAAATAAAAGAAAATCAGTACACATAAAGTTACCTGCAATGCAATAGACTCTCCAGAAATTGTTCATGATTGGCTCTGGAGGCAAATGTTAAGATGAGTCTGTCAAGGGGGAGGCAGGATATTGGAGTAATGGAGCCTTATCCGCAAACAAAGTTTGAATGCACTTTGGAGCAAGCTGCCCACCTGGAATGTGAGTCTTTAAATATGCTAAGTATATAGTAGAGAAATAGCCTACCGCTGATAAGAATATCTCAGCCAAGGACACTGTATTTTGTTCTTCTGATAAAATACAGATTCCCCATCAAAAAACAAATTTATCATTTCAAATGATTTTTGAAAACAGTACTTAAAAATAACTGTAGTTAATAAAACTCAAAGCATTGAACAAGTCCAATAAAAATGTTCTTTGAGTTTGTAGCTACAAGAATTTTTTTTGAGTGGATAAATTTTCATTGATTACATTTATTTATTTATTTATTTATTTATTTATTTATTTATTTATTTATTTATCTGTCTTAAGCCTTTCTTCTAGTATTTTGTCTCAGATACTTAGATAAGTATTGATATAATAATGAGTTTAGTGATGCTGCTTCCCTTATTAAAATATCCACTGTAAGGTAAACTTTTCTTTCCAGTTAGATTTTGATCTTGGTGTAACTTTTTTTTTGACATTTGCTTACATTTTATATAAAATTGGCCTTTTTGAGCTTCTTTCCAAAATCTGATTTTTTCCTTTTTAAGTACTTTTTTATTTGATATAAAACAATTAAAAAGTGTAATGACATCAGAAAAAAATCCTCCTAAGTAATAAATACATACTTTGGTTAATGCAATTACCTATAATAATTTTATATCTACTAAATATCATATTTCCTATGTATGTACCAGTAACTTTCTCTATATCTTTCTTGTCTTGATTGCAACCTACTTCAAAGGAAATTATCTTAATACATTGCTCATTTTATCATATAGTAAGAAATAGGAGTGTTTTGAAAGGTTATTCAGACCAACTAATAAAAGATGCTTAGAACATCACATTACATGCTTGCCCACACTCAAAGCTTTCTAATTGTGATTAGGGTTTCTAATTAGAGTAGGAGTATATCAGAGTTAAACTGAGAGCAGAATTTCACCTGAATTTTAGTCAGTTCTTCTATATAATGACCTAAAATATATTTCTTGAAGTTTCCACCAATCCTTCATTGAAGACTAGGAGTCATCCAAAACATTCAAGCTTCTTTTCCATGTGACATTTATCATCAATGAATAATCTCTCTTTTATAGTATACCTCTCCATTTTCTTCACTCATGCATTTCATTTTTTATACCTCTCCATTTTCTTCACTCATGCATTTCATTTTTTACTTCCCTTACCATCACAGCTGACTAGAGTAGATCTTACATCAATTAACATCCCAAGGTCTTTTCAAAAGTGCTGCTATTAAGCCATATCTCCTTCCTTTTATGCTTGAACAGTTATTAATTTTGTTACTGTTACCATTAGATTCAAGAGGAAGACTTGAATTTTTTCCCTTTAAATGTAAAATTATTAGCTTCAATCTGCTTTTCTAACATCAGTAAGTTCTGGGATTTTAATTGTCTAACTTATCTTAGTATTCCAGCTTTGTGTCTCCAGGATTTAACTGTATACGTTAAAACCTAAGTAAGATAAGGGTCAAAAGTAAAGTCTCAAACCCTTTCATGAGCAAACTACCTGGCTAATTCTGGTGTTCACTCAGCCTATTATGAATTCCTTCTACACAGTGCTTTTCCTCCTTATACTATACTACCTTGTAAATGTATAAATGGCTATATGTAGTTTAAATAAAAAGTCATCATAACAGATGACTTTAAGTAAAGATTTATTGCATAAAAACTTTAAATAACAATTTTGAAGACTTAATTTCAGTTACTAAGTAGTTTTTACTTTAAGGGGAGTGCGGTTTAAATACATGTAAAGTAAGTAAAAGCAATCACAGTATAGACATTTATAAACATGAGTTTATTCAATTGTAGGGAACTGAAAGAATGTATTAGTGGTGCAATTATCTAGAGAAAACATGGAGAAAAGGGAATTTTGGTTAGAGTTTTGTTTGGAAATATAGTATTTGTAAAAGAGGCAGTATTGAAAGTGCTGTCATGGTGTGAAAAAAAACAGATTTGCTTATCTGGAGGAAAGAGTCTGGGCTAAGAACTAATAATAAAAACAGAAGTAGGTCCTAATATTCTGTGATTACATCAGTCTTTATAGACATGAAGGACAAGTAATGGAGAATCTTGAAGCGTGTGACAAAGAGTTTTGGTTTCAAGAAAGATACATCCAAGCACAGTTAGACATGTGAACTTTGGCCAAGAGAACATATATTATTGGCAAAAGTAGGTGAGTGGACAAAAGAAAAGCCAGATATTGTTACGAGATACTTTATTTGTAATTTTTTAAAAAGTGTTCATTTCCAAGTAAAACCTTGTTTATCCATAACCTTGATTCTCTAGCTGTCTACTTTATACTTGAGAGTTGGTCTCTTTAAACACCAACATTTACATTTAAAACATTTTATGAGGTGATCTTTGCAAACACTACTGTAAAGTCCCCTAACTTCTTTTAAAGACAGTGCTCAATTTAATGGACACTTCCCTTGAATATACCAAGTTATCGTGAACATAAATTGTTACCTTGTGCTGGGATATGGTGGTAATCTTGGAGCCTGTTAAAAAAATATAAGGCCATTTATTATTACTCAAAATGGCCACAAATTGCCATACTTAAAAATTTTTATCTTTTTTTCTTTTATATCTTGGCTGGATTTATTAAACCCATTTTTAAAGTCATTAATCAGTATTTAGCAAACAGCTATTGTGTGCATAGAATTAGAGTGAAATCCAAAGATGAAAAAAATGACACTTTCATTATTTTGAGTAAGCTTGAACTCTTTGTGATTCCTTTGCCACACAATCACCCTGTGACTACATTTATCTTGCTGCAAATTTTATAAGAAGCTGTCCTTCATAGGGTAGGTGGTAGTGGCAACTTCCATTTTATGTTTCTATCTTGTGGCTTGGCAGTAGCCATCCTTCTACAAGCATTAAATTTTTTGCCCTTATGATATAGGGAGCCAATATACAATAACTGCTTTGTGGATTTTCAATAACTGGGCAGTGACTGGAGTGATGGGTTCATAAAGAGACTTATCAAAAGTCGTGTTTTCGGCATACACTTTTTTAAGAACACAGAGGGCTGGGGAACAACATCCAGAAAAGAATAGTTTGGTGAACACCTACAACCACTAAAAAAACTCATGGCACATGCTGTTCTGATATATGTTGGAAGCAGCATGTCAGTAGGAGAAGGTTGTCAATTTTCAGAGAAGCTGTAGTTGAAAACCAGAGTCAAGACAAGGCATAAAGCCTTGTCAAAATGTCACTGTCTTATGCAACAGAGAGTTATCATTAGATCTAAATTTATATAGAAATATTTGCTTCTTTTTCCTATTTAATTGTTCTCTATGAATGTCTACAACATTTAAAATCTTAGCTTACATGAGAAATGATAATTTTAATTACCTTCGGTATTGCAGAAAGCTTTACTCTCTTAAACTTAAGACATTGTAGTACCAAATAGAACATTAATGTTTTTATGAAGAGAATTGCTTCTCAGAAATCTCCATTTATCAATTTTAGGATTATCTATTTTATTCATTTCATAGCCAACAAATTGAAGATTCAAGGCAATTATCTAAATATCCAGGTAAAAGCCTTAATTGGTAGTTGAAGCACAGGATTTTGAGAGGCAGAAATTCTTTAATTGCCTAGTAACTTATTTGCCTTCTAATAAAGACATTTATAAATAAACACATGTGACTATTATGCATCACATATTTTTCTTGGTGCTAGTAACGCATAAAGTAATAAAAATAATAATAATAACTATTATTACTACTATTATTAATATTATTTTCCTCAAGGGTCTCATATTTGTTGGAAGAGACATAGAAATATATAGACAGTTATAGGCTCATGGGTTATAAAGAAAATGTTTAATTACTGTTTTGAAAAATGCACAAAACATATGGGAAATACTGTATGCATGCACATCTCAGTCTCATTTGTAAAATGGGAATTATAATCACTACCATGTTATATTCCTTACAGCAGCGTTTCAAAGAACAAGAAGATGTTACCCATAAATACATTTCAGTTGTTTTTCTTAAACTGCCACCAAAGAGATGACTTCTTCTCAGCTGATGAGTATTAAGCAAGTCCAAGAAGTCAGTTAACTGGATAAAGATTTTCAACCCTAAACCTAGTAATATAAGACTAAAATGAAATTCATAGTTAAGATAAAGGTGCAGCATCTACCATAGCCTTTAGGAAACTTCCTTGTTACAAATGAGAAAACAAAAGCCCGGAAAAATAAAACAAAATCACTTGCTCAAGATCATAAAATTCATAAGTAGCAAAGCTAGGACTAATTTAGCTTTGTTTCAGATACTTTCTTAAACCAAAGTTTTCTTCCTTCCTTCCTTCCTTCCTTCCTTCCTTCCTTCCTTCCTTCCTTCCTTTCTTTCTTTCTTCTTTTTCTTTCTCTCTCTCTCTTTCTTTCTTTCTTTCTTTCTTTCTCTCTTTCGTTCTTTCTTTCTCTCTTTCGTTCTTTCTTTCTCTCTTTAGTTCTTTCTTTTCTTTTTAAACCTCATGCCCTCCTCTCATGTGAGGTCCATACCATTTAGCTCAACTGTGTCTTTCCAACTTTGCTGCTGTCATTTAGCAGGTTCTAGGAGACTCCTTTTCTGAAAACTCATTCTCTGTGCTGTTAGTCTTCCTCTTAATGTCAACTCTTGCCTTAGTTTTGGATGACTCCAACATTCATGTGTTTGTCCCATCAATACCTATGCTCATAGATTATTGATCTCAGCGCTGTGTTCCTTGCCTTCTCTTTAGCAACCCACTCACCCTGACCACAATCTGGTACCCTGGCCTTGCCAATAACTATTTTATCTATAAATCTTTAAACAAGAGAAAGTCACTGAAAAATAGAAGCCTCTTATTTTCTTCAACTTCTTTTGCTCCCACCTCACCTGCTCTCCACATTTCTCTGGAAGGTCTGAATAAAGCCATTTTCTCAGCTGATCTGGTTCCCCTTCTGCATCTGAGCAACTCTACCTCTATATTTGTGCTTGTTATCATCTTGTAATAAAGCTCCTTTCGCAGAGAAAATAAACTTTCAATGTAGAGTGACTACTCCACATGAAGCTCTATTTCAGGAGATTATAAATTACCCATTTTTTTTCTCTTGCTCCTTAAAGGCAGAAATGTAAAATAAGACCAGGATGAAACATCTTGTCAAAATGAGAGAAGAAAGGATGCCTTCTCTATGAGGGCTGTGGTTAACAGTGGGAGATGACACATGGTCAGACATCTCTGTGACACCATCTCTACCACAAGTAACTAGAAGTGGTATGGAGTGGATAAGGATGAGAAAATCAGAGAAGGGTGGCTAGAGTTGAAATCCAGAGGTCTGGAATAGGATTGACCCAAGGGATTCATAGAACTAGGCATGCTTAGAGAGCTATCAGGGTGAAGTATACAGAAAACAGTCCCCTAAGTTTATTATACAGATAAGATGCGACAGTGCTCCATATAGGGCTAGGTAGATGTAATAGATGTAAGATGTCATTATTGTTGTCATGCTATTCTAACCTTAATTAAGAAGGTGCCCTTAGCTTAGATGAGCCTGTGTGAAGTAAATACAGGGAAGTTCTGGGGTGGAGGTGTGAAAATAAAGAGGGAAAATGCTGATTTACTAACACTGAGTGGGGCATATTCAACTTCTCTCCTTTTATAACAATTGCACTCACAGCATGTGGCCCTCAATGCAAATCTTTTGATTGGACAGCATATCCCACAGTTATTGTTAAATAATCACGGGCAGTTTCCTCTGTTCTCTGTGGTGCTATAACACATTTTATAATTTGTTTGTTATAAAAGTTAGAACAAAAAAATCAATAAACAAATTGCTGATAGTATGTTCAAGAGAAAAAAACTTTATGAAAGATTTTAAAAGGTTATATGAGGATATTGAAATAGTGGAAACAGCTTATAATAAAGAAATTCAATATCTTTTTTTGGATAAATAAATATACTATTTGTTATTTTCAGGTTTTGGTTAACAGGTACTACTCTATTGGCAGAGAAGAAGTCATGTCCAGATTCCTATCTCAATTTTTATGTTTTGTGAGCACATTCTTTGGTTTGACCAATGCTATAGTCATTGAGGAGTAGAGATAGTGGAATTATAGTCTTCCTTTTAATAAGTTCACCACATAGTGATTACTATTCAGTTTGCTAAGTGCAACCATAGGAGTAGGCATAAGGTAGAGAGACAACAGAGAGAACTGTGATTAGCTCCCTCTGGTCCAGGGAAGAAGTGAGGGAAAGCTCAAAGAAGCTCCCCAGAAAAGGTGACATTTGAAGTTCACTGTATCCGAGGAAACAAAGGAGTAAATATAAGTAAAAGCACTGACATAGAAAGCAAAGTATGCTCAGGGACCTCTAAGAATATCATTAACTCTAAAGTATATATCCTGGGAAAATGAGTGGGGAAGATCAAATTGAAAAGAGAGAAAGAGCCTAGGTCATGATGGGACATACTTATCAAGCCAAGAAAATTAAGACTCTTGGAAACATGGTGAGCCAGTGAAGAATTTTATGCAGGAAGAAACCAAGATCAGATTATATTTTGGAAAGGGCATCTGGAAAGCTTTGGAGAAGACAGATTAAGAAAAGGGGGTCAAACTGGAAATTAGGAGACAAATCTGAAGGCCATTGATGGTTGAGGGAAGTGGAGAAGGAAAGGCCAGTTCAATTAGTTAATTTAGTCAAGAAATGATTAGAGTTTTACTAAAAAAAAGTGTCAATGGAAAAGGAGAGGAGAGAATGAATTTGACTTTCTATGTAGCAGGGAGGTTAGTGTTTAGTGAATGATTGGTTATGAGAATCAAGGACAAAGAGAAGTCTAGAGTAAGCCCCAGGTTTCTATTTTGTAGGAATAAATAGGGAATAAAGAGAAATCGCAGACTGGGAAAAAATTAGTTTTAGACGATTTGAGTTTGTGGTATCCATTGGAAAATAAAGTCAAGGGATCCCATAGGCCAACGATCTGGAAAGAGAGTTATATTTGAAATTTGTCAGAAAATATCTGGTTAAAACCATGCAAATTTATGGGATTGCCAAGGGGGTAAGATATAAAATACAAAAAGATGGTCAAGGGCAGTACTTTGAGGCATGTGAAAATGAGAAAGTGTCTACAGAAAAGGGAAAAAGAAGGACAGTTTTAAAAGTAGGAAAAGAAAGAGGAAGAACCTAATGTTATGAAAGCCAAGGGAGGAGACAGTTTCGATAATAGAACAGTGACAAAGAAAGCTGATGGATAAAAGAGGAAGAACTATAGAAACAGTGTTCTGTACTAGTAGTGATACGAGTACACAGTTATATGCCACAACAACAGTATTAGAGTGTTCTGAATTTTTATGCTTACTTTTACCCATGAATTTTATGCCTTCAGATGATGTTCTTATTGCATGTTAGTGTCCTTTTCTTTCAGATTGAATAACTCACTTTAGCATTTCTTCTAAGAAAGGTCTGGGGGTGATGAATTCCCTCACTTTTTGTTTGTCTGGGAAAGTAGTTATCTCTTTTTTATGTTTGAAAGTTGGCTTTGCCGGGTAAAGTATTCTCAGTTCACAATTTATTCAGTGCTTCGTCATCCTGCTCTGTCCTGGCCTGTGGTTTCCACTAAGAAGTCTGTTGCTAAACAAATTGGAGCTCATATATGTTGTTTTCCTTTCTCTTGCTCCTTTTGGGATTATCAACTTTTGAAAGTTTCATTATTATATGCCTTGGGGTAGTCTTATTTGGGTGAAATCTTTATGGTGTTCTCTACCCTTCTTGTACCTAGAGATTTATATTTTCTCTAGGGTTGGAAAGTTTTCTTGTATTATTTCTTCGTGTGATTTTTCTACTGCTTGCCCTTTCTCAACGCCTCCTTGAAGGACAGTGACTCTTAGATTTGCCTTTTTGAGGCTGTTTTCTGGATTTCAGAGACATTCTTTATTCTTTGTCTTTTTTTTTTCTTTTTTCTCCTCTGAATGTATTTTCAAATAACCTGTCTTCAAGCTCATGAATTATTTCCTCTGCTTCATCAATTTTGCTGTTTTAACCCTCTGATGCATTTTTTTTTTATTCAACTAAAGTATTTCTCAGTTCCAAAATTTCTGTTTAACTTTTTCAAAAATTATTTCAATCTCTTTGTTAAATTTCTCTGATAACCTTAAAAATTGCTTTTATGTGTTATCTTGGAGTTCACTGAGTTTCTTTAGAATTCTTATTTTGGATTATTGACCTGAGAGCTCACATATTGCCATCTCATTGAAGTCAGCCACTGGCTCCTTGCTTTACCCATTTGGGAAGGTTATGGCTCCCTGTTTGCTGGTGTTTGTTATGAATGTATATCTGTCTCTTCTCATTGAAAGGTTAGTTATTTATCCCAGTCTTCATTGCCTGTGTTGGTGTGGTCTGTCTAGTGATGTGTGTTTACAGGTTCTATGCTGGTTGCCTGTTGAGTCCCCTTAGTCGTAGACAGCTGCCTTTATTTTGGCACTAGATGCTGCCCTAGGCCCAGGTTTCCCACAGCTCTCACACAAGAACTGCCCATTCTGGATTGGGGAGAGGGGTCTCAAAGAGAATTTCCCAGCTGTTTGGGAGGCTGACTAGAAGTTTATGCCCAGAAGACTCATGAATGTGCCTCCTACAATGTGGTGCTGCTGAACCTCCTCTCTGACTTGGTATCTCCTTTGTCTTCTGCTCACAATTTTTCACTTCTCTGTGGCTTCAAGGATCTTCACAGCCTCAGCTTTGAATTCTAGGTTATTGGTGATGATAATCTTGGCACTAGATAGTTGTTTTTGATTTTCTCTGAGGAAGACTGAAGCCAGATTTCTTCTACTTCACCATTTTGGTGATGTCATACCCATAGATGGAATAGCTTATAAATAATATACATTTATTCTCTCACAGTTCTGGAGAAACTGGCAAGTCCAAGATCAAGGCACTGAAAGTTTGGTGTCTGTTGAGGGCTGCTGTCTGCTTCCAAGATGGTGTCTTGTTACTGCATCCTCCAGAGAAATGAACTCTGTCCTCATGGTGGAAGGAACAAAAGGGCAAAGGGGGCTTAAGCTAGTTCTCTCCAGTTGTTTTAAAAGGCACTAATCCATTTTTGACTGCAGGGCCCTCAATGACTCAATCAAATTCAAAAGTTTCTATCTCTTAACACCACCACAATGGGGATTAAATTTCAACACATGGATTTTGGGGGACTTTCAGACCATAGCAAGTAGCCTCCACTTCCTCCTAGCTCTGTCTTTCCAGTAGTGTGTCAATTTGCAAATCAATTGGAAGGGCAGAAGCCAGGAGAAAGTGGAGGCTGCTAATACACATCCTTGTTCCTGAGAAAGGAAGATGAGAGATCCAATGATGGCTACAGAGAGATGATAATTCTTTAGGAGGGGAAAAATTAAGCAGTTTTAAGGGCTGATGAAAAAGAGTGAGTAGAAAAGGAAAGTTTGAAGATAATTGATCAAGCAAGGTTGCTGAGGAGCCACGGCAAAGCTGTGGCAAGGCTAGCCTTGAACAGAAGCCTTTTGTCTGCGTGGTGATGTAGTGAAGTTTGGGAAAGAGGAGAAAAGAGTATTTGAAAACAACCTTTGGTAGCCTTTATTTTCTGAATTATTCAATCAGGGAAATGGAAAGAGAGAAGAAACAGGTCAAATACAAATAGAGCATATTTTTAGAGGAGCCAACTGAGATGAGAAACCACATATTCCTAGTAGTGTTACTTCGTACTATTTTGATATTCTCTTCACTATTGTACAGCCCCCGGTTACAAGCAAGAAGTCTCAGCTTTCATAGCAGTTAATTAACTTGGCCACCTACTGGCCCAATGTCCAAAACACCAGAATCTTTCTTTAATTTACTACCAAGGCTACTAGGTGCCCATCAGAGATCAGAGCCAAGAATTATCCTTTATCCAGATCCTGTCAAAGGGCCAGATAAGAGAACTGATATTTAACAGTGTAATCTGAGAGATCATTACCAACCTCTCTGTATGAAAGTAGGTTTCCAGGGGCCACCCACAGTGGCTCATGCATATAATAGCAGCACTTTGGGAAGCTAAGGTGGGAGGCTTGAGGCCAGGAATTTGAGGCCAGCCTGGGCAGTATAGCAAGACCCCATCCCTAAAAAAAAACTAAAAAATAACCGAGCATTGTGGCATGCACCTGTAGGAGGCACCTGTAGGTGGAGGCTGAGGAAAGAGGGTTACTTACTTGAGCCCAAGAGTTTGAGGTTGTGGAAATGGGAGGTATCTTATGCTCATAGTTTAATACACTAAAGATGAGAAGATCTAGTGTGTACAGAAGAATCCTTGAGTGTTGATCACATAACAGAGGAGAATCATGCTTTTTCAGATTATTTGAAAGTCCTTTCTTGACTCAGATGCTCACCCATTCCTGCCATCTCCTTCTTAGTGCATTCTGGGACCCGCCATGAGGCTGTGTTTGGACGTTTTGTCCCTTTTTGACAGTGCATATGTGTGGCCGAAACATTCTCTCTTTCTTCCATGTTCAACTTCGATATGGATACCTCTGTGGATTTATAACAGTCTCCTTTCCTGTTTCCCGCTTTTCTCATCTTTATAATAAAAATAAATAAAATCTGGGAAAGGCAAATCTGTTTGTAAAGTGACTGCTCAGTGAGAAATGGAGAGGAAGCTTGCTTTTACCCATCTTCTAACTTCTCCTGGTGTTCTCATGCACTTCCCTGGCCATAATTACTTGTAGTCTGGCAGCCAGTTTTGTTGAATATTCTAGGTAGGCTCAGTACCTATGATGCTGTCTTCTACTTCATTCTCGTTTGCCTTAAGGGCAACATGATTTAACTCGGGAAACCGAGCTTGATATAGGATGAGAAAACAGAAGATACCCTATGTCTCTTAAACCTGTTAATAAGATGGTGATTCAATCACAGAGAATGGGGGAGGTGCTATGTGTTGATACATGTGAGGGATAAATTACTCTTTGGCTAGAAGCACCAAATTTGAAACCATGAAAAGGCAAATTCATTTTTTTGGTCTATGTCGGTACATGCTAAAGGAAAGTTTAGTATGAAATATCTTTGATGTGCCATTTTAAAAGTAAAATCTTACTTGAAAAGAAATTGCCTCTTAAAAATGAAAAAAATATTGAGTGAGTGATTAATTTTTTGAAGTGCTTATATTCTGCCTTTTACAAGGTTATTTTAGGCTCTCCTTGGTACAGAGGAATGCAGTCAAGGAGTCTTCTCAAACCTTATTGTTCATACAAATCACCTGGAGAGCTTCAATTACAGATTCTGACTTAGTAGATCTGGGGTGGGCCTGAGTGTCTGTCTCTATAGGCTGTCAGTTGGTGTCGATGCTGCTGATTTCTGGACCGCAATATGGACAGAACCTCTGGAAGCCCCTTCCCATAATTTACTTCTTATGACAGTGTATTGTAGATGCTTTCCCATACATTTATGAATCATTTCCTGCACATCATTTATATATGCTTAAGAGAAACGTTGTATGATTCTCACATAGGCAGAAAATGGATTTTAAAATGTGCAAGTTAAGAAAATTACAGAAAAGATATTTATCTATTCATTTCTTACATTTGATGATTTTAAAATATGCATTAGCTAACCTGAATAATTACTGAATGTAGCATCGTAGTTAATCAAATTTCTGGTTACATCAATGCCTTCTCCCACTAGAATACTTTGCCCCCAAAAAGTGTCTGTCCTGGTGGAATATAAACTGCTGGAAAGTAAGATCTTAGTTTTGTTTCACTCACTGATATTTTTTCAGCAATTAAAGTAGGGATTCGGACACTGTAGACACTTGGTACATATTTGTTCAATTGAATTAAGTATGGAAGGCTTTTGTTTCAAATGCCTTTTCTGCCTTAGTAAGGGGTTTGATGATTTAAGAGCTTACAGGGCTTCACATCAATTCTTAGTGCCCAGTACTGTAAATGTAAATGTAAATGAAACAAGATGATGGATTATTTATTCAACTTCCAAGAACTAACAACATCAGAAGTTTTTGGTTTTTACTAAATTTGTTGTAGATTATTTTTCTTTTGATTTGCTTCTTTCTCATCAAAGTGGAATACAGCAAGAAAAAAATTCAAATTAATTGCATGTTTTGTGGGTAGGCTCTGCTTTTATTATCACTCTTCCCTTTTCCCCTTTTTAATCATTGAAGGAAAAATCATTACATTTACTGGCAATTAAAACTCACAGATGTTATATTTTTCTCAATCTCTCTCTTTATATGAATACTCGTATCTAGTACCCTCTCTTCCTTTTACACTTTAGCGCCCATGGGCAGCAAGAGGTGTACTGAGTAGGAGGACCCGAATTTGATCTCACGTCCTCTAAGACCAACCCCTATGACTCTGGACAAGCCAGGAAACTGCTTTAAGTCCACCTATCTTCTCATCTTTAAAGAGTCTGCCTTGCCTTTGCCTTTCTTACACGTTTCCTGTGAGACCCAAATAGCTGATGTGGAAGCATTTTGGAAACTGTATACTTTTATATACATACAATTAGCTGCATTATATTCTACTATAGCTTGTATTATTATTTTCTCATTTTTATTATTAATAATTCCTCCTAGCCTCTACATTTACCAGAAAGTTATAAGCAACCACTATTACTCAGCATTTATTTAAAATGATAGATTTTATGCTAAAAGAGAGTATCTAAGTCCTTGATTTGAAAAGAAAGCTTAGATGTGAGGTTACACACAGCTAGTTACTACAAGATGCATGATGCATGACTATCATTGTAGCCCAGCTTTTTCTCTCTGTAGCCTCTGAAGGATCTCCTGATCATTGACATTCATTTCTTCACATGCTCTGCCTACTGTCTGATTTTCTTTCACCCTTACTCTTTGTAGGTTAGCTTAAAGGGTAACCCTCATATTCATATCAATAAGCCAATAAGTTAGTCAATTTATTTTATAAAAACTGTTCTACTAATTATTAGGCAGTGCATCAGGCATCAGATATTAAAAATGAATCCAAGTATGCAGAGGCCAATAAAATTTGGTAACACAAGCAAATATCTGTAAAAAATTGTCTAGATATTATATTACAGTACAGTAAAATAATATTTTTTATGTTTCCAAATTTTTTGGGTACCCTGCAGTTCTTACCATTGTTTTTAGTCCAGATGGAGGGCTAGAGAAAGGATTATTGCCACATCATTGTGAGAGGGTGTGAGGTCCAAGGGAGGGACAGGTTACTTCCAGTGGGGATACTGGGTAGGTATTTGAAATAAGAGGCATTAAAACTGGGTCTTACATGATAGCTAGTGTTGCAAATGCAGAGCTGTATGGAGAAAAGAATCTCACATCAATAAAATCATGTAAATCAGGGATCTGAGTAAGGTGTTAACAGGTATGCAGAGAATGGTGAGTGGTTTAATTCATCTGGAGCAGAAGGTAGTTACAGGAGAGTTGTGGAGCTCGTTGGAAAAGTGGACCCAGATGTCAGAGTGCTGAGAATGTCAGAGTTTGAATTTGTCTTCCATCTGTTATGTTAGTCAAAATAGAGTAGACCCTCTTTTGCAAATTTCTACCAAAGACTGATAAATAGGGATTTATTTTTAACATTTCCTACCCACTCATTTTTCTGGTTCTTTTTTCCTCCTTGTATCATTTGTGTTAGAAAGCGACCCCTTTGTACGGAAGCCACCTTCTTTGTCTAGAAAAATGTCATTAATCATACAGTCCATTTACATTTCCAGAGCAACATAAATATTTGATTTTAAGAAGGATACAGGCAAACGTATTGCAATGTTTTGCAGCTAGAGTTGCAGCCTCTGTGGACATGTGGCCCGCCTCTCAGTGAAGCAAAAGGCATATCACAAGCTGGTTTCTCAGCTGTGAAATGCCACTACTTAGGTCACATGCCTCAGGAAAAAAAAAAAAAAAAAAAAAAAAAAAAACCTGCCAGGAGCAACGCCTTCTTCTTGGTAGAGAGGCGTGCCACATGTCACCCAAAGCTGCTGTCCCCTCTAGCATCATGCACAGATAACTTTGCTTCACTTCTGCATGTGGGGAAGTTGTGTTCTCTGCCTTTTGCAGTGTATTTCTCCATGGCATTTACCTAGTGGAGAATTTAGTTTGATACTTATTGAATTGGGGATTATTGCCCATACTTATTGGACAAATCTTAATCCAGAAGAATGGTTATAACCTAGAATGACACTGGGTGAAAATTTGAATTGTGTTTCACATGAAAGATGGCATATGACAGGCATATTTCCACCTGACACCTAGCTATGATGCCATCCTTGGTGACAGAGCAAGATCACACCTTATGTCACTCCTTAATAGCATGCATGGGTTCCTGGAAATCAGCCTTAGTGAACACATTCTGGATCCTTAGAACCATGCCTCATCAACTCTTAAGGCATAGAAAACAAGGAACATAATTCACATATTCACAAGCAGGTAAAGCACTCCATACAGCATGTACCATATTTTAGATTTCCTCCATATCTTTGTAAGGTCTGATATGGGATTAAGCACAAAGTGCTTAATTAATATTTGTTGAATGAATAAGCAAATATTGTTTTTTTAAGAGGCAATCTAATAGACATTTGGGCTGGCCAGGGTATTGGAATTCCTTGGCTTCATGTTTCTCTAGGAAGGACCTATGTAAAACCTCACTGGGACTTACTTTTAGGAAGAGATGCATGTTCTTTCTGCCATAATAATGCCACCTTGGCACGAGTGTAATACTTAAGAGTTAAAGCATTTTCCTTTGCATTTTTGAGTGATTCCAAAAAACCCGTATTGAAACATATGCTTTTCCAAAACATTTCAAATGTAATTCTTATTTTTTCCCTCTGTTTTTGTTATGGGTTAATTGTGTCCCACTAACCCCCCAAAAAAAGTTGGAACCCTAATGCCTGGTATTTCATAATATGAGCTTATTTGAAGATACGGGCTTTACAAAGGTGATTTAAATGATAAAGTTAAAATGATATCATTAGGGTGGGCCCCAATCCAACATGATTAGTGACATTATAAAAAGGAGAAATTTGGATACAAAAAAAACATGCACACAGGAAGAACACAATTTGAAGATGAAGACGGAGATTGGGGTGATGCATCTACAAGCCAGGGAACGCCAAAGATTGTCAACAACCACCAAAACCTAGGAGAAGGCATGGGACAGACTCTCCCTCACATTTGTCAGAAAGAACCAATTCTATCGACAGCTTAATTTCAGATTTTTAGCCTCCAGAACTGTGAGAGAATAAATTTTTGTTGTTTAAGCCACCCAGTGTATGGTACTTTGTTACAGCAGCCCTAGAGAACTAGTACAGTTCTTTTGAGGCTATTATATTTTAAAACCTGCTCTAGATTTTGGTACTTTCTGCATGTGCTAAAAAAAAAAAACTAATGTTCACGGTGAAACTGATGCTCTTCTGTTTATCGACTATTAATTGCTTAACTTTTCCCCTCCCCCTACCATGTGAACCACCACCTTCTACTCATAAATGGTAATATAACTCAGATGTATGTTGTTGTGATGGCTAATTTTAGGTGTCAGCTTGACTGGATTAAGGGATACCCAGAGAGCTGGTAAAGCATCATTTTTTGAGTAGGTCTATGAGGGTGTTTCCCAAGAGATTCACATTTGAACCAATGGGTTGAGCAAGGAAGAGCTGCCCTCAATAATGAAATAAGCTAAGGGCCTGGATAGAACTGCAGATGGGACCCCCCCCTTTTCTCCTTTTCTTGCATGTCAGAACTCCAGGATTCAAGACTTTGAACTCCAGCACTTGCATCAGTAGCTGCCTATATTCTCAGGCCTTTGGCCCTGTACTGAGGGTTATGCTATCATCAGCTTCTCTGGTTCTCAGGCCTTTGGACTTAGACTGAGTCACATCACTAGCTTCCTTGGTTCTCCAGCTTGTAGACAAGTTACTGTGGAACTTCTCAACCTCTATAATTGCATGAGCCAATTCCCCTATGAAACCTCCTTTCATATCTATCTATCTATCTATCTATCTATCTATCTATCTATCTATCTAT
>NW_026652302.1:3188289-3203313 GCF_009828535.3 Hylobates moloch | reverse complement strand
TATCTATCTATCTATCTATCTATCTATCTATCTATCTATCTATCTATCTATTTATCATCTATCTATCATCTCATGTTGGTTCTGTCCCTCTAGAGAATCTTGACTAACACAGTTATTATTATTAAAAAATAACAACGATGGTAGTACCATGGATTGAGTATTTATGGTGTGTCAGGCACTGTGCAATTGTTCAATGTTCATTGCTTCATTTGGTCCTCTCAATAACCCTAGAAGGTAGGTACTATTATTATTCTTGGAAGTTTAAAAATGATCATCTAAGTCATACAAGTAAAAAGTGGCAGACGCAGGGTTCAAACCCAGTCGGTCTCATTCCAAAGCCCTAGTGTCTGATCATTACATATCATCTCCTGTATAAGGAGACACTAAGATTCATAACAGGCTTATGACTTTTGAGCTAGATATTGTCAGCATTTTTAATGTCTAAGTGAGTAAGGAAAATGTAAACAACCAGTGCAAAGACTGTATTACCATGAGTGAGGGCAAAGTCTTTTTAAAAAATCAGGTCCTGGAGCTATATTGCATTCAACACACCTGTTCTTGTCAACCAGCAGGACATAGCCCAACTCATTAGCAATTCAGAAAAGGATAAAGTAAATGCACACTGGGTCTTCCTTTTCTGTTTTCTTCATGTTCCAAAATGTGTGTCTCTCTAGAAAAGGCAGTTCTATTCTAAAGCTTGCTCCTGTTTGGCGGCAAGTAACAGATAGAGGGAGGCATTGTCAGAGGGTAAGAGTAGCTACACACTGATTTGTTTTAAAGCACACTTGGTCCTTGAAAAACCTTCAAACACAGTAACTCCTGGAAATGATGATAAAAAGACATGCCTTCTTTTCTTCTGTATTTAGAACAATTCTGTAATTAAAAGAAACAAACACATCCATATTTCTAAAAACAAGGGATATTTTTCAGTGGGGGAGGGGAAGAAAAACTGTATCTTCTCTTTGGAAATTTCCAGGGCATTAGTAATGGGGAGTTTACCGCATTTTTAAATTTGACAATACTCTTAACTGCTCATTCTCCAAAGCAGAATCTACACACTGCCAATTGATTTTCCATTGTAGTGTTAGTTCATGCAGAAGCCAGCCTCTCTTATTTAGTCCCTAGTGTGATTATGGCATATGGCTATGAGATTCCTGTTTGTTTGTTCATTTGCTTTTGTGGAAGGAATTCTGGTATTAGGCTCATTTGGTTGGACCAAATAAAGCTGATGACCTGTGAACCTGTGATCCAGTGAGGAGGATACATAGAGTCTATGGTTTCGTAACAGAGCTTTGCAATCAACCCTTCCTGGGAAGGTCTACCAATGACTTTGGCTTACCAAAAGAGCTACTAGCCTTTTAAATTTTGGTTCCTCCATTTGTAATTATAGTTCAAGCAGACACATAATAAAAAGTTGGGGTATGAAGGAGGGGGATTAGTGGTTAATAAGGAGACTTGGATTCAAACACATCTGCTTTCTTACCCTATCTTAGAGCCGTGTGACTTTAGGTGAGTCACTGAGACTCTCTAAACCTACTCCTCAAATCTGCAAACCAGAGATTATAATTGTACTTACTTCTAATGCAGTTAACAAGATAATGGCTAGCATATAATAAGAACTCAATAAAATACATATACATACACATACAAGCTAATAAGGTGGTGGTCTGATATTGTGTATCCTACAGTGGCTAGCTTCTATTGGAAGTGACTTCCCCTCCATCTGTAAATATGATACAGTGCTCATCCTAAGTCTTTTTCAGAGACCTACACTGGAGCTAGCACATAATTTACTGGTAAAGGGGAAAAGAGGAGGTTTCATATAGAGAATAGCCTGAGAGCCTCTTAGGCATCTAACTGCTCCCATCCCTTGACTGCTTTGCATCTGGAAAATTTGGAGTGTTTAATATGCTCCTGTTAAAAGGTAATGCCTTTGGAAAATATAGCACTTAAAGCTATGATTAGTTATGACCTCAAGATTTTCAGATAAATGTTTAGGGGGTCATGGCAGAGTAGTGCCTACAGCGGGGAGCCAGTCCTTCACAGGCCAGTTGGAAGACATCAAAGGTTATTCCTATTTCATAATTGTTAGTTGATTTTAGCTATGAACATATGTATAGCATTTCCTGAAGCTTCCTGAGAATCATCTTTAATCATCATCACTATTGTTTCCCAAGCACCCTTATATAATCTTCTTGGTTTATATAAACTAATGGCTTCTACTCTGTACAAGGTTGCCATTTGAAAAGGCACTGGGAAGAAGATACCAGTTGCAAAGGATGGTGCAGGCCCAAGTCATGTCAACAAGATCATAAGGCTGAAACCAGATATTTGTAATGCTGCTTGTAACTTTCTCGAGAGTAGGATATATCTTATATCTCTTCTGATTTATATAGCACCTATTACAACTCCTTGTACATAGACTGAAAATGTTAGTTTAAATAAATTGACCATTACAAAGTAGGATTTTTTTAAATTTTAAATCAGAATTGTGAGGCTATGAGGAAAACATATTCTTTATTTGTCTGAGGGAAGGAATTAGAGATTGGGGGCAATTTCTGTAACCAAACTTTCCTCAATATTATATTTACTTTATTACATTCCATTTTCTTAGTCATTTATGGGCCATAAATTCAGCCTCTCTTTGGTTTATAACTTAAGTTTTTATTTTTTAATTTTTGTTTAGGGAACTGGTTGTCACTTCTGGCTGCTCATTAGATTTATCTAGGGAGCTTTAAAACCTATAGATGCCCAACCCCAGCCATGGAGGCTCTGCTAGAGCCCGGAAATCAGACTCACGTGTTCACAGACCTTCCCATGGGGAGAAGGATGGGGAGCTAGAGAGAGAAAGGGGTAGAGAGTGGGTCTAGCATTGCAAATGTATAGGGTGAGTCTGCCTAGTATCATCTAGTATCACCTATCCCATCCCACTCAGCCATGGGTCTCCTTGCCATCCTTGAGCACATGAAGGATGTACCCTCATTAATGCCTGGTGTTGGCTGTTTCCTCCAGCTGAAATCCACTTTCTTCAGCTATTTTTGTGGCTGGCTGCTTCTTTTCATTTAGATCTTAATTCGAATATCATTTCCTCAGGAAGCTCTTCTCTCTATAAAGTATAACCCTTCCCCTTTCACTTTCTATCCTGTTGCTTTGTTTTGTTTACTTCGTGCCATTTCCTACTATTGGAAATTATCTCATTTATGCAATTCTTTACATATTTGTTGTTATACTCACCTACTAACATGACACCATTGTATTTCCAGAACCTAGAACAATGCCTGATACCCCAAAAGCTTGCAGTATACATTTTTGAAATAAAAAAACCCACAGGGTTTTATGTTTATAACAGGAAAGACAAATATGTGACTAGACATTGCTAATTGACTTACGGTATCCTTTCTCCCAGATTCTGTAACATAGTTCTCAGCACCGTTCTCAGTTATCCATCATTAGCCTTCAGATGAAAACTTTTTTTATACCCCTGGTTTAAAAAGTAATTTTTTGTACCTAGCTTATTTCATTTAGGAAATTATGGCTCAAATAGGTTTAGCAAACTTTATTTTTTTATTCTTTCTTTTAATTCATTCACTTAACAATATTTATTGAGAATTTAGAATACAAGAAGCAATATTTTGTACAAGGTTTTGCCCAATGTGTCTCTAGAATTTTGATTTTGTGCTATGCTTCGTCATAATATATTTTTCAATATATATTTGCAGAATTTAATTCAATAGAGAGCTTAAAACTGATACATAAATTACTTTATGTAAGGCATATATGACAAATGTAGGTGGGATGATTATAGTGTAGATTATAGGATTGACTTAGAGGCTGAAGGGATTTCAGATCATCTATTCCAGGAACCTCATTTTGCAGATGAGGAAGTTAAAAACCAGAGATATAATAGTTTGTTTTTCACGCATGCTTGAAGGATGAATAAAGGACTGGTGGACTGAATCCTGTTGAACGTTATGTGAGTTTTTTGTGGCACAGCAGATCTCTGAACCCAGTTCTCGGTCCAGGGCTCTTTCATGGCCACCTGTGATCCCCAAATGCATGCAATTAGAAACATCTGGGGATACTGCAAAACATGATGGGAATGGTGTTCTGGGACTCAGATTTTTATAATTCCCTTCCTCCTTAGGTAATTCTATTGCACAGCCAAATTTGGGACCACTATGTACGTGATATTATTAGTATATGAATGTGCCTCAGTTTTAACCAAAGAGATAAGGAGGTTCCATATAATGTGTGGAGAATACCATTTGTAGGACTCTCAAAGAAACCCTCTACTTTTTGCTTAGCTGCACAGTACCAGTCTGAGCTAAATCTCAATAAACTAAAGACTTACTTCTGACATTTAATTAAATCCAACAGTTATTGACTATGAGAGATAAAAAATGAATAAGATATACTTCTTAATATAGATTCTTTAAATCCTGCTTAAATAGAGGACAATAAATTACAGAACCTTGATATTCCCTTGAATTTTAGATAATCATGATTTGTTGGGCTGTCAGCAACATGTCTTATAACTTGCAAGGTGCACAGGGATGTTTAATTTGTTCTGATTTACTCTTACATGAAAGTGTCAGCTTTTTGACTTAAACTCTCATGGAATTATCCACCAGTACTCAAAGTACTCTTTCATTATTTACATTCTCTGGATGATTGGAAGAAGTGGAAAACAAGCATCATATTTTGTCTCTCCCATATTTTCAGATTGAGCAGTGATATATTTCACTATATAAAAATGTAATAATTATATAACAGATTTAATTTTTCTATGGAGGTAGCAAGCTGTTTCCATAGCAAGCTCTGCTTTTCCTGACCAGCTTTCCCTTTCTGTACCTTATATTTTATCCAAAAGTATCTGTCAGCAGTAAAATATTCTAACCATAGACAATTCTCTATATGCTCTTCACAGAATGTTGGGCCTAACATAGTTTATGTCGGGGGCATAGAAATTCATTTCTCACATTTGTGGAGAAGCGAAAGGGAAAGAAACATTTTAGACAGTTGTTAGACTCCAAGAGCCATTGGGAGATCCAATGTACACTGGGTGCAATATATATTTTTATATTTGTTTTTTAATGCTCTACCAGAAATGTTTTACAGAAAGAATAGGACAAAGATTCAACTGACAGAACAACACACATGTGTATAATTTTTCCCCAGAAGAAAAAACTAGGGACTTTAAAGAGAGGGATGTCTGTGTCATTGTTAGGGTCACCGACAGTTGTCTCTCTTATCTGCTATGGCAGGGAAGATGCAGGGGTGGGTGTGGAGGGCAAGTGATGGGTGCTGGTAATAATTGGGGGTGGATGAGGGGAGCTGGGTGCTGGATGAGTGAGGAGATAGGAATGGGGAGATTTGCCTTGGGTTCACGCTAAGCTTCCAATAAAAGTAGGAATATGCATTTCTTGTTCATACTGTATTATGGGCAATTAATACAGTACCTGGCACATATGAGCTATTTTTTTAAGCATGTTGAATAAATGTATACTTGAATAAATGTATGTTGAATATCTGCTTACAGAATTATGCCATACTTTTTGGGAAAAATTAAGGTTAATAAATAGGATGAGTGATATTTAGATGCGTGTATTTGTTCTAGCATAATATTATGGATATAACTGGGACATAAGGAAGTTCTGTAGCCCAACCTCTAGCATGGATGTTGAGTTAAGTCTTACATATTTTAATATTTTAAACACATTTGAAATAACCACACCTTTTTTTAATTTTTAGGAAAGCGTGCTCTTGTTTTCATTTTCCATTAAACAATTTTTCCTGAGAATGAGAAATTTCATCCGAAATCAAAGTTATTCCAAAATCACGACTTTCAATTCCTAACATGTTGTGTTAACTTTATTATTCTTTCTTTTGTAGATACCAACTCTTGAATTGAAATTTGAAATGCAAATTCAATGAGTCTTTTACTGAGTGGTGTGTGTTTGTGTTTGTGGGAACAGGATTGAAGGGCTGGGGAGGTGTGCTTCTTTTCTGACAGCATGTAGGCAGCATGTAGAGCAATAAATAATTTCCCTCAGCAGCTGTAAAGTTGGGTAATATGTGGTTTTACATTTATAAATCAAATGGAATATAAATGATTGCCAGCTAAAATGAAAACATAACTGTAATGAAATAACTTGAGGAAATGGAAGCTGGATTGCCAGTAGGGAAAGAAATGTGTATTTACTTTATTTAGTGGATTTTAATGAATTGTATTTATACACCTAAGCTTATTAAATAAAAAGTCAAAACAATTGAATTTACTCAATTACTAAATTGATTTGAAGGGAAGCAGTTAGAGACTAATCAGTGAGAAGAACCCTCCAACTGATTCATTAGTTAGTTAACATATTTACTGTTTATATGAATTCAGTCTCACTTAAAACCGTACAAAGAATGCTTTCAAAAATAGCCAGATTAGAACTCATATTTCTCATCTTGGTGGCATAATGGGAAAGTTGACATGTTTGGAATGTAGTATCTTTCTATGTAATTAGCTATTTTAAAAATTTTATTTTTCTACAACGATCTTGCACAGGACAATCTGGACACAGAGACCACAAGTTCTGACATTTACAGGGACACACAGGTGAGGCTAAAAGCGTAACTGTGCAAGAACCTGAGTGAGTGGGAACCAGCACCCTCTCCAGCCAACTGTGGTCATGGGAGAAGGTAGACCTGCTGTTGCCAGGTCTCTTATTTAAAGAAACAAATAAAGATCAGAAATTGTATGTGAAATGTCCCTGTCTTTACATTGCAGCAACTAATTAATTTTTTGAAACACCATATAGACCCAACAAAGCCTAACTGTGCCCAAGTGGCTAGTTTGAGAGCACTGCCTTAGATAGTCAAGTGTAGTGACAAGAATACAACCATCAGAACTGGACTTCCTGGGTTCTAACTAAGCAAGAATTTAATGTAGAGCCTTGGACATGTCACGCTTTTACTCAGGGCCTTCTCATTTTTAAAATTAGGGATTTGTGCCAAGTCATATGTAATTGAGTAGCTTTTAAAGTTTTGCAACATCTATGCTTTCACAAGGAACAGTAACTGATCTTCACAGTCATTAACATTTTCGTTTTCACTGTGAACTATGCGATTTCTCCAAATATTTGAAATCTGCCTACTATTGGCTTCTCTGAGAGTTGTTTTTGAACATTTGTTGAAACTGACCAGAGAAAATACTGTCAACTTGTCTCTGAGTCTAAGCAAATTGTTAGCAGAGTTTCAGTACTTGGCTATCTCCTGCTGTAGTAAACATATTAATAAGCTCTCACCAGAAGAACTGTGAACAGATGCAGTTCTTGAAAACACAGTGTCCTTGTCACATTTACTTGTCTGTCTCTCCTAGTGAGCAAGGCTTGCTTGTGGTATCCTAGTAAATATTCTGTTTTTATGTCACAGCCAGATCATAGTTCAATTCAGTAGAAAAATCACTGTGACCAGTATCTTTGATACACAGAGCCTAAGTCATAAGGGAAGATACACATGCCATGTAATGAGAAGACTTTTTATCTTTTTCACCCTGTCACACAATTTCTTGTATTCTGTGACACAATTCCTTGGAGCCAGAAATAAGAATAGTACATTGCCTTTGTAGCCACTTTTCAATGTGGAACTTCAAATGCTTCAAATACAATAAATGCTTCTACACAACATCTTATATCATAAATTGGGAACTATCCCCAGTGTAGGGGAATAACCAAGGCATCACACTTAAGCACCTCTGTCTTCACTGATAACTAGCTGAGTAACCTTGAAAACGGCATACCTTTTTGAATTACCATTTTATCTTTTATAAAGATGCTACATTAAAAAATGTGATAGGGTAGTTGAGAGGATCACAAGAAAGCAATTAGATATGAAAGTGCTTTGCAAAAACACAGAGCACTATATATCAGTGAGATAACATACCAATCAATCTCTTAACTCATTCAAACATAAGGAATGGAAGTACAACTTGAATAAAGCAGCTTGCTGAATCCCAAAGAATTGCATAATTCTTTGGGATTTGGAATTGACCTCCTTGTTCTCTCCTACCATTCCTTCTTTCCTCATTTTAAACCATGTCTTATTTCTCAACCATTTTATTAATTTGTGACACTGAGTATATGGAATCAAACTCAGAATGTCAGAGAAAAAGATTTGATATGTTCCCTGAAGAACTCTAAAGAATATTACTTTGGTTTGACTTTTTTATTTTTTTAAGAAATTTTTTACTTTAATTGGTTTTTGGTGAACAAGGGGTACTTGGTTACATGAGTAAGTTATTTAGTGGTGATTTGTGAGATTTTGGTGCACCCATCACCCAAGCAGTATACACTGAACCAAATTTGTAGTCTTTTGGATTTAGTTTTTTAAAAGAGTTATATATTTAATATTCATTTTTTCCTTCTGTCTGGACTTCTTCCAGTTTTTCCACATTAGTGTTAAAATTGAGGACTTCGGGTGATTGTAACATCACATACAGAATTATGTAGATAACGAGCTGTCATCTTGTTTTTGCGTATTCTTACATGATAAACAGTTTCCTAAGTTTCTACTTAGTATTCATGATTTAGAGTGGTGGCATGATATTCTGTAACTGGCTATACAGGCATACATCAGAGATGTTTTGGATTCAGTCCTAGACCACTGCAATAAAGCAAATATTGTGATAAGTGAGTCACACCTATTTTTTGGTTTTCAGTGCATATTAAACTTATGTTTACACTATACTATAATTTTTAAAGTGTGAAATAGTATTATGCCTAAAAGTGCATACCTTAATTAAAAACAGTTTACTGCTAAAAATGCTAATGATCATCTGAGATTTCAGCAAAATTTAATCCTTTTTGGTGACTGAGGTCTTGTCTTGATGTTGATGGCTACTGACTAATCAGGGTGGTTGTTGCTGAAGGCTGGGGTGGCTGTGGCAATTTCTTAATATAAGACAACAATAAAGTTTGCCACATCAATTGAGTCTTATTTTCATTAAAGACTTCCCTGTAGCATACCATGCTGTTTGATAGCATTTTACCAATATTAGAACTTGTTTCAAAATTGGAGCCAATCCTCTCAACCCCTGCTGCTGCCTTGTCAACTAAGTTTATGTAATGGTCTCAATCATTTGCTGTCATTTCACAGCATCTTCACCAGGAGCAGATTTTGTCTTAAGATTCCATTTTCTTAGTTCATCCAGAAGAAGTAACTCTTCATCTGTTCAAGCTTTTTCATGAAATTGTATTAATTCAATCACATCTTCAGCCTCCACTTCTAATTCTAGTTCTTTTATTGTTTCCAACACATCTGCCGTGACTTTTCTCCATTGAAGTCTTAAACCTGTCAAAAGCCTTCATAAAGGTTGGAATCAATTTCTTCCAAACTCTTAATAATGTTGATATTTTGAATTTTGATCTTCTTTAGTGAATCCCAAATATTCTTAATGGCATCTGGAATGGTGAATCACTTTCATACGGTTTTCAATTTACTTTGCCCAGATCCATCAGAGGAATCACTATCTATGGCAGCTATAGCTTCATGAAATGCATTTCTTAAATAAGACTTGAAAGTCAAAATTACTCTTTGATCCATGGGCTGCAGAATGGATGTTGTGTTAGCAGCCATGAAAACAACATTAATCTTCCTGTACGTCTCCCTCAGAACTCTTGGGTGACCAGGTGCATTGTCAATGACCAGTAATATTTTGAAAGGAATCTTCTTTTTTCTGAGCAGTAGATCTCAGCAGTGGGCTTTAAATATTCAGTAAACCATGCTATAAACAGAAATGCTGTCATTCAGGCTATATTGCTCCATTTATAAAGCACAGGCAAAGTAGATTAAGCATAACTTTTAAAGGCCTCAGATTTTCAAAATGATAAATGAACATTGGTTTCAACTTAAAGTCAACAGTTGCATTAGCCCCTAACAAAGCAGTCAGCCTGTCCTTTGAAGCTTTGGAGCTAGCATCAACTTCTCCTTTCTAGCTTTAAAAGTCCAAAGCTTTATGTATTTTGTCTGCATTCAAAATCAGTTGTTTAAAAGTAGTCACTTTCATCAATTATCTTATGTAGATCTTGAGAACTTCCTGCAACTTGTACATCAGCACTTGCTTCTTCATCTTGCACTTTGATGTTATGGATATAGCTTCTTTCCTTAAAAATGGTTTCTTTCCTCAAGAACCAACCCCTTCTAGCTTCAAACTTTTCTGCAGAATCTTTCTTACCTCTCTAAGCCTTCCTAGAACTGAAGAGAGTTAGAGCTCTGCTCTGGATTAGGCTTGGCTTAAGGGAATGTTGTGAATGGTTTGATCCTTCCAGATCACTAAAACTGTCTCCTTAACAGCAATAAGGCTGTTTCACTTTCTTATCATTTGTGTATTCACTGTGGAGTAGCACTTTTAATTCCTTTCAAGGACTTTTTATTTGCATTCACAACTTGGCTAACTTTTTGGTGACAGGCGTCTAGCTTTTCGCTTATCTTGGCTTTCGTCATGGCTTCTTCACCAAGCTTAATCATTTCTAACTTTTGATTTAAGTGAAAGATGTGCAACTCTTCCTTTCACTTGAACATTTAGAGGCCATTGTATAGGTTTCTGTCTTTGTTTTTAATTTTTATTTTAGGCTCAGGTGTACATGTTCAGGTTTACTATACAGGTAAATTACATGCTGTGGGAATTTGGTGTAGAGATTATTTCATTGCCCAGGTAATAAGGATAGTACCCAACAGGTAGTCTTTTGATCCTCACCCTCCTCCCACTCTCCACCCTCAAGTAGGCCCTGGTGTCTGTTGTTCCTTTCTTTGTATACCTGTGTACTCAATGTCTAGCTGCCATTTATAAATGAGAACATGCGACATTTGGTTTTCTGTTTCTACATTAGCTCACTTAAGATAATGGCCTCCAACTCCATCTACGTTGCTGCAGAGGACATGATCTTGTTTATTTTTATGGCTGTATAGTATTCCATGATGTATATGTACCACATTTTCTTTATTCAGTCTATCACTGATGGACATATAGGTTGGTTCCATGTCTTTACTATTGTGAATAGAATGGTAATGAACATATGCATGTGGGTGTCTTTATGGTAGAATGATTTATATTCATCTGGGTGTATACCCAGTAATGGGACAGCTGGGTTGAATGGTAGCTCTGTTTTAAGTTCTTTAAGAAATCACCGTGCTGCTTTCCACAGTGTCTAAACTAATTTACATTCCCAGAAGTAGTGTATAAGTGCTCCCTTTTCACCACAACCTTGCCAGCATCTGTTATTTTTTGACTTTTTAATAATAGCCATTCTGACTGATGTGAGATGGTATCTCATTGTGGTTTTGATTTGCATTTCTCTAATAATCAGTGATGTTGAGCAATTGGCCCAATTGTAATATTATTGTGTCTCAGTGAAAGGAAAGGCCTGTGGAGAGAGAGAGAGATGGGGGAATGCTGAGGCAGTGGAGCCATCAGAAAACACACAACATTTATTGATTAACTTTATTGTCTTATATGGGCATGGTTCATGGTGTCCCAAAACAATTACAATAGTGACATTCAGGATCACTTATCATAGATCATCATAAGAGATATAATAATAATGAAAAAGTCTGAAATACTGCAAGAATTACCCAAATGTGACAGAGACACAAAGTGAGCACATACTGTTGGAAAAATGGCACTCATAGACTTGTTCTATGCAGGACTGCCACATACCTTCAGTTTGTAAAAATGCAATATCTGTGTTTGCACTTTGATTTATTGTGCATCACAGATATTGCATTTTGAATGCCTGTACTGAAATGCCCTTTATTAAGCCAAAATTGACAAATGGGACCTAATTAAACTAAACAGCTTCTGCACAGCAAAAGAAACCATCATAAGAGTAAACAGGTGACCTACAGAATGGGAGAAAAGTTTTGCAATCTATCCATCTGAGAAAGGGCTAATATCGGAACCTACAAAGAACTTAAATAAATTTACAAGAGAAAACAAACAACCCCATCAAAAACTGGCATGAAGGATATGGGTGAAGGATATGAACAAACACTTCTCAAAAAAAGACATTTATGTGGCCAACAAACGTGTGGAAAAAAGCTCATCATCACTATGATGATGAGTGATGAGAAATCACTATGATGATGAGCTTTTTTTAGAAATCGAAAACACAATGAGATACCATCTCATGCCAGTTAGAATGGCAATCATTAAAAAGTCAGGAAACAACAAATGCTGGAGAGGATGTGGAGAAATAGGAATGCATTTACGTTGTTGGTGGGAGTGTAAATTAGTTCAATCATTGTGGAAGATAGTGTGGTGATTCCTCAAGGATCTAGAACCAGGAATACCATTTGACCTAGCAATCCCATTACTAGGTATATACCCAAAGGATTATAAATCATTTTACTATAAAGACACATACACACGTATGTTTATTGCAGCACTGTTCACAAGAGCAAAGAGTTGTAACCAACCCAAATGTCCATCAATGATAGACTGGATAAACCAAATGTGGCACATATACACCAGGGAATACTATGCAGCCACAAAAAGGGGTGAGTTTGTGTCCCTTGTGGGGACATGGATGAAGCTGGAAACCATAATTCTCAGCAAACTATCACAAGAACAGAAAACCAAACAATGCATGTTCTCACTCATAAGTGGGAGATGAACAACGAGAACACATGAACATAAGGAGGGGAACATCACACATCAGGACCTGTTGGGGGGTTGGGGGCTAGGGGAGGGATAGCATTAGGAGAAATACCTAATGTAGATGATGGGTTGACGGGTGCAGCAAACCACCATGGCACATGTATACCTATGTAACAAACCTGCACATTCTGCACATGTATCTCAGAACTTAAAGTATAACAATAAAATAAAATAAAATAAAATAAAATGCCCTTTGTTTTAAGAATTCAGGATGTTTATAGTTTTTGATTTGTTTTTGTTTTTCCTTCAGTTTATTCAGTAGTGTGCATATATCTTTTAAATTTTATTTCCTCATCCTTTCTAATCTATTTTTGTTCTGTATTCAGGTTTGTCCACTTCATCATCAATTTATTTTTCTGTAATGCCTATTTTGCTAGTTTTCTTCCTCCAGTGTGATTTGTTTTTGGTCGATTACTCTGTTTTTCATTTGTCTACAATCTGCTCTTATTCTGGCCTGCCCTCAAATAATAGGTGCTTGAAAACCTCATTTTTGAACATTTAGTAGATATTTTCTAAATTTATTTTATATTTCTTCAAAACACTATTTTTGAGGTTCTCCCTCACCCTTGCCATGCCTTTGCAGAGTTTTTCCTTTATTTTTGTGCTATAAGTGCTCTTTTATGGATCCTTGTAGGCTATTTTTTCTTTTTCCTTCGCATTCATCTTTGAGTGAGGGTAAGTCCAATCGGATGTGATAGTCCAAAGCAACCAACAGTCACCTTTGCTTAGACTTTTCTTAGAGCTACCATTTTCTGCTCCTCTAAGAACAACCGCCTCTGGCAGATTTGAGGTTGGAGAGCAGGCTGATTTCAGCGCACCCAGCATAGCCTCCAGTGCAAAGTACCACCAGAGCAGTGCCTCAACAAGTTTTAGTGTATCTTCCTGGCTGTGAATGAACTAATTAGAATTCAAGTTAATGGGAAAATTCTTTGAAATGGGTTAACAGAACTCTGATTGCTAGTTATGCTGTTTTTAATCGAGTCTCATCAATTTGGTAGTGTGTAGAAATGTTGATTAGATTCAGCATTGAAGATTATTGAATTGAATATTCAATTTAACATTGATATTGATGTTGAAGATTATTTTATTTGTGTTAATTGTTTCCAAGACTTACTAAGATTTTTTCTCAATTCAGACATTTTCTTGGACATCTTAATAGGCATTTGGGAAGGGAGCTTTCTTACTTTTATTTTCTTGTTTCTATAACTTAGTTTCTACATAATAAAAAAATTACAGAATTTCATTTGTTTGCTTTTCTATGTCACATTGTGATTTTTTTTTCCTTATTCAATTCCACATGCACAGTGAAATCAGGTCATTTCTTAAGGCTATAGTTTAGGCTTTTGAGCACTGAAGCCATTCACAGACTACATGATATTAATACTATGTATTAATATCAACATTATGAATCCATATTGTAGCTCTTATGTTGCATACTGAAGTCATGGGCAGTCACACATATCACATCAGAATCATTGCAAATCCTGTATTAATGGAATAGGAGTTCACAATATTTAAATATATTGCATATTCAAGTACAGCCAAATTATTATCTGTGCTAATTAAGAGACGCAAAGTCACAGAAATACAATGAAATCTGGAAACTATGCATTATTTTGGATTCATTTGCATTATAACTTTTGACTTTCTTCATATTTAGATAACTACAATCTCACCTAAACTTACATGCAAATTAACTTGGATTTTCTGAAAATATATCAATTGCCTAAATTAGCATATTAGTTTGCAACAAAAAAATAGAAGTCCAGGATATATAATTTGAGGTAGATAATTCTTAAAACAGATAATCCACATATAGTTAAGAATTAGCAAGTCTTCTTTATGAATCTGTAAAAATTCCTGGCGTGATGTGCATGTGTATGCACATGTATATGTTTATGTGTATCAAAAGTATAATTAATGTGAGGATTGCAGCTGTATATTTTCCATAGTGTTAAGTTGAACAATAGAATTATTACCTGGTTTTCATATTAATACTTTAAGTCTACTTTTATAGTTCCTTTAACCTAACTTAAAATTATTTCATAAATAAATACATTAACCAATATGAAATTTAATACTAAATCTGCAATTCTGTACCAATGTTTTAGCCATACTTCCTCCATTTTCCGAAAATATTAAAACATATGACAACATTTGTGTCCAAATCCATTTGGATTATTCTTTTTGCTAAAATATGATAATGCTTTTCCTGATTATTAGTATATAGTATCTGTTCTACTTCCTTGATCCACTAATTTTTAATTTCTCACAAAGAAATCAAAATAAAAAACAAGGGTTCAGATTTGTTCTTTTTTTTTTTT